>NC_062550.1:89331708-89638888 GCF_016906955.1 Phacochoerus africanus
GGTTTCTATTTTTATTTTTAATTTTTGGAATGAGAAGGAGAAAAACATTAAAAAACAAAAAACCAAAAGAGATGAGTGATGAAGAGAGGAAGGAAATCTCCTTGGTAGATAAAACAGATTTGCCAAATATATTACATTCATTAAGATTTTTCTCTGCTTATAATGTGTGCTTTTCGGAGGCTTTTCTTAGCATTAACGGACGCTCTGGGAGAGGAGAAAGTTGGCAGAGAGAAGCCTAGCAAATATATAAATAAGCTTTGGAGGTTTCAGAAGTTTCATTTCCCACAATAGTATGTTCTTCAGCCTGGGCAAACTTTTTCTTACTTAAACAAATGCTTTGAAAGACAAAGATTTCATATTGTCAGTAGAACATTCAGACTAATAATTCCCTCTGTTCTTCCTGCCTTGAAGTCTCAACAGCCAGCAGATTTATGATTCACTTTTGGCAATATGCTTCTTCAAATAAATATCACTTTCCCAGGCTGCAAATTGAGTTTCTGAAACACACAGAGACCAACTTCACTAATATTAGGAACTAAGCTTTCTTGGTGTGTATGTATATATGATTAAAAAACACCATGTTTGCTTTTTTGTCCTGTTCTTTGGGAAAATTGATTACAAAACTTTATTTTAAAAAATAGCCATTTTTAATAGTCTGTTTACTTCCAGTGAGATTTTGTAGAAATTTTTGTTTTGGGAGCAGGGGTGAGGATAGGCAGGGGATGGTAGGGAGTTTGACCTTTCTCTTAGGTTTGTGGACCTCAGAAATTTTACACTATCTAAGGCTAAGGATTTTACACCAGTTTACTTTGTAGCTGGCACAAGGTAATTCCAAAAAATTTAAAGCATATATATATATATATATATATATATATATATATATATATATATATATAATGCGAGTATAGACATTAAGAAATACATTGAGGCAATAGACCCCAAGTGTTGGGATTGCGACTCTTTCAGAGCAATGAGCTGTCTATCAGTGCTGTTTGTCAGTGCCAACTCAATGGGCATTATTGGGTTCCTTCAATAAGCCAGGCAATAGGGGCACCAAGGGAGATGAGACATGATGTTGATACCCACATAAATACTTCTAAATTGAGGCCAAGATGGAGGAAACGCAATGAGCTGTGGGAGTGCAGAGGACGTCCAGCCTGTGGTGTGGGGGAGGCTGTCACATCCCCAGAGTCTCGCCTCACTTCGGACAGTCACCTAGCTCCTTTTCCACATGCATTAAACAGGGTAGAAGGCAGCCAGGCCTCTTTCAACACCATTGCCTTGGCCTGATCCCATGACATGCCTCCGTTTCTGTCTGGATTCCATTCTGTCCCTTCCCCTGTTTGAACTCTGTGTGGGAACTCCTGCCTTAATGATAATGATCCTTTATGGAGAACTTAATAGGTTCCAGGCATCTTGGGGTTACCAACCTGGGTTCTTGGACTCTTCTTCAATCAATAGAAATTGGTAAGATGTCAGATAAGAAATTCTGTCAGAACTTTATTGGGACTCATGCTGCAGCACTAGGGAGCAAAACCAAGGAACAAAGTCCATTGCTCTCTCCCTGAGGGGATTGGGAGATGTCCCTTACATGGGGTGAGTGTAGGGGCAGGTCCAGGGATCCCCCAAGAGGCATTGCTTGGGTGGTCTCCTCACCCTCTTGGTAGTTCTTTGTGCAGGGATCTTGCAAAGTACCCTGCTTTTGCTCTAGACACCCCAGAAGTGGAAGTTGGGTTTTTGGTTTTTTTTTGTATCGTGTTGTTCATGGTTTGACCCAGCTGGGCATGCGTGTGGTTATTTTTTGTCCCTTATAGTTTCTTTGTGTTCTGTTAGTCACTAAAGGAGACATTTGTCCAGGTGCAAAAGCATTGCAGCAAAGGGTCCTAGGTTCTAGGTCCCAGCCTGTCTCAATGGTGCTATTTTTTATTTGTTATTTTCATGATATAGATATTATTGTTTCAGTATAGATGAGGAAACTGAGGTTTACAGAATTTAACTAATTTGCCTAAGGTCACACAAATGAATAGGAGCTAGGACTCGGATTTCAATTCAAGTGTGACTACAGTGTCTGTAATTTTGAGCATTAGTAACAATAATACCAGCAGCAGTTTCCATTTATTAAGCACTTAACCATGTGCTAGGCACATAGTTTCTATTATTATTTAATTCATTTAATCCTCATCTGAATCTTACGAAGGTATCAGTGGTGGTATTCCCATTTTGCAAAGGAGGAAACTGAGGCTCATCTGTTGCTAACTTCTCAAAGGTCTCACAGCAGGTAAGATCCTAGAGCCTAGCTCAGTAGGCTTCTGGCTCCAGAGCCTGCAGCCTCAACCAGTATGTCCTCCCACCTATATGCCAAGATCCTACATTAGTCTGTGCCCTTTTTTAGGTTCTGGACACAGACAGTAGCTCCCTTGCTTGGACTTCTCAATTTGCCTGCTTCCTTTGGTATGCCAGGTGCCAAGTCTGTCATCCTGTGCATTCTTTTAGTCTAAGTGTCCCTTTCTGTTTCATCTCTGTTCCCCAAGGATTTATTGAACACCTATGGGTCCTTGGCACTGAACTAGGCAGCAGGGAGGTGCAGATCAATACCCAGAAGAATGTATTTCTAGGAATAATGGGCCTTTTGTTTAGTCACAATCCAGTGAGGAGGCGTATAAGTCAGCAGAGTATTCCAGTGCCAAGTAACAAGTGGTGTGATGGAGGAAAGTGTGACTGCTTAGGTAGCCTTGGAGAGAAGCTAGCTCTGTGTGAAGCAAGGAGATGGAAGAGACATTATTTAAAATGAATTTTTAAAAAGCAGAAATTCACAAGACAGAGGAAAAACAGATTTTACTTTAAGTCCAGTTGTTTTTTTTTTTAACCTTCTCACACTTAGGGTTGGAAAAGCTGGTGGCTTGTTTGTATTTTAGGAATCAACCACGCAGAAAAGTCTGCATCGTGATAATAGCTAACATTTGTGAGTAAACTTCAGTGTAAATTTCTTTACGTGCAGCATATAGTCTAGCCCTCATACTCACACTAAGACATAAATGCTGTTCCCAAGTTCCACATAAGGCTCACAGGGGCCTGAGGTGGGAGAAGGATTCTTTTGGATCCATTTTGTTTTGGTTTCGTGAAAAGAATGGAGCATTGTCTATAGACTACCTACATCTGACCAGCTAAGGGAATTATTAAAAGTGTAGATGCCAGGCCTAGAACAGCAGAATCAGAATGACTTCTCCATGCTCTGTAGGTGATTCTGGAGCACACCAAACACTGAACCAAGCTGGTGAGCATTGAGCACATGGGACCAGTTTGTTCATATAGAATGTTTTTGTATTCTCATTGGTCATTTATGAAAAGAACCAGTTTGGGGAGTTCCCATGTGGTTCAGCAGGTTAAGGATCTGGCATTGTCACTGCAGTGGCTCAGGTTGTTGCTGTGGCACAAGTTTGATTCCTGGGAACTTTTATATGCTGCAAGTGAGGCCCCCCCCCCCCAAAAAAAAGAACCGGCTTGGCAAGAGGGGCTGCTATTTTCCCAGAAGATGGAATTTCCACTCCCCTTTAGTCTTACATATGTATTCTAGGAAGATATTACTTTTTTTTTTAAATAAGATTCTAGGCCTTGCAACACTATTTTTCATAAAATGAGGACTTCTCTTTGAAAAATGCTAAGGAGGAATTCCTGTTGTGACTCAGGGGAAGAGAATCTGACTAATAACCATGAGGATGCAGGTTCGATCCCTGGCCTCACTCAATGAGTTAAGGATCCGGCGTTGCCATGAGCTGTGATGTAGGTCCAACACACTGGTCAGATCTGGCATTGCTGTGGCTGTGGTGTAGGCCAGCGGCTACAGCTCCGATTCAGCCTTTAGCCTGGGAACCTCCATATGCTATGGTGTGGCCCTAAAAAGACAAAAAAAGAAAGCTAAGGATATATATATATATCCTTAACATATATATATGTTTTTAGTTTTTTTTTCTTGTTTTTTTAGGGTCACCCTGAAGCATATGGAAGTCCCTAGGCTAGGGGTTGAATTGGAGTTGCAGCTGCCAGCCTGCGCCACAGCCATGCTGGATCTGAGGGCCATCTGCAACCTATGCTGCAGCTTGCAACAACGCCAGATCCTTAACCCACTGAGTGAGATCAGGGATTGAACCCATATCCTCATGGATACTGGTCGGTTTCTTAACCCATTGAGCCACAATGGGTACTCCAGGATACACTGATCTTTTAATGAGAGAGCTGTCTCATGGGATAAGCTGTTAGTGATTTTTCTCTCCAGCTTACACCTGGCACTGATGGTTGTATCAAGAGAATTTTACTCTTCTTAGGTGATGGGAATGGGTTCTAACACAAAGAGTACTTTCCTTTCACTCCCCTTCCCTCTGGGAAGTAGACCACAGAGTAGAGACTATAGATGAGAAGAAGGTATAGCTTTGCAGTGGTGGAGACCAGCAGTGTTCCTCTCAAATGTAATCAGTTTCCTTTATCCTACATTTCCTAGAGGTTAAGGACTTTGGGATCATACAGCAGCAAAGATGGGCTAAATGAAAGTACAGTTCAATGATATTAAGTACCTTAGCATTGTTACCGCAGTAATTAAAAAATAAGTTGAAATTGGGCTAAATGAATCATACCTCCATTTTCTCTTCGCTCATGGTAGCTGAGCCCTTGACAATGCCAAACTTTTACAATTATGAACCTTCAATGCAAGTGAAGAGTTGGGATATGATATAAAGGCACAAGAGATTAACAAAAGATTATAAAATTCCCTGCATCTCCCCCTTTTCCAAAGCACCATGTGGAAACAGGTGCAGGAGATGGGCTCTTTGATGACTATTTAAGTGCAATTTTCACCACTATATTCAGGTTTCCAACAATCATTTACAGAACGGGATCTTAATTCCTAACAGGTTTGCATGTGTTCAGAGATTGACTTTGAGTATAATTTATACAGGTTGAAGAAATTTGGAGGAACATAAAATGTGATGCCAAATGTTAAGAATATGCTTTATTTGTAAATGTTCATCCATCTGTTTAGTACCAACTATAAAACCACAATGAGATAAACAACAATAGATGAGCCAAATAGGGCCTTGTCTTCATAATCATTCTGTTGAGCATGTGATCAAATAAGCATAATTTACTTTGCAGGAAGCTTGTCAGGTTAAAATGCTGTACCTACTGTGGGAGGGCTTTGAAAAGTATAGGTGAGCAGTTTGCTGTTGGGGCTAGAGAGAAACTGAAGAATGGAAGATAAACTGTTTGGCAATGATAAGGAATCTGTTCTATAACCATTTATTTAATGAGTATCTATTGTGTACCAGTAGACTGTACTAAAACTTGAAATACTGTGTTGAGCAAGATGGGCATAGTTTTAATTATATTGGAATATGCAATCTTCAAGAGAGAGGAAAGAAATCCAAGAATTGTAATAAGGTTTAATAACTACTATGGTGGAAAAAATACTATTATTGTATAGTACACTATCCCTAGATTTAGTGACTTAGAACAGCAATCATTTTTCATTTCTTAGGTATCTTTATGTCAGCTCACCTAGGCTAAATAGCTCTGTAGGACTTTTCTTGACTTGCTCATATGTACATGGGTCACCTGGGAAATAGCTGATCTGGTCTGGGCTTGGTTGATGGAATTTACTAGGGTGGCTCTGCTCTACATTGTCTCTCATCCTTCTTGTGGGGTCAGCAGGCCAGTCCAGTACAAATGTGTTCTTCTCATACTACAGAAGAATCAATGGAGGCAGTTGGAAATGCATGAGACCTCTTAAGGCCTACCATCAGAACTGGCATATTGTTATTCCTACTTCAGTCTATTAGTGAATGAAAGTCATAAGGTTGAGCCCAAATTTAAGGAGTGGGAAAATATTCTCTTATCCATTAGTGGGAGAAACTGAAAAGTCACAGGACAAGTTGTGAGAACATAGTAAAAGAGAAGAGTGTTGCATCACTTGGGAAGAGTGATGCAACATTTCCACACAAAGCATGACACCTAAAGAGACCAAAAGGATGAGTAGGACTTACCTAGATGAAAGGAAGTGGGTGGGATAGTCAGAGGAGGAAGTAACCTGGGGAGGAGAAAGAACAACTGGGCAGTTCTAGAGACATGGAGAGTTTGAGGAACTGAAAGAAGACCAGTGTGTACAGATAGAAGAAGACAATGGTGAAAAGAGATGAGCAGGGTAGGATCAGATTAAGAAGAGCCTTATCTACTGTGTTACTAATTAACTTTGGAGTTTCTCTTGAGGGTTTTCAGAGCCATTGAGGGGTTTTGATATTACAGTCATTATTTCAAGTCATCATGAACCCTATGGTCTAGAGTTAAGGGAGAATGTCCTTGCAATCAGTAAGCAAAAAAGTGCACTTTCTTCAATATTTTGATAAAAATTTCACATTATTTGTCCAATGTATCCCCATTTCCCTTGGGTCCTCTGATTTATATCTTTGCACAATCCCACTTTGGCCTTTAGTAATTAGTGCAAATATTTTAAGTCCAGCATATTAATTTCTCTTGTAGGAAAAGCATTTTCTTTGAGAATCACCATAAATCATTAAAAAATTAATTGGCCAGTGAGAGAAGCAGCTATTTTTCTAGCAAAATACTGATAGTCTATCTCATTTTGGGCTAAAGCTCTAGATGTTGGAAAGCGTTTCTGAACTGCTCAGACGTTTGACTCATTCGAGGCGAAGAAATATCTTTCTTCCTCTGTCATTCCTCAGGGTCTATAGTTCTTTAAAATATTGTAAGGAGGCATCATGGCAGAGAGAGGAGAACCGGATTTTGCTCCCAGCTCTGCTGCTGACTGCTTGGGTGACCTCAGGCAACTCACTCATTCTCACTGGGCTTCAGTGTTTTTGTCCATCAGGTTGGGTGTAAATGCTCCTTCAGAATCTTTCCAGCTCTAAAATTCTCTGATTTTTGGATTATGCTCTGAATGTGATGGTAATTCCACAAGTGGGATGTGTTTTCACCTCTAGAGACTGCTTGGAGTACTTTTGCTGTTACAAAGAGTTGGGAAAATTCTTAAAGATGAGGCAGAAGGAAGTCAGAAAAGGATATTTGCCTGCATAAAAGCAGTGAATGAACTTGTTATGAGTTAAGACATCTGCCAGGAGGTATTAGTGACTGGCAATGGCTGCTGATTACCTGTGTGCCAGAGTAAGGGCAGTATCATATAATATACTCTGAGCTAGAATTACACTAAGGATCCTGTGGTTCCTACTTATTTACTTTTTTGTTTCACTTTTTTGTATCTTTTACCTTAACTCTTGAGATTCATGACTGTATAATTATATCTGAATATTTTCCAGATTCAGTGAGTCTTTGAATAGCAAGGGAAGTACCCCGCCTCTAGCCAAAAGCCATGAGTGTAGGAGTCTACCATGAGTCAAATTCGATTTCAGAATTTAGATCTTCATTGAGGCTGAACTTATTTGTCTCTTGGACAGAAGCTGTATCAGGTAGTCTCTTAGCTCAGTATTCGATGTGTTTGTAATTGCTGTTTACTTACTGTCTCTTAGGCACAAGAATGTTCTCTGTGTAGAGAGTGAGGGGAAGCAGAGCTCACTTCTGTTGTCTTTTCCAGCATTCCCCAGCACACTGATCAGGGCATCTACAACTCAAATAGTTAGATTTTCCCAGAGCAACACAAGCACTCAATCCCAAAGATAAATCTCAAGCATTCTAAAGGTATCCTAGCACTTTAAAAGCCAAGTTAGTTATTTCCCAGGGAAGGGTTTGGCTGGTGATGATTATAGAAATAAATCTGCACTTCATTTTTAGCCTAGTGGCCCATTACAGCTCACTTCAGAGTCTAAGCTCCCAAGAATAACGAGAGTCATTTTATGGGAATGAGAGATTATAAATCACCGACTTTGTCAGTTCAGTGTTTCCCTCTAGCGTTCTTTTCTCTGAAAGTTGTTCAGGCAGCCGCCCCTGAGACCACCCCTGTGAGAAGCTTCACCTGTTCTTTGTTTGCTTTTGACGGAGGCCTCAAGTTGGTCCTGGCTGTGTCCCAGGACCACCTGTTAGTCTCAAATGGAGAAGTGATTGAGAATATATTTATTTTTAATGTGTATATAACTTCAGAAGGTTTGACTCTTGTTTTCCAAGAAAGTTTTATTCCTAAACTTACTAAAAATAGAACGCTGCCTCAGAATGTAAACCTCCAGCAAACAAAGGATTAAACAAAATCTGTGCTGAGTGCACAGAACTCTGACCAAAAGGAGTGTCTGTTCATAAGACACCACCCAAAGTGGTACATTGGACCATTTGGGATCTGAGAAATGCTCATGAAAGGGAGTAGCTTAGCTGGGTCCACTGTCTCCAAGCTGGGTAAAAAGAAAAACAGTATATCTATTCCCATTTTATCTCCATTTGTTATCAGTTTAAATATGTACACTATATGAAGTGTTCCTATATACATGGAACTTATTTATGTATATGGAATGTGCTTTAAATTTTTCTATACCTGTAGTGTGTGTGATCAGAAAAATTTGGAATCAGCTAATTAGTGCTGCATCACCTTTCTTAGTGAGACCTAGTTAATAAGATTCACTCAGTGCAACTCCTCATTTTAGCCATCCATTTTATATCTGTAGTCCTAAATAGTATTTTTACCAGCCAAACGAACCAAAACACTTTGAGTGATAGAAGGAAGGTGTGAGGGAGGGAGGCTGAGAGTGGGAAGAGGAAGCGTGGAGCAGAGCAGTACAGAGATGATACGGGGCATCATGGAGTCCACAACCTCTAAGTTCCCTTTCAGCCTCAAGGTTTCATGACCTCAGATTGTATCTCCTTTTGTCAGCCATCACTAAGCGCAGGTGCTGAGGGGCTGTGCAATGGCTGAAAGATATTTCATACTCCTTAAAAAGCTATAGGTAGGGTAAAGTTACAAACTACCATTTGCCTCTGAAAAATTGAAAGTTGGCTGCATAAAGCAAGGCAAGGATGGCAGATGCTAAATCTGCTTAATACAGGCAGATACTAAAGTGATAAACACATCAACTAGACTGGCTTAAAAAAGTTCACAGGCCCATTTATCAGCCTGAATAATTCTCCCTACTTTACCCTCCCTCCCCACTGTGGTGAGCCATGAGTTCGAGGTGGATCAGCTGCTGAGGGTAGTCGCTTCCTGAATTTACTGAAATATAAACAAGGCAAGCATTTTCCATCTCAGTTTATCTAAGCAAATCAGAGGGGCATAATGAGTTGAAATTATTATTATTACTTTTTGGTTCCTCCTGTCTGCTGTTTATTTATATAGCAAACAAATTATACTGGGTGTTAAGAGGTGAAATTAGCATTCTTCTGTGGTTACCAATAGGAGGCAGATGTTGGATCACTCATTGAAAAGATTTGACTGGTGCTGAAATGAACATGTTTTAATATGGCAAGAATAGGGGATAAGTGTATTATACCATTGGGATGGCATGACAATTCATTTATCACCATTTATGAACTATGGGTGCATATACTGTCACAAATGAAGATGGATGTATTATCTCTTGAGGTCCCCTGACACACAGAAGTAATGTGTGTGGGCATATGTGATTTTAATATATATTAACTTGCAAATAAGTCTGTGATGCATGCAAGCCACTGCATGTGACAGGACGGGGTTCTTATTAGTCAATACACGGCTTAGATTGAAGAGACCCAGCAGGAATTAGATGTTGACTGATCAAGACTATGCTTATCAACCTATTACCTTCATTCTTCTTTTGAAAATTTTATCAGGGATTTCTATTCAGATAAGGAAACTAAAACTAAGAAATACTGTGTTTAATGTAAAACAAAGCCTCATGGGCCAAGAAACCTGTGTTGTGAGCCTAGCCCTAGAAATAGCCCACTCTTTTATTGTTTTTTTTTTTAACTGTACTTGAAAAACAAGATGATTTTGACTGGGAGGAATAGCAGGGAGAGGCTCTTTCCTTTATTCCACCTGTGCTATCTCTGATATACTTGAAGACTTGCTCATTTGGAGTAGTACTTACTCATAATTTGAGGTTCCCACACAGAACCAAGCCTTGTTGAGATAGCATTCTATCAGGAGACTACTTCCATGTTTTTAACTCATTCTGGGTCCCTGAGAAATGACTGTAATAAATAGATAGTCCCTTACTTTAATTTCTCTCTTGATTCCTGGGAAGGTCTTGAACTGGAAACTTTCAGGAAAAGACAAAAGGACTAACTGAAGATGACTAGCTACATCCAATAATGGGAATGAGTCATAGCCTAATGTGTGTGATGAGTTATGATAATAGAATTATTAATTAAAATAATTCTTTTGTATAATAGAAATACTGAGCACTCACTGTTTTAGGTCCTCTGGTAAGTACTTTGTCCTTTTATCTCATGTAAATCCTAGTCATCCTGTGAGGAAGCTAAAGATGAAGGTTTGTTGATTTGGAAAGGTGTCACAGCAGAGGCGAGGTTCTGACTCAGAGTGTCTCTGCCTCCAGAAGAGAGGTCATTCTGATGACCACCTCTGTCCTGCTCTCTAACAGGCTAGCAATACCCCTGAACTTACGCGACTGAGCAGACGGTCCTAGGGCTGGAAGGGTAGGGACTATCTTCCATTATCCCACGCAACTGGTGCTGCCTAGAAGACCTCTTCCTGTAGAAAATTCGTTGATCCATCTTGGTTTCATCTTTGTTTATATGCTTTCTTAACATGAAGTCTTGCAGTGAAGGGGGGCACCTGGCTTGATAGCTGATGAACAATTGATAGTGCTTTGTGTTATAGTATCTCTCTCTGAAGGACCTACGTGTAACTCTAGAGGGCATTTTTCTCTCTGGGTGATGTCTATGTGGGAGGAAACTCTCAGCCTCTTTGCCAGGGTGTGGCTATTGCTACCTAGAATCTGAACTGAAAATGGACTTTCCCATTATTGCAAATGCCCTTTTCTCCCAGAATAATCAGATGATGTCTTAAGATCATTCTTGTTTAATCCCTCATACACAATATCATGTAGATTTCACTTATATCATGTTTTATGTTTCCATATTTATTAGGTGGATGTATATCTTTTTTATGTCTATAAACCATTAAAAAGTTGTGGTTATGGAGGCTATTTTCCAAACAAAAAACCAGGATGTTACCGGCTTTGTTTAAAAGTGAAACAGAGTATATAAAATTAAGACTACCTAGAAAATTCAGATTGTATGGTCATACTAGTATAAGAAAAGGGGCATTGGAAGACATACAGATGGCCAAAAAACACATGAAAAGATGTTCAACATCACTCATTATTAGTGCAAATCAAAACCACTATGAGGTACCACCTTACACCAGCCATCATCAAAAAGTCTACAAACAGTAAGTGCTGGAGAGGATGTGGAGAAAAAGGAACCCTGTTACACTGTTGGTGGGAATGTTAACTGGTGCAACCACTGTGGAAAAGATTATGGAGATTCCTCAGAAAACTAAAAATAGAACTACCATTTGATCCAGCAATCCCACTCATGGGCATCTATCTAGAGAAATCCATGACTCGAAAAGGCACATGTACTCCAGTGTTCACTGCAGCACTATATACAATAGCCAAGACATAGAAACAACCTAAATGTCCATCGACAGAAGAGTGGATCAAGAAGAAGTGGTGCATATACACAATGGAATATTAGTCAGCCATTAAAATAAACGAAACAACAGCATTTGCAGCAACATGGATGGACCTAGAAATTATCATGCTAAGTGAAGTCAGCCATACAATGAGACACCAACATCAAATGCTATCACTTACATGTGGGATCTAAAAAAAGGACAGAATGAACTTCTTTGCAGAGCAGATACTGACTCACAGACTTTGAAAAATGTACAGTTTCCAAGTGAGACAGGTTGGGGGATGGGGGATGCACTGAGTGTTTGGGATGGAAATGCTATAAAATTTGGTTGTGATGATTGTTATAAACCTATAAATATAATAAAATTCATTAAGTAATTAAAAAGAAAAAAAGAAAAGGGGCATTGGACTTAGGAGTGGATCTGGTTTCTAATCCTAGTTGTATCGATAGCTCATTCTACAGTCTTGGTTGAGTCTCTTAATGTCCCTGAGCTATAGTTTTTCTTCTGTAAAATGAGGATGATACATGCTCGAATCCCTGCCTCAGGTTGTGATATCCCAGCTGAGAAAGTTCAGTAAATCACAAGCATATCTACCAATTATTGAGTATTTTTTTTTTGTGCTGAATGCTGTGTTAGACTCTAGAGATAGAAAAATGAGTAAGATACGTTCCCATTTCCAGAGCTCACCGATGTCTTCAGTTCTTCCTCATAAGAAGCTTGCAGTCTTGGGCACATGAAATCATATATCATGGAAAAAAGCATTTTGTGAACTCTAAAGCTCTTGATCAAGATGATCTGTGAAGAAAGGGTTCTGTGGTCAGATGAGCTTGGGAAATGCCAGTTTATCCTTAGAAACTCACACTGTGAATCTTTGGAAATTCATCCTTGGGAATTCACAATGAACATTATATATGAAAATCTCTGATAAGTGATACAGCCAAGAAGCTTGCTGAAATCAGTTCAACCTAGTCCATTCTGGGGTTTAGGAAACACTTTATCACCTACTAACAGCTTGAATAACACCTTATTTGAAAAGCTCTCCTTTATGTGTATTAAGTGACTCTTTAGTTGTCCCCATGGGGGACACAGGATACCCTGAACGCAGTTCCATTATTGCACTCATCTATTGAATTGTATTGCTTACTTATATGTCTGTGTCTTTGACTAATCCATAAGCTGCTCAAATGGTGCCCATGCCTATACATATTTGTACCCCCAGGACTTTGGTGGAAGAGGTGTGCTGACCATTATAGGTACTCAACAAATGTTTGTTAAATAAGGATGAAATTGTACATTCACACTATGAAAATGTGAGTGATTTGCCTGAAATTATAAGATCCCAGAAGGCAATGATTAAATTTCTCTAATCTGCTTTGTACAGTGTTCAATTTAACTGATTTCTATGACCTTAATCACTTTTTTATTATGAGGATAGAGGCTTAAAATTATGTCTTAATTTGGAAATAGGATCACCTTCAATGACAAAACAATTGGTTTCTACATTTAAAAATTGTTTATTAATCTCTGGTATTTAAAACAGTTTTATCAAAGGAGAAAAAAAAAAGGCATTATGCCTTTGAGAGCCCCAAATGAATACAGCTAAGAGGTAATATAGATTTGCCCTGGAAATAGAAGTATAAGGTTATAAAAAATTGTAACCAGTAGATTAAGCATTTATTGGAATAGAAGTCAGGCTAGATGAATGAGCCTTTAGGTGGCAGAATATTTCTGATAGGGGACCATTGACAGGGAAGAGAAGGGCACGAGGGCTCTATGTTGCTTGGATTTTAGTTTTAGCCAGGGAGTAAAGATAGAGGTGTTGATTCTGCTGGAATAGTTGTAGGTAAAATGAAACACTAAGTATAGCAACTCGAATAATAAAGGCTTTCCACACTTAGTTGGTCAGCTACCATATATCTCCTCCCCTAGGGCTCTTGGTAGAGGTAGTAGGTAGAAATGGCGGGGCTATGGTTTCCCTCTTATGTTCTATAAGTGAGGAAACGGGGTACAATAAATCTAGATTGAGTGAAAGAACAATTGAGCACAGTTGGAGTAGAAGTTAGGGCTTAGAAAGTTCTTTCTTTTCACTCTTAAAAAAATAGCTCTTGGAGGTCCCATTGTGGCTCAGCAGTTAACAAACCCGACTAACATTCACGAGGACTCAGGTTCGACCCCTGGTCTCGCCCAGTGGGTTAAGGATCTGGCGTTGCTGTGAGCTGTGGTGTAGGTTGCAGATGTGGCTCGGATCTGGTGTTTCTCTGGCTATGGGTAGTCTGGGAGCTGTAGCTCCAATTAGCCCCCTTGCCTTGGAACCTCAATATGCTGCGGGTATGGCCCTAAAAAAAAAAAGCTCTTATCCTTATATGTTCAGTGTACAAATTTTAGAGAATATTGACTAATAAAAAGAATGATAATAAAAATAATTACAATCCCACTGATAGTATTGTTTACCATTTTGAGTACATTTTATTGGTGAATATTTTGCATATATTTACATGGACATGTATAATACATACTACTTTAATAGCCCCAATTTTATACTTAATAAACAGATTTCTGTATCTTTTCATATTTATCTGCATAGCTTTATGACAACATCCCTAATGATAACCTAGTGTTCTGTTTCATGTATGTATAAAATGTATTCCTGTTAATTGGATATCTAGGTTATTTTCAATATTTACTACTATAAACATCACTGGGATGGATTTTCTTCTAAAATATTTGTCTATATCCATAATTATTTCCTTTGGACTAATTCCAGAAAGTAGAATTGTTGATTCAAAGATAATTAATGACGTTTATACATATTGCCAAGCTGACCTTCTCAAGTGTTGAACCAAGTTTTATTACTGCTTCCTAAAAAAAGTCAATACTGTTTTATCATTGAAAATATTTGTCAATCTGATAGACATAAGTGCTCTTACTTTGTCTTAATTTTCATTGATTATTATTGAGGTTGACTTTTAAATATTTCAAAGTGATTTTTAAAATGTTTATTGGCCATTTATATTTTTCTCAATTGATTTTGTATCCTTTGCCCATTTTTTAAAATGATTTTTATTTTTTCCATTATAGTTGGTTTATAGTGTTCTGTCAATTTTCTACTGTACAACAAAGTCAAATATATATATCCTTTTTCTCACATTATCCTCTATCATTCTCCATACAGGTGACTAGATATAGTTCCCAATGCTGTACATGAGGGTCTCATTGCATATCCATTCCAAAGGCAATAGTTTGCATCTATTAACCCCAGATTCCCAGTCTATCCCACTCCCTCCTCCTCCCCCTTGGCAACCACAAGTCTGTTCTCCAAGTCCATGAGTTTCTTTTCTGTGGAAACGTTCATTGTGTGGTATATTTGATTCTAGATATAAGTGATATCATATGATATTTGTCTTTCTCTTTCTGACTTTACTTAGTATGAGAGTCTCTCTTCCCATCCATGCTGCTGCAAATGGCATTATTTTATTCTTTTTTATGGCTGAGTAGTATTCCATTGTGTATTTATACTATATCTTCTTAATTCATCTGTTGATGGACATAGTGGTTGTTTCCATGTCTTGGTTATTGTGAATAGTGTTGCACTGAACCTATGGGTGCATGTCTTTTTTCAAGGAAAGTTTTGTCTGGACATATACCCAGGAGTGGGATTGCTGAGTCATATGGTAGTTCTATATTTAGTTTTCTTTTTTTTTATATATTTAGTTTTCTGAGGTACCTCCATACTGTTTTCCATAGTAGGTGTACCAGTTTACATTCCCACCAACAGTGTAGGAGCGTTCCCTTTTTTCCACACCCTCTCCAGCAGTTGTTATTTGTGGACTTATCAATGATGGTCATTCTGACAGGTGTGAGGTGGTACCTCATAGTAGTTTTTATTTGCATTTCTCTAGTAATTAGTGATGTTGAGCATTTTTTCATGTGCTTGTTGGCCATCTGTATATCTTCTTTGGAGAAATGTCTGTTCAGGTCTTTTGCCCATTCTTTAACTGGGTGGTTGGTTTTTTTGCTTTCGAGTTGCATAAGTTTTTTGTATGTTTTAGAGATTAATCCCTTGTCAGTTGCATTGTTTGAAATTATTTTCTCCCATTCTGTAGGTTGTCTCTTTTTTTTAATGGTTTCCTTTGCTGCACAAAAGCTTGTCAGTTTGCTTAGGTCTCATTGGTTTATTTTTGCTTTTATTTCTTTTGTCTTGGGAGACTGACCTAAGAAAACATTTGTAAGGTTGATATCAGAGAATGTTTTGCCTATGTTCTCTTCTAGGATTTTGATGGTGTCTTGTCTTACATTTAAGTTTTTAAGCCACTTTGAGTTTATTTTTGTGCATGGTGTGAGCATGTGTTCCAGTTTCACTGATTTACATGTGGCTGTCTGGTTTTCCCAGCACCAATTGCTGAAATGACTGTCTTTTCCCCATTTTATATTCTTGCCTCCTTTGTTGAAGATTAATTGACCATAGGTGTCTGGGTTTATTTCTGGGTTCTATATTCTGTTCCATTGGTCTGTATGTCTGTTTTAGTTCTAGTACCACACTGTCTTGATTACTGTTCTTTGCCCATATTTCTGTTGGAGTGTTCATCTTTTTATTGATTTGTAGGAACTCTGTATATATTATCAATGTCAAATTATAAATAATTCCTTAATTCTTTAAAAGTTCTTTTGTTCTTAACATCATGAATATTTATTTTGTAACTTCAGTTTATTTTAAAAGAAGAATGACCATGTAATCCTGTTTTCCTCCTTCAGTTTTTCATGTTGTTGACAGAAGCCTGAGTGTCTGGCCTGATGAGGAAGGAGCCTCAACTACTTGGTAGCAGTCCAAATTAGCAGAAAACTTAGAATTTTCAGAGGTTACTGCTGAAATTATGCTCTTCTGAATTACCTAGTCATTTAATCTTATCTGAGAACAGTGTTTTCAATGTATCAAATTCTTCCCTTATTCATATTTTTACATAAGGACACGTTTCAGAGTTCAGATTATCCTTAGGAATTGACACATTGTCTTCTTTCAGAATAAAGACTAGGATAAATATAAATTTTTTTTTTGGTCTTTTTTTTGCTATTTCTTGGGCTGATCCCGCGGCATATGGAGGTTCCCAGGCTAGGGGTCGAATCGGAGCTGTAGCCACCAGCCTACGCCAGAGCCACAGCAACTCGGGATCCGAGCCACGTCTGCAACCTACACTACAGCTCACGGCAACGCCAGATTCTTAACCCACTGAGCAAGGGCAGGGACCGAACCCGCAACCTCATGGTTCCTAGTCGGATTTGTTAACCACTGCGCCATGACGGGAACTCCCTAAATTTTTAATCTTGATGGTTTTGTTGGTTCCATTTCATATGGACTCTTTCCAGAAGTAAGAATACCTTACACAAGCAACAGACAGGTGCTACTGGTTCTCCCAGTATTGATTTTTTTTTTTTGTCTTTTTGTCTTTTTAGGGCTGTACCTACCCACTGCATGTGGAGGTTCCTAGGCTAGGGGTCGAATCGGAGCTGTAACTGCTGGCCTACACCACAGCCACAGCAACACCAGATCCGAGCTATGTCTGCAACCTACACCACAGCTCATGGTAATGCCGGATCCTTAACCCACTGAGCAAGGCCAGGGATCAAACCCGCAACTTCATGGTTCCTAGTCGGAGTCATTTCTGCTGCGCCATCATGGGCGCTCCCTGAATTTGGGAAAAATGTTAATCAGTTCTGACACTGTAATTCAGGCATCCAGTTTTCCACAGGTTTTTATCTTTAGAATTTTGACAATCACAGACATTTTGCCAATGTGTTTTATTCACGTTTCCCCCCTGGAATTTAAAAGTAAACTTCAGACACTGTTTTATTTCACCTGTAAATACTTTATTATGCATCTCTAGCTGCTTAGAATCTTAAAAACATTACCAATAAATATCATAATGCACAAAATAATAATTTTGTACCATCTAATTCTCAGTTACATTAATTTTTTTTCTAATTTTCTCAAAGATGTTGCTTCATATTTGATTTGTTCAACTCAGAATCCAAAAAGGTCTACCTGTTGTATTTGACCGTTATGTCTCTTTAGGTTCTTTTATTCTAAAGCAGCTTCTCTACCTGCCTTCTCTTCACATTATTGATTTGTTGGAGAAACCAGGTCATTTGTCTTTAAAATGTCCCAGTTTTTGAATTTTGGTTTTTAAAAAACCAATTTCCTCTATTCCTTTGTAGTTAGAAGTAGAGGGTTGACTAGATTCAGGTTCAATTAGTATTCCTAGGCAATACTATTTCATAGGTGATGGGTGTACTTCCCATTACAAGGCACCTCAGGTCTGATTGTCCAATCTTTAATGATGTTGTGATTGATTAGTGAATTCAGATTTTGTCAACGTAACCCTGCCAGCATTAAGTTCCCTACCAACATTTTACCTAATAGTTTTGGCATTCATTGATATATGTTGTCTAGACTAATCATTTCCCTAAGAGTTGCAAAGTGGTGATTTTTAATCCAATTATTTTTTTTTCTGGAATTATTATCTGGAATTGTTTTCAAAAAACTTACTTTTAATCAGCTATTTGGATTTATAAAAATACAATTCATGCAGGAAAGGCACAAGATATATACTTCATTCTTTCCTATTATTCACTGAATTTCAATATTGAATTAGTCTTAGCAACTCCTGATAGAAGTCAATGAGGTTTTTTTTTTTCAGTATTATTATGAACTCATGGATTTTTATATTTCTGATGTGTTTCAATCCATTGTCGTAATTATTCTTTTTGGTATTCAAATTGCCCATCTCAGGTCAAAGGGAGCCCTTCAGTTTGGCTCTTATATCCTTTAGACACGACCCCAGTAGTCTTCGACAGTCTATGTATTTTTAATACAACAGCCTCACTTCACCTAGGCAATAATCCCTGATGCAAGAATTGAAGCTTCTCTATCTCACTGAGTCTGGACTTTAAGGAAGGCATGCTAAGCTTCACTTTCTTTAGAATTTAATTCTTCTTAGACTCAAATGTTACACTGAAAATAAATTCAGGAACCAAGCAGGCACTCAATCAATGTGTATCATAATATTAAATTCTGCTTTGTAGAGCTGCATATTTCACATGCTAATGTAAACAATGTGTGAACCCAGGGTAATTTAGCTCATTTCTCTGAACATCTCTAAGCCCACATATATTGTTGTATCTTTATAAAGGAGCTTCAGCACACACCTATCAAGCTTAAAAATATCTTGGTACAATTGTTTCTGGCATTTGGTCTATTAGCATTCTCCTCACAGTGCTTTGCTTTTATAAATTTAACAAGATGAAAGGTTGATGCTGAGAGAAGTCTTTGGACAGATTCGTTACCTTAGCAACATTGCCCCAGAATTCCACGGCCCTGACCCAGCTACAAAGTCCTTCACTGGCTAATGAGACACTCTTAATGACGGCTGGCTGGAACTTAGGTTCTGATGATAAAATGACTTGTAATCTGGACAGTAACCTTTGGAGGAATATTATCTTTATCAGATTTCCAGAGGAACCCAGATACCGAACGTTGTTCTACTAACAACTATATTCATAAGGCCATCATGCTTAAGTGCTTCTGGGAAAGCATTAGTAACAGGAAATTAAGTGTTACAGAATAATTGCTACCCTTGCTGCATAAAATAGAAACTGGATGCCCAGTGACTTTGTGTTGGTAGCAGTCATTAGATGCCACTGTCCTGCATAATTGTAAAGTTGTTTGTATAAAGGAAATATTGTCACTGCCTCATTAGTTCCAACATTCAGTCATAGTAATTATATTGGGGAAATCTGAATGCCTTTTTGAGGTTCAAATTACACATATAAGTTTATTGGCTAAGTGGTTTCAATAGTAAAACAAAAATCAATTTTTACCTGAGCAAAGACAGATTATCCTAAGAATGTTCTTATAGCTGCTACTTCTAGAAGGCTCTGTATGAATAAAATCACAATTAATTGACTACTAATTTATTTATTCACCATCTGTTGAGTACTTTGAGTCTTAAACTCATTGATAACCCACAGATATTTTCCTGGTTCAGACCCTGATGATTAAAGCACTTGTTTATAGCTGGTATACATTCTGATTAGAAAGTGTCCATGCTGTGTCACTGACAAAAGTTTGAAAATGGATTCCTTCACACAATCAAATATTGGATTTGATATTGAGCTTTATTTCTAAGATACTTAGATGTTTTTGCCCTAAATCAGAAAATCTTATTTTGTAATTGAACCAAAGATTCATCATTAAAAAAAGAATCTAGAAATGTAGGGAGATTCTCATAGCCCTAGTGCAAAGTAAGGAAATATTTAGAGAAGAAATTTTAGATATAGTAAGCTTCTTGTCAGTGTGTGTTAAAAAGCTATGTGCTCAGGAGAGGTGAGGTGGCTTAGGTTTTAATCAATAGTTCAGGTTAGATCCTGTTATGGACTTAATGTTTGTGTCCCTCCCCCCAACATTTGTAAGTTGAAACCCTAACCCCCTTGTGATGATATTAGGAGGTGGGGCCTTTGGAAGGTGATTGGGGTTAGATGAGGTCATGGGGATAGAACCCCTGAGATAGGATTTGTACCATTAAAAAAAAAAGGAAGAGACAACAGAGCTTCCACTCTTGATCATGTGAATTTGAAGTGAGAAGGTAGCCTGGAAGAGGCCCCTCTCTAAGAACTGAATTCCTGAAAACTTGTTATTGAACTTCCCAGGCTCTGGTACTGTGAGAAATAAATGCCTGTTATATAAGTCACTCAGTCTATGGCATTTTGGTATAGCAGCCTAAGCTGACTGAGGCAGATCACAAAAGTTTATATATCTGGAGGTTATTAGTTTATGTCAATGCTCTCTTTCCATCAGAAGTAATTCTACTTCATTATTTCCTTTTGGTTAAGCACACACGTGTGGAGTCCTTGCATGTGCCACTGTGCTAGGAACTTGGCTTCTATAATAAGTCACAGACCTCATCCTGGCAGAAAATGTAATTCAACAGAAAAGATGAGTACAGAAACGTGGCAAAGATGAATAATAATATTAAGACATAGGTTTTTATTGAGTTGAAGCAAGAAAAAAATCATGGAAGACTTCCTCTTGTGACTCAGTGTATTTAAGGAACCGATGTTGTCTCGTGAAGATGTTGGTTTCATCCCTGGCCTCGCTCAGGGGGTTAAGGATCTGGCTTTGATGCAAGCTGTGATGTAGGTCACAGATACGGCTTGGATAGGGTGTCGCTATGGCTGTGGCATACAGAGAGCTATAGCCCCTATTCGACCCTTGGCCTGGAAACTTCCATATGCCACAGGTGTAGCTGTAAAAAAAAAAACAAACCCCAAAACAAAACAGAGCCAAACATGGAAATACCACTTTTATTTTATTTTATTTTTTAAATAAAACTTTCATTGGAAGCATTGTGTCTTATGTTGAGCAATATCCATGGAATAAAGACAAAAATAATGTATTTCTTTAAATTTTTATTGGTGTCTAGAAGAACTTGCATATATTGATTTTCTTAAAAGATGTGAATCACATAATTTACTCACATTTCCCATTTCTTTTGGGTGTCAGGAAGCCTAGAGATAAAAACTCAAAGCTCAATTTTGGGATAGCTGTTGTGAACTTCAGTACAAGTATTTGTCTGCACCAATTGCAAGACCCTTGTGCTACCCTTGGAATTACCCTTTGTCTTTGTCCTTTAGAGTTGCTGTAACAGAATAGCATAGACTGGGAGGCTTAAACAACAGATATTTATTTCTCACAGTTCTGCAAGCCAGAAGTCTGAGATCAGGGTGCCAACAGGGTTGGATTCTTGGTGAAGGGCCTCTTCCTGGTTTCTTGGTGTATCCTCACCTGAGGGAGAGAGAGAGATTGGGAGATAGAAAGTGGGAAGAGAGAGGGAGAGGGAGGGAGAGAGAGAGAGAAGGAGGGATGGAGAGGGGGGAGAAAAAGAGAGGTGGGGGAGGAGGGAAGGAGACACAGAGTCAGAGAGAGACAGAGAGAGACAGCTCTAGTCTTTTTCTCACAAGAGCACTAATCCCATTATGGGGGTTTCACACCAATGATGTCCTCTAAACCTAATTACTTCCCAAGGCTTCACATTCTAATACTCTCCTACTGAGGGTTCGGCTTTCAATATATGAATTTTGTGGAGGACATAAACATCTAGTCCATAAACACCCTTCCCCATCCAGAAAGATGTCTAGAAATCCAGGGTCTTTAAAAATCAGTGCTCTTGCCCCTCTGGGAAGCTTCCTGGGTCTCAGGAATTTCCCCTGATTTCTTACCAGGCTGCCTTAACTGTCTTTCACGTTTCTTTCAACCAACCTGTCCGTATCTACCCAGGAGATTTAAAGCATTCTTCCATACACAGCAGGTATGAACCATAGTCCACTATTTTTTCCCAATTTTTAAAAAAAGCTTTATTGAAGTATAGTTAATTTACAATGTTCTGATAATTTCTGCTGTACAATAAAGTGATTCAGTTGTACATGTACACACAACCATTCTCTTTCGGATTCTTTTCCCACATAGATCATCACCGAATATCGAGTAGAGTTTCCTGTGTTACACAGCAGGTCCCTGTTGGCCAATCATTCCGTATACCTCAGTATGCACATGCCAATCCCAAACCCCCAGTCTGTCCCTTTCCCCACACCTGTTCCCTTTGGTAATCATAAATTTTTCAGAGTCTGTGAATCTGTTTCTCTTCTATTCATACAAGTGAATAAGTTCATTTGTATCCTTTTTTTTTTTTTATGATTCCACATACAATGATACCATATGGTATTTGTCTTTCTCTTTCTGACTTAATTCACCTAGTATGAGAACTCCAGTTGCATCCACGTTGCTACAAGTGGTATTTTCATTATTTTTTATGGCTGAATAATATTCCATTGCGTACATGTACATCTTCTTTATTGATTCCTCTGTTGATGCCTAGTCCACTATTTAAGTGGGCAAGAAATAGAACCTTTATTTTCCTATGTCTTAACTTACTGTGCCAAGTCCCCATTCTGTCAGGGTGGTAGAAATTCAAAATCTCCTAGATTCTAAGGGATTTCATATAACACCAAAGTATTTAGGGAGTATTTGGTCTCTAATTTTATCTGTGCATACAAGAACCCACTGAGATGTCTTTTCTCTTATGGGGACATGGGCCCACGTTTTAGCTACTGAGATGTGCCTGGCTCTTGTCCGTTTAGCTCTTTCAGGCTGATTGCTCTGTTACCTATCACCTTGTTTTGGCCAAAATAGTCATTTTACTATTCCCAGGACATACTGGATATGGGAGTCCCTGGAGGCTGTTCACAAATGGCACATCTACAGCCATTTGCTTTTTTTAGAGAGGTGGGCAAGAAAGGAGCATCCTAGAAACATCTCAGCCAGCCTTTCTTCCTTCAGAAGGTTTGTTTTTTCTAACCTAGACTATACCTCCTCTCTTCAACTCAAGCTTGTTTACTTGGTTTTCATTTTCCAACAAAATTCTGCAGCATACATCATTTATTTGATGATTGATTTGCAGTGGTTTTCCCCTTATCTCATGCCAGGAAAAATTGTTTTTCTTTAAAAAGTTTACTAATGTGGCTAAATAGTCTATTAAATGAATCATAAATTACATGAATCATGATTTGAATGTTTATGCCCATTTTTAAATGGGGTCCTAATCTCAAAACTCTTTATAAGATTTGGAAATATTAGTATGATTTTTGCAAGAATTAAAAAAATAAAAATGGTTTACATCTACTCTCCTGGAGTTTTATTATAATTTTGTTTACTGGCACTGCTTAATCTTATTTGTTTTATTAGATCATTTGTTACTGCTCTATGAGATTCCAATAAACTCTTTAATAAACATCAAAACTTGAGAGCTCATCATTCCCTGTTATCTCTCCATAAACACTTGTTAACCCCATCCTGCCAACACTTTTGTACCAAGCAGGTCACCTAGATATTATTTTATGATTTCTTTTTTTCTTTATGTAGGTAATAGACATTATTTGAAGAAACCAGTTATAATGCAATTCAGCATAGTACCACTAATCAAATTACTCCTTCCAAAGACGGCAGCTGGGAATATTTTCTAGTGATATTTGTTTTTAGGATGATTTCTAAAATCAAATTGCCATAAACATAACCAAGAACTATAAAGAATATCCCTGTCAGGAACATCTCTTGAGGTAGGAAGAGACAGTATTCCAGAAAAGAGAATTCTGGCCCTTCTTAAGACTAAATTGTTCTTTAATTGTGTGGATAAGATATATTCTGGTTATAAACTATATTTGCCAAACGTATCACTGGTGAGCTTAGGCATAATTTTGTCAGCCTCAAACATTCATCAGTTCAGTTGGGGAAATCTGTCCTAAGGCACTCCTGCTTATTACAATAGTTTCCTTCGAGTTAGAAAAAGAATGTGGAATTTGGGAACAAATACAAAGGAAAAATGGTCACCTTCAATTCCTTTCCCTCCTCTACTCTTACATCCAAATGATCAAATCCTACTAATTTTACCTCCTAATGAGAGGTTTTCTCTGTACCCCTCTTGCGTTATTTAGGCCCACTTTCATCTCTTGCCTGGGTAATAGCAATGTAGATTGCCAACTAGTCACCCTAGTTAGGGATTATCCCTTTCAAAGCCTGTTCTGGAATGGTGACTTTAGACCTCAACTTTGCCCATCTCATTCCTTTGCTTAGAACCGTTAAAGGTGCCCCACTGTCTTTGCTGTCAGGTCTGAGTTCTACAGCATATACCACAAAGCCTTCAAAATGGTGTCTCAGGTGATCCTTCTTCAGTCACATCCCTCTCCAGACTTGGTGCTCTTGTAACAGTTCACCATCTGCTCTAAGTTGTTTCTCACATCCAGCTGTGTCTTGACACATAAAAGCTGCTCTCTTAATGTATGATGCATGGTTGGAACCCCAAAACTGAGGAAAGCTACCAGTTCATAACTCTAGACCCAAGACACAGCATGATGAAACAGACAGAGCATCAGGCTTTGCTGTTGGGTTATACCTGTCATCTCTACTTTTTATAGCCGTATGACTTTTTCACCCTGGGCAAGTATTCTATTCTAGCTTTTCATTGATTAAAATGAGCATGAAATGAGTTTGTGTCTGCCACAAAGTAAAAACTTGGGACATGTTAATTTCCTTTCTTTTTCTAAAACATCATCAAATACAAGTTTAAGAGAGCAGCCAACTCTGCTTACAGGTACCTCAAATCTGTTATAGCTGGTTACTTTTCTGGTGCTGCTCCACATGCCTGCATTAACAGCAAAACACAGAAACACAGATCCCAAGACTCTTTTCATAGAGGATGAAAAATTAAATTGTTATTGTATATGAGTCATATTTTGATGGAATTGTCTGACTGGATTTGTCCTAGAAGTGATGCAATGGGGAAGAGTGACCCTGGATGTATACTTTTTGAAGGATGGGAGTTAAAGGGGGGAGAACTGGAAGGTCTAGAGGGTACCTCTGTAGGAGGGTGACCAACATGGATGAGAAAGTACTAAACGTGTGTGTGGCAGGCAGCATTCACATAATCTGACTTTATAATTTTTCCTGGGGCCAGCTTTTTCGGCGAGTGAATCTGAAAGCATGGTGAACTTAGTGTCAGTTAAAAA
The DNA here is from genome assembly GCF_016906955.1 of Phacochoerus africanus. Lineage (NCBI taxonomy): Eukaryota > Metazoa > Chordata > Mammalia > Artiodactyla > Suidae > Phacochoerus > Phacochoerus africanus. The sequence goes on from NC_062550.1 coordinate 89,356,895, forward strand.
TGGAAAATTAGGAGTGCCTGGACAACGTCCCTAAGCCAGAGCTGGGCCTCCTGATGAGAAAGTAGAGACAGAGGGAAGCAGATGGAAGAATCAAGAGCAGATGCAAGTTATTTAAAAGTAACTGGAATTCAGTAGGAATGGAGTGGAAATTCAGCAACTTATTGGGTATGACATTTGGATAAATTAGACTGAACAGAACTAGGAAATACCAGATAGGAAAAGCAAAATGAGGGTGAAAGCTAGCAGATAAGGAAAGGAAAAGGGGTAAATGAAAAAAAGAATTTAAGGCAAAGATGAAATCATTCACATTTGCTATATATGTTTTAACATCCAGATTTTCATTTTTTCCCCATTTATAATAAGTTTTATTTTTTCCATTGTTGCTGGTTTACAGTGTTCTGTCAACTTTCTACTGTATGGCAAGGTGATGCATGGTTGGATCACACATACATGTATACATTCTTTTTTCTCACATTATCACGCTCCATCATAAGTGACTAGACATAGATCCCAGTGCTATACAGCAGGATCTCATTGCTCATCTGTTCCAAAGGCAAGAGTCTGCATCTATTAACCCTAAGCTCCCAATCCATCCCACTCCATGCCCATGATTTTCTTTTCTGTGGAAAGGTTTGTTTGTGCCGTATATTAGATTCCAGATATGTGATATCATATGGTATTTGTCTTTCTCTTTCTGACTTACTTTATTTAGTATGAGAGTCTCTAGTTCCATCCCTTACAAGTGTTTTCTCAGGTCAGTCTCCCAAAGCAACAGAAATAAAAGCAAAAATAAACTAATGGGATCTAATCAAACTGACAAGCTTTTGCACAGCAAAGGAAACCATAAAAAAACCCAAAAAGACAACTTACAGAATGAGAGAAAATAGTTTCAAATGATGCAACTGACAAGGGCTTAATCTCTAAAATATACAAACAACTTATATAACTCAACAGCAAGAAAGCCAACAACCCAATTGAATAGACATTTCTCCATAGAAGATATACAGATGGCCAACAAGCACATGAAAAAATGCTCACCATCACTGATTATTAGAGAAATTCAAATCTAAACTTCTATGAGGTACCACCTCACACCAGTCAAATTTTCATTTTTTAAATAAAAAAATAATCATATGTATTTGGAAGTAACTAGACATTTAGTGCCAGGTAGATTAAAAATGGTCTGATTTAATGATTTTCCTCCTCATTACCTTTTCATGGTAAACAAACAAATAGTCACATATTCACACACACTTGCACACTCAAAGGCACATATACAAATTTAGAAACATTCTCACAAATACATACACGTGCACAGACACACCCATGCGCATGCATCACCTTTTAATGTTTTTGTGAGATGAAATTTTCAGATTTACTTTAGTTCACTGCAAAGGCAATAAAAACTTTATACATGTTCTCATTTAGTAGTGATCTGTCTCTTATTTTAACTGTTCATTTTTGATCTATAGTTGTTCTAGGGATTATGGGATAGTCAAGGTAGAATTATAGATGGACTAAGGAGTCAGGCAATACCAGTGGGAAGACAGGCAGGTGAAAGATAAATCAAGCCAGGATGAGCTCCCAGGCAAGAGAGCATGTAAACAGCTAGATCTGAAACATGAAATGTCTATTAAATAGAGATAGGAACTACTTGTCAAAATTTCTAATGGTGATTGTTGATCTTTCCACATGAGAATTATACTCTGACCACTCTTACTGATATATTAAATAGATACCTTGTTTGGAGGTCTTTAAGGAGCATGAGCTTGCTTTGTCTAAATCAATGTTAACGAGCTTCAAGCAGAATTCTGAATTTCACTTACTAGTGTTTTGGTTTCAGGATAGAGACCAAGTTCATTTGTCAAGTTTGGCCTCCTGCAGGGCAATACTCTCACTCATGCCTTCAGAGTAAATTTGACTCAGCCTATCGGACACTGAACTAAGCTTCTAAATAAAGGAAATGGTTTTCTCTTCATTTCTATGTTCTGCAAATCACACTTTTATATCGATGCCAGTGTAAATACCATGATTTTTCACCTTCAAAGATATTACACCCTGGAGACTAAAAAAATAATCAGGTCTTCATCCAATATTTTTCTTTTCTTTTTCATTTTCCCCTCCTTGGCACCTGTCTGCCTCGTCCACTGCAGCGTGGCTGAGATACTTTCTCTATTCATTTCCTCATTGTTGGGTCAGGCCTTAGTGTAGAAGCCCAAACATAAAGACTAAGATGACAATAAGAGCTCCCATGGAAATAAAACAAAAGGGAGAAAACATGAAAAGAACTTGAAAATAAAAGGATACAAAAGCACAGTGCATAAAGGATGAGGGAGTTGAAAAGATGATGAAATTAAGAAAAATGTGATAATGTCATCTTTAAACATTGAAATGTTTTAAATAAAAAGTCTCAGGGAAGTGGATTAAAAAGGTAAAAAAAGTGGAAAGGAAAATTCTTTTCAGAAAGTTTCATCACCTCAGAGAAGAATTTTCAGGCAAACGTATTACATTTTACTACAATTGTGTAACAAAATTTATTACTCAAGGCAGGGCACCATAAAAATAAATAATGGAGGAGACAAAATACAGTTCCTCTTTCTCTTCATAAAGTGTGAATTTGGAACTGGCTACAAACTCAACTTTACTGGATGCCGTAACAGTAAAGGATGCTGGCCATTTGGAGGAAGTGAATCTGCTGTCTATTCCATAGAACAAAGCTGTCTTTCCAGAGCAATGTAAACAATTGACATGAACATATTTTTACAACAACTGTGTGGGCTATGGGAAGTGAATAGATTCTGCATTGTTTGAACTTATGCAGGTTTTTAATCTATAAATTAGAGATAATGACACTTTCTCTACTTACTTTGAATGAGCCACGAAGTACGCGTGGTAGAATGCGGTTAACCATAAAGAACCAGACATATGCAAGATGGTGCTATGTTCCAGTGTATGTGCATCCACTGGTAATTCCAATTTCAGGACACTGGCTAGTAGAATTTATGGCAATGGAAATCTGGTGATACTTGGTTCTGAGATGATAATATCAGAACTACTTGGAATGTTAAGATTTAATAGTCATTGGATTCCCCTCTGCCCATGAATTAATTAGGGGGGACATGTACAATGTATATAGTTCAAAATTCAGTATATATGAAAGGATAATTAGTAAAATGCCTGTCAGCTAATTTTCCCTTCTTGATCAGTTTATTCATTCATTTGACCCAAAGTTAGTTATCTGTTGAACGCTTACTGTGTTTCTTATACCTCTTCTGGTCTTAGTGGCATTTCAGTGAACTAGACATGATTTTTATTCTCAAGATTTCATTTTCAAGATACAGTTGTTTCTACTGATGTCTTGTGTATCATTCTAGAGATTATACATACCCACTTATAAACAAACCCATATATGTCCTTGAAAAATTCCACATATAATATATTCAGCAAGTGTCATGTTAATAGATATTTAGGATCTCTTAAATTTTTTTCCACCCCTCTCAAAACATTGGTGAAGCTCAGGGTGGTAGTATAAATGGAGCCACCACAAATGTGTATAAATATTTAAAGGTTCTAAATCAAGCTCACAAACTATTAACTAAAATATGTCCTCTCCCCATCACCTTGACAAATAACATGAAATGGAAAAACATGAATAAAACTATGTTTCTTATATAACTGAGAGTTGGAAAAATATAAAAAGTAGAATTCAGTTATTATTTGGATTGATAATAAAAATAAAGCATATAGCAGTTCCCATTGTGGCTCAGTGGGTTAAAGACCTGATGTTGTCTCTGAGGATACAGGTTTGATCCCTGGCCTTGCTCAGTGGGTTAAGGATCTGGTGTTGCCACAAGCTGTGGTATAGGCTGCAGCTGCAGCTCCAATTCGACCCCTAGCTTGGGAATTTCCATGTTCCACAGATACAGCTATAAAAGGGAAAAAAAGCATATAATTCATTAACTATGTATTCTGTAAAACTTATTTTTCTTATTCTCAATTTAGCAAAAACACTATGTTATTTTAATAAAGATTTTCAATAATGATTTTAGGATTGAATATGTAAATAAAAACGTACAAATTTTTTGCAACAAAGTATAAATAATTAATACAAATGTAAAATATCAATCATTTAAAATCAAATGTTATGTCTTTGAAAAGTTATTTTTCTTTTAAAATAACCACTAAATATAGAGCTTCCTTTGTGGCTCAGCAGGTTACGAACCCAACTAGTATCCATGAGGATGTGACTTCTATCCTTGGCCTCACTCAGTGGGGTTAAGGATATGGTATTTCCATGAGCTATGGTGTAGGTTTTTGCAGATGTGGCTCAGATCCCGTGTTCCTGTGGCGGTGGCATAGGTTGCAGCTCTGATTTGACCACTAGCCTGGGAACTTCCATATGCCACAAGTGTGGCCCTGAAAAGCAAAAACAACAACAAAAACCCCACTAAATGTAAAGGCAAAAGGAAAATTTAAGGACTGAATATCAAAGACAAAAATTTGAATGTAGCTAAATTTCTTGCATATTTTTTGAAATTTAATTAAATATCATTTAATATTTAAATTACAAATATAATTAATAAAATGATAATTTTTGTATTAGTAATTTTTTTTGTCTTTCTCTCTTTTTAGGGCTGCACCTGTGGCATATGGAGGTTCGTTCCCAGGCTAGGGGTCCAATCCAAGTTGTAGCTTCTGGCCTACGCCACAGCCACAGCAACGCGGGATCTGAGCCGCATCATCGACCTATACCACAGCTCATGGCAACGTCAGATCCTTAACCCACTGAGCGAGGCCAGGGATCGAACCTGCGTCCTCATGGATGCCAGTCAGGTTTGTTAACTGCTGAGCCACGATGGGAACTCCCAATATTTTAATTTAAATTAAACCTCACTTAACATGAAAGGAAGCTTTTCAGTTCTGGTGTTCAAAGTCTACCCAGTGACCAAGTTGTAAGGACTCTATATCATGCCACAATTAGAAGAATTAATTGTTTATACTGAATAATGTTCTTCAACCAATTGTTATTCAGTAACTTCTGTAGATACCGTCACAATTCAAACATTAAAATAAAACAAAACACATGAAGGAAGAAAATGTATTATCAGCTTTATTGTAAAAAGAAGAACACAAGAATCTACTGCATTCTTGTAGTCTTTGTTCTTACATAAATTCTTCTGCAGCCTACACCTTTTCTGTTCCCCAAATTGGTCATTTCTGATGTTGGCAATGGCATGACCTACAAATTTCTACCATATTTGGTTAGAGTCACCTTTCATTTTGAAGATATAGGGCAGAAAATCTGCAGCTTTTCCTCAGGACCTGAATGGCGTTAAGCATGTGAACAGATGTTTAAAGTTACAGTTTGCATTAGGCTGTGCTGAGCACCAGATTCTGCATGATCAAGGGGCTCTTGCTCTCTTTGATAAATCCATTATGTGGATGTGATAGTACCTTCTCAAACTATCAAAAGGAACCTTTTTTGTCCACGTCAAAGATTTCGTACTGAAGAGAATATCTCTGAACATATTTTATCTACAGTGTCTGCAGGATAAGTTCCTTGGAAATCCAGTTGTATCAAAGGGTATAGTAGGCATTTTCATTTTTGACAGATTTTGCCAATTGCCCTCCTCAGTGATCATGGCAATTTATAATCTCCTCTGAAATGTAAAAAAAAAAAAAAAACCAACAAACAAACAAACAAACAAAAAACAAACAAAAAACCCACTGTTTCTAGGGGTTCCCCTTGTGGCTCAGTGGATTAAGAACCTGACTAGTGTCCCTGAGGACATGGGTTCGATCCCTGGCCTCTCTCGGTGGGTTAAGGATCCAGCATTGCTGCAAGCTGCTGCATAGGTCAAGATGTGGCTTGGATCCAGCATTGCTGTGGATGTGGCATAGGCCAGCAGCTGCAGCTTTAATTCGACCCCTAGCCTGGGAACTTCCATATGCCATGGGTGCAGTCCTAAAAAGACCAAAAAAAAAAAAAAAAAAAAGGCTGTTCCCCAAATTCTCACTGTCACAGTGTTTTATTAAACATTAGTGATTAGTGACCTTTACCAATATGTTAGGTGAAAAATATTATCTAGTTGTGGTTTGAATTTACATTTCTCTTCTTCTGGGTCAGGTGAATAGCTCTTCATATATTTACATTGCTATTCATATTTTCTGTCTCTTAAAAACTGTTCACATCTTTTGCCCATTTTTCTACTGGGTTATTCATCTTTTGTTTATTGATTTGTAGATGCTTTTCATACATTAGGAAAACTGTCCTTTTGTTTTTTGTGAATTGTGAGTTTTCTCCAGGTTTTTTTTCCCCTTCTTTTTTTATGCTATTCCATAGAGATTTAGAATATTCTTATACGAAATTACCGTTGTGGCTGTATTCTCATAATTCCTTGCAATTCCAGAGTATACTCCATTGAATTGCTTTATTTTTAATTCTTTTATTATGCTTCTGAATTCTGTTTTTCAATGTTTTATAGCATTTCTACTTCAATACTTATAGGAAGAATTTTCAGTCTTTAGTCTGATATTTTAAAAAATTATGTTATAAATGTTATGCTGACTTTTTGAAACTCTCATTTTTCTATGTTCTGGAAGAACTGCCTTCCTTTGCCATGTGTAGGTTGTTTTTCCTGGATACCATTGGATTTTTGATTACATGGCTTGGTATCTTGGAGGATATGCGTTAAATTACTGATTTGCCTAGAGTGAATTGGTCAGTCAAATGCTTCTACATACAAAATTCTTAGCTTTATAGAAATCCAATGTCATATTTCAACACAGCCCTGTTCACCCCATCTCAAAAGCTCAGTCCAGCCAAAGTGGACTGCATACCGACAAATCTCTACCTCTCCTCTAAAGTCCTGCTCCAATGATAGCTTCTTCATGAAGATTTCCTGGTTCTTCCAAATTCAAGATGAACTCTTCCTTTGAGGATGACTTTATGTTTTTCTTTGTAACTTTCTTCTGACACACCCAAGCCTTCTGACTCATATTATACAACGGATTTATTAGATGTTTGTAGGCATTAGATGAAATACTTTCATGATATTATATTATTTAATCCTTACCAGAACCCTGTGATTTTTTTTTCTTTTTCTTTGGGCTGCACACGCAGCATGCAGACGTTTCAGGGCCAGGGATCAAACCCATGCCACGGTAGTGACAATGCTGGATCCTTAACCCACTGAGCCACTAGGGAATTCCAACAGCCCTGTGATTTGAACAGTTTACAGATAAAGGAATGTTAACCTAGTGAGAGAGTCAATAATTCTTTTTTAGGTCAAAGAGCTTGTAGGCTGCTAAGTAGGAATTCAGCTCATGTCTGTTTGATTCCAAACCATGTATTCTTTCTACCAGATCATGTTGTTAAAATAGCAGATCATCTTTACAATTATTTAGTACATCTTCCTCTCCTATGTGAGCTTCTAAGGCCCTTCAGGGTCTGACTATATCTTATTTCTCTTAGAATCCCCTATACCTTGTAAGTGTGAGAAACTAAACAAAAACTAATCAAATTGGTAAGTAAATGGAGAGTTTATCAAATTTGATTCGAATAAAATTTCAAAAGGAATTATAGAGTTTTACTCATGCATTTAATCCCTATTTATAGGTCATTAACCTACACATTTATAAGTTCCTAACAAAAGACTCTTCAGAAGGATTTCTTTTTTTTAATAGTGATTTTTATTTTTTCCATTATAGCTGGTTTACAGTGTTCTGCCAGTTTTCTACTGTACAGCATGGTGACCCATTCACACATACATGTATACATTCTTTTTTCTCACATTATCATGCTCCATCATAAGTGACTAGATATAGTTCCCAGTGCTATACAGTAGGATCTCATTGCTTATCCATTCCAAAGGCAGTAGTTTGCATCTATTAACCCCAGATTCCCAGTCCATCCCACTCCCTCCCTCTCCCCCTTGGCAACCACAAGTCTGTTCTCCAAGTCTGTGAATTTCTTCAGAAGGATTTCTGGAGCCGTGGGATGTAGGGTTTGCATTTATGGTCATCCAGTTATGGAGCATTCTGGTGGCGATTGTCTGGGGCTAGGTCAGTGGGCACAAGTTCCAGAGTTAATTGACTGCAGTTTATCTTGATGCTGGAAAACTGTGGAGTGCTGCTTACCCATCTCCTCCTGGGCATCTGATTGCTTTCCGGGCAGGCCAGAGCTTCATCATAGCTTTATCTAGAAGTGATGTCTTCCTCTTTTCAATCCCCATAAAATTCTCTCTGTGCCTCTCTTCTATCATCTTTCACTTCCTGCCTGGTGTTACAATGATTTATGTGCATGTTTTATTTCCTTTATTACATTGTAAGCAGCTTAAAGTCAGAGGCTATGTTGAATTTATTCCCCACTGTGCTCACTTGGTGCTTGGCACATAGTAGGAGCTCAGTACATTTAAAAAGTGATGAAAGTAGGATCTAAATTCAGCAAATACTGCTCGCTCTATTTTACTAGCGCCATTTCAGCATTTGTGCTTCTGCCCACTATTCATGTGGGTGGTATGAGCTGAAATTGCTGAAAAGGGATGTAATTTCCCTTGTTAATATAATTACTACCATATATTATCACAGCACTAAAGTCATAACATTCTCATTTTTAGTGGCCTATACACATCACCAAAATTATCTCTGGAGGAGAAATTTATCATGTTTGTTTTCAGTCTCAGAGTGAAATGCTGCCAAATTCGGTGAATATAAGCTCAGCTCCCTTTGAGTGACAAGTGTGTGAGTAAAGGGGGGCATTTTGCCTCTTATGAAAAAAATGTGAGGCTCTTACATCCACATAATTTATTAATGGCTTGCATTGCCAGTGCAAAGCAGGGTAGGTAGTGAGCAATGCTTTCTTCCGTGGGTCTTTCATAGCCTGGGAAAATAATGAATAAGGAACTGAAGAATCTGGACAGGGAGAAGGGGAGAGAGTATATGAATCCTGCATTATGAGGGCATCAGTCCACATGGGGCAGGCTATTGGCCTTGTCAGCTGAACTAAAGGACAGGATTTGGGGTTTTTTTGGCTGTACTTGTGGCACACAGAAGTTCCTGCTCAAGAGATAGAACCCATGCCACAGCAGTGACAACACCAGATCCTTAGCACACTAGGCCACCAGAGGACTCCAAGGATAGGGTTTTGGATTTTGGATTGTGAGTGTGTGATCAGCCTGCAGTAGTCATCAACAAAGTCAAATACCTGTTTATTTTTATTTTAGGGGAAAGAGACCCTGGTTCTAGGAGTCTTTTCTCAGCCCAGAATTTGAAGGGGATTTTACTTGGAGCAAAATTGATCTGGTTCTTGTCATGCTTGTGAGGTGAATAGAAGTGGGACACCCATCCTGCATGCTGGGGCTGATACTTGAAGGTCATCTGTGGTGGGGAAGGGCATGGCATCTGAGGACTAGCTCATCCTCTAACCCAGGCTTGCTGAGGACAGAACCAAGGACAGGGACATGTTCCAGTGGTCATCAGGGCCTCATGGTAAGGAATCTAGGCTGTGGGATGGTGGCCCCTGGGGGCAGAGTCAAGCTCAGGGTTTTTACTAATAAGCCAAGAAAGGACTCCTATGAAGAGGGAAAGTCTAAAGTGGAGGAACCGACAGATTCTAAACTTGGAACCTTGCCAGTTGGGCACAAGACTTTTTAACTTCTTGCTCAGAAACATCCATGTCCTTGATGCTTCAACTTCAAAAAGTCATTGGCCTTTCTAGCAGTTCTTCATTTGCCGTGGCTTTTAATCACTTGGATAACTCTACCCCTGGATGTGTATTTATAAATACACACACACACACACACACACGTGCGTACACATATGAACACATTTGCACACATACGTGTATACAAATAAACACACACATGGATGTATGTGTATATGTATTTATCCCTAGGAGATTTGAATACCTAGTCAGGCTGAGAACGCTGATGACTCCCTGGTGTGAGAGGCAGGGAGTGGAGGTTTGAGCAACCCCTAGAGGGCAACAGGAACATTCCCAGAACAAAGAAGTACAGGCAAGGAGTTTCTGCCTTATAGCTGCGGTGTATGGAATGCTTACTCTGGCCACTTTGTTCATGAACTCATCTGATCCTCATCTCACGTGAGATCTTATTAACAGTTTTACAGATGAGGACACTAAGGACCCAGATGATCTGGACCTTGAATCCACGTTAGAATGGGACCATTGCTCCTTAGGTTTGTCTAATAGGGCTATTGTAACAGTTTTGGCCTAAGTTATGGGGAATTATAGTAATGAGATTTAGAACTTGGGGTCTGGAGTTGGACTTAAAATTCTGGCTTTGTAATTTTAAACTAGGTGATCGTAAATAAGTTACTTCTCTGACCCTCAGTTTTCTCAGCTGTGCAATAGAAATGGAATGGCTGTGAGGCTTAAATGAGATAATTCTTGTAAAGTTCTTAGGATGCTGACTGACACAGACTAAATACCCAGTGAGCATGGTCTGTTATTATTAAAACTGGTTCAGTGTAGAAAACGCAGGTGCTGAGCCCAGAAACCCAGTGACGAGGAACTGGAAAAGGTATTTCAAAGAATGTGTGTGGGGTGTGTGTGTGCTGATGCAGTGTTGTGTGACTTTTCTATGGCAGTCTCATATGGTTAGGATGTGGGGAACATGAGGAAATGCACGCAAAATAACTCAGTGATGCTCTCAGATACCTCCTTTCTCCATGTCTTCAGTTCTGAAACCACAAACTGTGGTGTAGTTTGCAGATGTGGCTCAAATCCCATGCTGTTGTGGCTGTGGCATAGGCCAGTAGCTGCAGCTCTGATGCAACCCCTAGCCCAGGAACTTCCATATGCCACAGGTATGGCCCTAAAAAGAAAAAAAATTCTATGTATTCTAAAAGAAAGTCAATTAAAAAAAAAAGTAATCCATCACCTCTCAGTTAGTGGTCCAGACCAATAGCGATTTTACCAAATGACTGTGAAGTCTCTCTCTCACTTTTATTACTTGGGAACTAGTCTTTTGTGACTCAGTTGATGACGTTGAGGCTCTGATATTAAGATTAACATGTCCTCAGTTGCTTCTTTGGCTTTCAAGGGAGATCATCTGCAGGATATTCCTGCCCATTTTAGTGTGTGTTGAGGCCAGTACCACATTTAGAATTAAGGCAAAAAAATTTAGTCATAGAATCCTTGATGATAGCAGACTTAAGAATGGTAATTCTGCATTTCTGACTATTGTCACATATGGAGTTTTCATTATTGAGTTGCAGTCTCATTTTGGTTTATTGTTGCAATTTTGTATCTTGGATATTTTGACAGTTTTTGAAAAGTCAGACACTCTGGGGACTGGCTGTGTATGCATTGAAATATGAAAGAGGGAAGGAACAATTTCATGATAACAGAGCAGAATGAGAGTAGCAGAGCCAACTTAGGCGGGTAAAGGGGGTGTTGGGAAGGTGGAGGAGAGAACACAGGGGAAAATATCTGGAATAAAAATAGATGCCATTTTTTCCTGGGATCTGCTGAGCCTTGTCTGAACCTCCATGATGGCCCTTCTGCAGCAGCAGTGTCTGTTTAACATTTATTTACAGTATTTGGCCTCTAATATCTCTGTCCATACTGCCCTGAGAAGTAGATCACATGGGACAGAGTAGCTCCTCTCTTAGCTGATTTCCTAATTCTTCCTTTGGACGGCTTTGTGAAGTAAAGTGGCAGGAGTCGCCTTTTTGTGCTAAGAGTCAGTAGATGGGGAAGCAGATACCCAGACTCTGGAGCTACCCAGACTCAGATTTGAGCCCCTCACTAGCTGTGCTACTCACTAGCTGTGTGGCTTAGGTCAAGAGACTTCACTTCTCTGATTCTTCAACTCATAATATGTTAGATGGGACAATCATAAAAATACAACAGTATAATAATTGTTGGTGAGGATTTGTGTTGATCTACATAAAACACTTGCTGTGATGATTGATTCTATGTGTCACTTTGACTAGATCATGCCGTGCCCAGGTATTTGCCTAAATATTTTTGGGTGTGGCTGTGAAGGTGTTTCTGGATGAGATTAGAATTTGCATTGGTAGAGTGCGTGACACATGCCACTCCAATGTGAGGAGCCCTCATCCAGTCTTCTGAGGGCCTGAATAGAACACGCATGTGGGGGAAGGGCGAATTCACTCTCTTCTTTCTGGCAGTTTGAGCTGGACATTTGTATTCTCCTGCCTTTGGTCTGTGACTTACACCATGGGTGCTCCTGGTTCCTAGACCTTCGAACTTGGATTGGAATTTATACCATCAGTTCTTTGGTTGTCAGGCCTTTGGACTAGAATACACCATTGGCTTTCCTGGGTCTGCAGCTTAGAGATGGCAGAGCATGGGGCTTCTCAGCCTTCATAATTGCATGACTCAATTCCTTATCATAAATCTCTTTTCAGAGATATACATACACATACTCTGTTGGTTCTCTTTCTTGGGAGCACCCTCACTTGTTAATCTGTATGGATGGTAATTGATCAGTAAGCAGTAGCCATTTTTTGGATGGGAGACCTACAGAATAGGAGCAAAGTTTCCCTAGTTTTATCTGAGCTGGCTCTAATTTTGCATGCATATGACTTGACGAAATGTATGGTCACCTACTTTTACATAGCTTGTGTAGGCTCATTTTGAGGGTAAATTCCATTCAACAAGGATTTGTTTAGTGCCTATGAGGTTCGAGCACAGGGTATAAAAAGATGGGTAAAACTCAGGCTCCTGTATTCTATGGGTCACAGAGATGCAAAGGAAATGGATCTGAATATAAATGACCAACCAACCAGTCCACTGACCAACCAACATCACAATAAGTGCTAAGTTGGTGGGTGTAGACAAAAACAGAGGAAAGTTTGAAAATGGAGGTGATTAACTTTATGTGGTTAGAAAAAGATGAAGAGGCAAGTTTTACTGGGATTGAAGGGAGTGGGCTAACTACCAGAGATGAGAGCTTGAGAAAAGGCTTGGAGGAGTGACATGACATGATTTATTTGGGGGAATGGTCAAGTAGACCAGTGTGGTAGGGTTGCTGGGCACTTGGAGAAGTGGAAGGTAGGATTAGAGAGAAAAACTGGGGCTAGAGTGTGAAGGTAGAGAAGGGTTGCAGAGGTGAATGAATGCAACATTGGATGATACCTCTGACAAGACAGGACTGCTGGAGAGAGTAAAGGGAGATTTAATTATTTAAGTTCATGATACTAGTTCATTTTGGCAGAAAACAGAACTCCAGTCTGAGAATGTGTATAAATAGAACACTTAGAATTATATTCTGACCGTAAGCCTGGATATCCCACTGTTTTCTGGAGGAGGTTGGGTGGAGGATGTCCTGAGGGTAAGACCCTGAAAGCAAGGGGTACATATGCACCAGCTACAATGCTTTCCCCCAAACAGCTTGGGTGGCTGTAACTGCAGCTTGTCCCACTGGGCAGTCAGTGGCCCAGACCATGAGGGGAAGGGAAGCAGCTAGTGCTCATTTTGACTGGGACTACAGTGCTGCCTGGATTATTCTCCATTCTATGGTACATGAACTGGCCATTACGAAGGTGTGTAGGGGAAAAATGTAACCCTGAGAATGACCCCATAGCTTATTCAGGTATGTCAGCCCTGGGTCCCAAGCAGCTTGTTCCCTCCCAGACATTCTTGTGAGTGGGGTGTTGACATTCCTAATGTGGTCTTCTTTTTTGGTCAGGAATGGTTCAGAAGTGAGTTAGGATGAGCCTTTCTTTTTGGCAGACAGTCAGCAGTCATCTCCTTTCCCCTTTTTATAATGTCTGTAGAACAGGAACACTGTTATGGAAATTAGTTAGCAGCTGCTGTACACGAATGTTTAGAAAATTAATATTACTCACATTATGCAGTACGGAAGCAGAATTTTAATGAAGCACAGAAACTATAGGCACATTGACCCCTTCCCCTTATCACAGAAATCTCAGAATGCATAACTTTCTTTGAGGAAACTTCTCATTTCCACCAGCCTTCTATAGGCCTATTAGTGACAAAAATAGCACATTCACAACCCAAAGGAGCAAATATTTCAGAACATAGTGTATTAAAATATGACAGTGTCAGCTAAACCATTATCTATACTTATTTCTCATTATTAATTCTTAACAATTAGCTGTTCTTTGTTGCATGGTAATGGGATTTGCCGTACTATAAAAATGCTTTGAAGTCGTTAAGTGTCAGATTTTGTTCATGCAGATTCTGCTAGCAATGATTGTTATTTGCACTACAGACTGCTGGGGATGTGGCCTGCATGGGGCAAGAGTATGGCAGGGGGTGGGATTTGGAGTGAGATGGGACGTTGCGGGGGGGGGGGGAGGAGGAAAGTCCTGTCTGTAAAGCTGAGCTGACCCACCAAAGTTGGTGCAAGCAGCCTCAGCCAGCTGTGGAAAACAGGGGGCTTTAGGTGATGGGATCAGGGATGTTATTTTAGGTTTGTGAGGCCCCTGGGAAAAGGAAGCAGAGGGAAATTTAGGTGAAGAAGGAAGAGAACAGTCAGGAGGAGGGGCAGCAGGGAGATAAAAGAACCAGGATTTTAGGTGACATGATGGCATGATGAAAAGAAACAGGCAGAACCTAGTCCGGGGCAGCCCTGGGAAATGCTTTGAAGATGAGTGAATGTTTCAGCCAAAGAGGAGAGCTCAAGAAGGAGGAGAAAAGGCAAGCTTCTTGGGGCAGATTGTTTCTTTTTTATGTGATTTATAACTTCAACCCATGTAAAATATGGTATTCTCTGGTATCAGGCACACTATGAGTGTTTTTACCAAAGAAAATCATAGTCAGCAGTGCAAGGAGCAGTAGAAATGGTGAGGAAAAACATGGACAAGAGCTAGAAATTAAATGGAGAAAGGGGTTTAGTTCCTTTATGTGGAGAAGTCTGTTTTATACAATGTGTTATATATATAGTGTCCTATCTTCGTTATTCAAATATGCTATCGTCCACCCTGGGAAGAAAAGGTGTGTGTGTGTGATGTGTGATGTGGATGTGGGCATGGGCGGAAAGGTAAAGATCTTTATCTTCACCACCACCACTCATATTTACTGAGCACGGGTACAGGTGGCACTGGGCTTTGATGCTGGTTCTAAGAGCCTGTGGTACTTTTCCACAGTGTGACTGAAAATCTGCAATGCTCTGCTGGAACCAGGTTGTACCAGCTCGTAAGAGCTTTCGCACTGATACTGGGTTGGTGGCTTGAAGTTGGCCGTGGTAGGAATTGGCAAATGTTGCAAACTGGGGCTTCCCCCTTCTTTCATTCCCATCCCCACAAAGCTGATTGGTAACCATTTACCAGCACATCATTGGATCTCCACCTTTCCAATGCAGAGGAAATGGGAACGGAAACAGCTTCCTTCAGGGAAGAGCAGAATTACTTACCAATGGCTTGTCTGTTCTTCAACATTAATCTCTTGGCCAAAAGCAACAAGTATGTTCATAGTGGAAAGAATGTGAGCATTGGCGTTGAGCAGACCTGAACAAAAATCCCCACTCAGCCAGTGCCTTTGTTACTGCCTTAGCTCAGATATTCATCCTCTCTGAGTCTCAGGTTCCTCATCTTTAAAATGGGGATATACCATCCACCTTGCAAGGCTGTTGTCGGGTTTAGAAACATCTGTATAATGACTGTTTTTGAAATGCCTACAATTTACTTTGACATGCATTAGAAAGATGGCTTGAAGATTGACGTGTGGAAAAGCAAATACAGCAAAATGGTAGAATTCAGGTGGCGAGTCTATGGGTACTGTAAAAATCTTTCAGCCTCTCTGTAATTTTCATCACAAAATGTGGAAACAAAAGAAACCATTAAACAGTAGTACTGACAGCAAAGATTGACAATAATAGAAATGATTCATCTCCTGTCACATTCTCCCTTCCACTCTGCTCCAGCCCCAGTGGCCCTGCTGGTTCTGGAACATTCCAGGCCTGGCCCCTTCTGTACCTGTTTCTTCCTCCCTGGCTTGCTCCCCACCCCCTTCAGGTCTTTGTTCACATTTTACCCTCTGATCTGGCCTCCGCTGCCCACCCATTGCACACCTCAACTGCTGGCACTCCCTATTCCACTCCTTGGCTTTGTTTTCCTCCCTAGTACTTATCATAATCTGGCTGACAATATATTTTTATTTTGTTTTTTATTTTCCCCCATAAGAATGTAAACTCCACGAGGACAGAGATGTTTGTTTATTCGATCTCTGCTGGATTCCCACTGACAAAAACAATGCTTGGAACATGGTAGATACTCAATAAATGCTGAAAAAAGAAGGAGTATGTTATTATTATTCCCTAGACCTACAGCTCAGTCCCAAATGAAGGCAGTTGTCTTCGTCTGGGTTTCCCCAGAAGCAGATCCTGTTATAAGCACTTGGGAGATGATCCCAGGAAACGGTAGTTAGAATTGAAAATTCTAAGTGAGTGGAGAATTAACATAGGAAAAGGGAGGCACTAATCAAGAAGATATTGTCAGGTAGGTTACCACTGGCGTTTCACTGGACCATACTGGGAGCCAGTGGAGGAGAGGTACCCCAGAATCATCCTATGGAGTAAAACAGCTAGAGTCTTTATGTACTAATCCCTAACAATTGAGAACTGTTCCCAGGGGGATGAATTTCTGACATTCTGGCCTGTGTGCTTGGACAGAAGAAGCTTAGGAGGCCAAAGAAACTTCTCAGGCAAAGGATGGGGATGCTGGCCATTAGAAATCAGGCTGTATGTTGGAAGTGAATTGGCTCAGAAGGGTATGGGTGGGGCACCCACAGAATCTGCTTTATTACCCATGCAGTGATGTCTCTAAATGAGTATTGAGAATTGTGGGATTAACAGTAACGTCACTGATCCTAGAAAAATTCTAATAAAGCAGTGAGGATATTTTCTCCTTAAGACATCCAATTTAATTTTGCCACCTATATTATAGATACTTCAACTTTTTTTTTAAAAAAAATCATAAATCATTTAGTTTACTGGAGAGAAATTTTTGTTGACATGTAACACTAAGTTAAAAATTTTAGCAATGTCCTAAATAAAATTAATCTCACTCATAAAACAGGAGCATCTAGAACAAAACCGTATTTGCAGATACAAAAGCAAATTTTGCTGACATTAAAAATTTTCTGAAATACCAAAGAATACCACATTGGAATTAACTATCTCATAAAAAAACCTCTCATGTTCCACTGATTGCTGTTTATGACTAAAGCAAGAGGGAGAGATACAATCCCTCAAAGCAAAAATAAACAAACCAAAACACTACTCCCAGAAGCAAAGCATGATTTGCAACTTAATATTGATAAAGCCACAAAGCTTGAAGGAAACTTAGAGACTTATGACCTCATCCATCATCTTACCCAGGACCACAATTAATTTTTATGTACACAAAGTTAAAGCATGTTCAATTTAGTGACGTCCATCTAAATTGTAGGTATTGTGGAAATCTACAAAAGGATGGAGGTTGAGTGAACACGTAGCTTTTTAACTGGTCAGGCTGTATTTGGAGAAGCAAGAGGGCAAAGTGGTTAGGATCTCTCATTTAGCAGGTGGACAGACTTGCATTCAAATCTCCTTTCTTTTCCCTCATTCATTCTGCTGCTTGTTAGAATGTTACCTTGGTGGGTTATTAACCTCCTGGTTTTCAGTTTTCTTTAGCTACAGAATGGGAATTGTAATACCTTTCTCCTTCTCCTGCCCCTCCTACTTTCTATAGAATCAATATAAGGTTTAAATGACATATATGTAATGTGCTTAGTTTATTGCTTATCGGGAGATCCATGCTTGGTAAATCATTTTAAAAATTATGGACATTGTTTTATTATGTCCATTGATTTGTTCATCAAATATTTATTGAGCATCTACTGTGTGCCAGGTACTGTTTCAGGCTCTTGGTATACATCATTGAGCAAAACAGACAAATATCCTTGTCCCCTCCTCCCCTTTTTGGGTCATTTTTAGGGCTGCAGCCACGGCATATGGAGGTTCCCAGGCTAGGGGTCCAACTGGAGCTGTAGCTGCTGGCCTACGCCACAGCCACGGCAACGCCGGATCCTTAACCCACTGAGTGAGGCCAGGGATCTAACCCGCGTCCTCATGGATGCTAGTTGGGTTTGTTAACCGCTGAGTCACGACAGGAACTCCAAGATCCTTGCCCTTTTGATATCTGCATAGTAGTGGGGAGAGGGGTAGGTCGACGGTAAGCAACTGATACAACAGATAAGTAAGTTATGTGGTAGATTAGAAGATAAGTGCTATGGAGAAAAGAGAAAGGACAGTGAGGAAAGTGGAATTAGAAGTGCCAGGGGATGTCACTTTGCAATTTTACACAAGATGAGCAAGGTGGACCTTATTGAGAAAGTGGTATTTGAACAAAAATTTGAAGAAGGAGAGGGAGTAAGCCTGCGATTATCTGAGGAAGAGTGTTCCAGGCAGAGGTTACAGCCTGTGTGAAGGCCCTGAGGACTTTGCCCGATGGAAGAATAGAGAAATTCAGTCAGGCTAAAGCAGAGTAAGTGAGGGTTGGAGGAATATGAAGTCAGAGAGGTAATTGTTGGGGTGGAGGGAATGAGTTCCTCAGGTAGGGCCTCATGCCATTGTGAGGACTTTGGTTTTATGTTGAATAGAATGAGAAGTTGCTGTAAGGTTTTGATATCAGAAAGAGACCTGATCTGAGTCGCATTTGAAAAGATCACTTTGGCCGCTGTGTTCAGAAAAGGTGGGGAAAAGGTGGAAATGGAGGAGGCTCTTAGGAGGCTGCTGCAGTCATTTAGGGGAGAGACGGTGGTGGTTTGAATCAGGGTGGTAGAATGGGAAGTGGTGAGACGTGATTGGATTCTGGTCATAGTTTGAAATGAGTCCAAGAAGATTTCCTGAGAGGTCAGATGTGGAGCTAACAGAGCTCAGGGAACTTATAAGGTCAGTGTGTCTGGTAGCTCATTGGTTTTTAGGGACTGAGTCATAGACCATTATGCAGGTATACCAATTAAACATTGCCTTTGAATGTAATTGATATTAATAACAGTGCTATAATGGACAGCCTTTTGTGCCTATGTATAAATATTTCTGTAGATTAGGATTCTAGAAGTACAACTGCTGAGGAGAAAAGGATGAGCTTTTGAAATCTTGATGGATTCAGCCAATTGACAGCCCCAGCACTGGCACCAATATACTTACCCACCAGGAGGGAATGGCTGGGATCATCTCCCCGTGAACACAATGTGTATCATGGTTCTACGGCTTTTTGATTACCTAATCTCTTTTATATGGTAAATTACAATAGAGCTAGATTAAAAATTGCTTTTGATAAAGTTGCCCGGTTTGGGTCTTTTATGCTCCTCCAGATTTGTTAAGAAAAATTAAACATTAGCAAGCTTTGGAGACAGTTCTAAAATGAAGCATTTAGGTATCATTTCTTTCAGAGAGAAGACTGATGACATTCTAATGACAAAACTGTGAAGTGTTACAACATTACTTAAAGGTCACCAGATGTGGGATTAAATTGTCACTGATCTATTTTTTATGCCAATGTGAAATTGATAATTCAAGGGAACTGGGTATCTTTACCAGTTAATGTCACAGTGTTCAATAATTATTGTATTTATTATTTCCCCATCCAAAATTAAAATCCTGATGGGCGAGGAACCACTTTATGAGTCTAGGGAGCTCTTCTGACATTTAATATAATCTTCCAGTAAGTCAGATGGGTAGTTGTTTTGATGAAAGCTGTGGACAAAGTGCTATTAAACCAAATGCAATGAAGACATTATTTTGTAAATAACTATGGTGATTAAAGCTTTGTTTCACATCATTAAAAATGTGTTACTTGGTCCAGCATTGCCTCTCTCTAGCACTGTTCAGCAGGAGATACCTCCATTTGAAGAAGCAAAGAGAAAGAAAAGGTGTACATTTAGAGAAAGACCTAAATAGAACCCAGAAGTCTGGAAAACACGTAGAGAAGGCTGAGCTATGTCTGTCTCCAGGTCCTTTAATAGTGCTACTGTGCTCTTAGCTGTCCTGGTTTTTCCAGAACTTCCTCATGGAATCTGCTTTATGGGCTGAGGATTTATGTAAATGCCTCTGTCTTTAGGCCAGTCAGGTCTTAGTGACCAAGAGAGAAGTTTAAAAACTCGGTGTGGTCTCATTTAGGCAACATTCAACTTCTGCCAAGCCTCCAGCCCCCCACCGTGTCAGCATTATTGCTCATACAATTAGAGGTGGCTGCCTGTGAGAGACTCCCTGCAGCAGCCTCTCTCCCAGGTTCATCCATTTCCCCTTGCCCAGCATGCCAGCTCCTGGCTCATTTCAGCCTTCATTAGCCCCTGCAGCTTCTGGGTGTGAAGGTGCAGCTCACCTAATCTCCACCATTCCAGAATGCAAAATAAAACACCCCTCACTCTTACCACTCAAGTATTTAACTGGAGGACAACAAACTTGGTTTCTCAAAAGCAAGTCAGTTCCATCAGAAGCAAATTGTCAAAAACCTGACATTCTCTGCACTACATTTCTCTCTCTGAATGGGGATGGGATCTACCCATCTGTAGGGATAATGAATGGAGATACTTGCAGCAATAGCCTGTTTTGAGGTCAGTTTGGACTAATCATTTGGTTGCATGCCTGGCAGATCTGATTGTGAAGACAGTGGCAGTACTGGTCTGGGCCAAGCTGTTATATTACTATGAAAATCACTGCTCTCCAGCTGATTGAAATCATTGCTTCGGACTGTTGTGAATGACTGTCTCATATATCCTATATTGGCTTAAGTGAAAACAAATTGTTTATGCAACTGCAAAGTCCAGCCTTTGGCATAGATGGCTCCAGAAGTGCACATAAGGTGTTTGGAGAGTCTTTCTACCCCAGCTCCAGGTCTGTTTTCTACAGGCAGGGTCTTCCTGCATGGAAACAAAGTGACCAGCTGATGGCTATCCTGTGCAGAGAAGGAATCACTTCTCCACCTAATGGTCTGGGTCTGCATTCCATCCCTCTGGCTTTCACTGCATGTCCACACCTGGGCAGTCACAGGGGTTGAGATGTGCACCATTTGGATCGGCCAGATCTATGACCCCTTCCCATCTCTGAAACCAAAAGTGTCAGCCCCACCCTGAGAGAGGAGGAGAGGTGGTCTAAAAGAAAATTGGGGAAGTGTTTTCAGAAACAGGGGAATAGATGCTGGGTAGGAAAAAATGACAGATGTCCACTCCAGGGCATAACTAAGTCATGCTCTGGGCTCTTCAGAGCTTTAGCAACCCGAGTGGCCCTTCAATAGATGCCTTCAAATTTAAGTGAGGTAACTTAAATTAGTTCACATGGCACATTTTATAGGAGAGAAAACGGAGGTAATTAGTAGCAGGATAAAGTGAAAAGTTTGGCACATAGTAAATGCACAACACATGGTTGAGATTTTAGTGGTTTATCATCATCTGGATGCTTTTTCATATATACATATTTTGTCATGTGCATTGTGCTTATGATAAAATTTTGAACATTTTTAGTATGTGGTCTTCCTCCATAAACAAATTCCACAGCTCCAGTTTGGTGTCCAAGAGTAGATGAACTCACTGAAATGAGAAACAGTAAGGATGGATGAGGGTCCTATGGCTTCAAGGGAAGAACACTCTTGGAGTTGAAGGCAGAGACTGGAATTGAATGAAGAGTTACAGTCAAAGGGAAATAATTTTTTCTTCCTAAGAAAAAGTGTTGGTTATGCAAGAAATAGTCCTGGGGGACAGAGAGTAAAATCCCACAGAAATTTTATACCTGCTTGACTCTTCCTGGAAATTGTTCATTGGAGCAGGAGGAAGCAGCTTTTGTAAGTTAATAAATGGGGAGCTAAGGCCCCTGGGACCCGTTTCCTTTCAATTCCTTGGTTAGCCTTTTAGTGAAGGGCAGCAGATGTTTCTGGCTGGACTTGAGTTTTGTAATTCATTCTGAAGACCAATAACTCCATGAAACTTAGAGGAAGAACTCTTTGCAGCTGAGATAAGCCTGGGACTGCTGTTTAGATTTTTAAAAATGGGTATTTTTGCATTTATTTTTGATAGAGTGGTCTCCTAAAAATTTTCTTGTCTCAAAATCTTCTCTTCCCATGTATATCCAGGCCTGCAAAGGAGCAGAAGCATCTGGGGGCTCAGGGGTGGGAGTTTGGATTATAGAACCATTGGGAGATCCTTTTCTTATCATTCATCTATTCAGGTCATCTTGATTAAGCACCTCTTCTGAGCAGAGCCAGTACCCTGGTGACGCAAGTGAGGCTCCTAAGGCACAAAATTTAAGGAAGCGCTCATTCTCAGGATCATGAAAGTATAGAGCTTGTGCCTGAGATTGATTGTAACCTTATATTTTATGCCCAAGGAAACTCCATTGCTTTCCCCTAGTCTGGCCCTGCTTTTATGGGCCAGGTTCGCTGTAAAGTGTCAAGAGATCCAAAGATAAATGGGATGTGTGTGATCTCTTATTCCAGTAAGTTCTCCACCTGGAAAGTCCATGAAAGGTAAGGATAAGCCTTGAGAATTATCATGTCTACCACACAGGGGAAAGCTATAAAAAGGGAAACTTCAAGTTCAAGGATTCTGAGAGCCTCTGAATTGGAGCTGGAGTTGGTAGAGGGAAGCACAGATGTCAAAAATGGCCTGGGGGCTGCTTCTGCTTTCTGTTACTTGCCTTAGAGTTCTCTTAGGCAGTTATTGTTGTTAAAGGACAAAACTAGGTGTCATTTTTCTATTGTTATGTTAGTATTAATAGTCTTGTTAAGTAGAACAAACCATATCATATTAAGGGCACCAATAAGCATATAATAATGAAAGTACTGAAAAATATAGCTAATGTTAGCTGAACGCCTGACAAATGCATTGTCCCATTTAGTCCTCATAGCAGCCCCTTGAGGTAGGTAGTATCATGATTTCTATTTTATAGAAGAAGAAACAGAAGTTCCGAGATGTCAAGTCATCTGCCCAAGGTCAGATAGTGCAGAGTGCCAAGGTCAGGATTCAAACCCAGGCTTGCCAATCATGCTGCCACAAAGGGACAAGCTAGGCCATTGGTGGTGGGAGATTTTACTGGCAGTTTTTCCAAACTCCCAGCCCCTAGTAAACTTTAAAAATATGGTTTATTTTCAAAACTAGACTAAGGGAAATCCAAATTTCTTTTAAAAGTGTCTTGGCTTTCTGGAGTGATGGCTGAGAAGAGAAATGCAACCATCTGTACGCTAGAACCCCCTGCCCCCTTTGCCACAGCTCACCTCTCACCTTTTCTCTCTCCTCCGCTGCTGCACAGTGGAACTGGCCTGGGAGAGAAAATGGAAAGACACTGGAAATTGCTGTCACTTCCGCATTGCCCTCAGGGAACAGGAGAGCAGTTATTGCCATGCTGGGTCAGCCAGATAGGCCCCGGATTTCTGTTCTTCCTTGGTAATTAGAAAGCAGAATCTTAAGAGCCAATTTTGACTAAAAACCCTGTGTCCAATTTTCTCCTGGCCCTGATTGTGAACGGCCTGATCAATATTAAATCTAATTTACAATGATGGCCCCTGTGAAGCTGGCAAATGTTATGTCAACACACCGTAATGACTTCGGCTTCCTGAGCACACTTGTTAGCGCGGCTGCCACGACTACTCTCTTAACCGCTCCCACCTCTAAAGCCACATCTGTGATAACATCCCACAGGCTCTCCTGCCTTCTTTCCATCAACAGAGGCCCCGGTCCTGTCAATCCTTGTTGCCTCATTTCTATCTGATGAACTCCAGTAAAGAAGGAGAACTGCAATTAATTTTCCTCCCACAACTGATGAACCAAAGAAAGAAATAATTGCTACTCAGTTTTAATAATGGCAAATTTTATGAAATTTCCATAAAGACAATTCAGAAAGGAGCATGGGGATTATTTCTCCACGGGGGGCCCAACTGGTTTGCATTGTTTCATAATGTTTATGTTATTACAATTCCACATTGTCTGCATTTACATCCGGTTGTCTCCAGGGCAAGTTCTTGCAACTAATTTGTGAGGCGCCAAGTGAAAGAGCTGAAGCAGGAGCAGAACTCCCATTTTGAGGGTTTCCAGTCTTTTCTCATCTTAGGGGAGGTTGGGGAGTGACTCTGTTGAAGAGAAGCACAAAAGTTCCAGAGATATTTCTGAAGGTCAGGAGGCATTTATCGGTCTCCCGCTGTCCTGTCTAAAGCATGTGTTAGTGGGCTTCCAGTGTTCCCGATAAAAAGTTAAAACCCCTGAACTCCTGTCTCTGGACTCCTTGAGGCAGCACCTGCTCTTCCCCAACAGTCTGTTCCAGCCAACAGGCTTCCCTCAGTCTCTCATGTTTGCCACACTTCCTCCAACCCCAGGGACTTGGCATAGCCTATTCCCTCTGCCTGGAAGATTGTTCTCTCTCTTCCTTCCCAAAGAAAGACATCCTTACCTTGCACACATCCACCCTCTCCATATCTTTTCCTCACGGCTCCCCAACCAGGTCAAATCTTCCCTATATTTGTTCTCATTGTCACCTCTCTTTTGTCTCACTCACTTGTAACTTGTTCTTTGTTGGTGTGATTCTGTGATTAATGCCTTCCTCCTGGTTTAAATGTAAACTCCATGAAAGGAGGGCCCTGTCTGTCTTAGCTCATTAGTTTATCCCCTTTTGGAAGAGCGCCCCCTCCTCCCCGAAGTTGAGGATGATGTTGGATTGGGGCATCATTTCACCTCTGCTGAAGAGAGAATCACTATCTCTGTTTTAGTTGAGTATTAGGTGGACTGCTCTAAGAAAGGAAGAACGTAATAATGACTTAAATTACTGGTTTAATTTTCTCTGAGCTTAAGGTGGTGTGGCTGCTTCATAAAGTCAGGGATCTGAGCCCTTTCTATCTTTTCTTTCAACAAAGATCTATTTTAGGCACCTACTTTGTTCTAGACCTTGAGTCACAGCAGTGAATCAAACAGAGGAAATCCCTGTCCTCATGGAGCAACCAGGCAGTTGAATATGATGGAAAGTAGCACATTTAATAGCCCGTATAGTGATAAGTGCTGGGGGGGACAGTTAAACAAGGATAGGGATAGGAAGGTTTGGGAGGAGTGAAATTCTAGAGTGCTGTTGAAATTCTAGAGAAGGTGGTCAGAGACTTTCTCACTGGAAAGGTGTTTTCTTGTTGCTGTTGTGTGTGTGTGTGTGTGTGTGTGTTTGCGTGTTTGCTTCTTACGGCCATAGGTACGGCATATGGAAGTTCCTTGGCTAGGGGTCAAATCAGAGCTACAGCTTTGGCCTAGGGGTCAAATCAGAGCTACAGCCATAACAGCAAGGGATCCAAGGCACACCTGTGACCTAGACCACGGTTCACGGCAACACTGGATCCTTAAGCCACTGAGTGAGGCCAGGAATCGAACTTGCATCCTCATGGATACTAGTCAGGCTCATTACCTCTGAGCCACAATGGGAACTTCTGAAAAGTGGTGTTTGTATAAAGACCTGGGGAGTGTGAGGAATTGAGTTCCCCAACATCTTCTTTTTTCTTTGGCCGAAATTGGTATTTAAGGTGATAGCTTTGACCATTTTGGTGAGTTACTTTGTTCTCCTGGGTCTCTCCAGTGTATACATGCTATTAAACTTTGATTTTTCTCCTGTTAATCTGTCTTGTGTCAGTTTAATTCTTAGACAAGCCAGAAGAACCTAGAAGAGTAGAAGGCAAACATTTCCTCCTCAACAATCTGCTCTCCTTACTCATGACTTGTATTTTATAGTCCAAGGTGGCTGCTTGAGCTCCTGGCACTCTAGTCAGTGGCAAAAGGAGAAGGGCAGTAGATAGGCATGACCCTTTCCTTCAAGTCCCAAGTTGGAAGTTGAACACGTCATTTCCTCTCACATCCTAGTAGACAGAATTGGTCACATGGTCACGCCAGCTGCAAGGAAGGCTGGGAAGTGCATCTCATCCTTGGTGTTCAACAATTCAAATGAAGTTCAGAGATTCTAGTATCTATGGAAGAAGGAGTGAGGGATCTCCAAATACAGTGACAAGCCTCAGCCACAAGCTCCTTCTTTGTTTTTGTTTGTTTGAAGCATTTTAAAAATTGAAGTATAGTTAGTTTACAATGTTGTGTTAGTTTTGGGTGTAGTGGTTCAGTTTTATATATATAAACATACATATATATGCATGTATATATGTATATATTTTTTTTCATATTAGTTTCCATTAAAGGTTATTATAAGATGTTGAATAGAGTTCCCTGTGCTATACAGTAAGTTATTGTTGTTTATCTACTTTATGTATAGTCGTGTGTATATGTTAACCCCAAACTCCTAATTTATCCCCACCCATCCCCTTTGGTAACCATAAATTTGTTTGTGAGTATATTTCTGTTTAATAAATAAGTTAATTTATATCTTTTCTTAAGTTTCCATATGTAAGTGATATGACATCATATATGTCATTCTCTGTCTGACTTAATGTCTCTAGGTCCATCCATGTTGCTGCAAATGACATTATTTCATTCTTTTTAATGGCTGAGTGATATTCCACTGTGTATTTATATCACATCTTCTTTATTCATTTTTCAATGTATTCTTAGTTTGGAAAAGCCCCTTCTTTGAAAAAAATAAGATATGAAATTAGATATCTGATTGTCCTTTGAATAATGAAATCAGCTTTCCATGAAAGAAAAATACAATGTAAATCTTTTAGCCCTAAAAGTACTTTATTTTTGGAAAATGTGATAAAAATTATTTTTTATTCTGTTGTGGAAGCTCTGTTTCAGACCCAGCAAACTAAACAAAAAGGATTATTGGGTTGTTGACCAATTAACTAAGAAGTGTCCATGTAGGATTAAGTTGAGCTATTTCTCTTTTTTTATAAATCATAGTTTTTTCTATTTCTTGCTATACAATGTAAAAATATATGAATTCCCTTGTTAGACTGTTTTACCAAGGAAGCTGTCTTTACCCACCTAAAGATTTGTAGAGATATCAAATTTTGCAAAGGAAAGTATAAAAGAAAGCTAATGTAGAAAATATTGTAGTTCATAAACTGAACTGAACTTATCATCAGTAACTTTAGAAATAAATAAATCGGAGTTCCCGTCGTGGCGCAGTGGTTAGCGAATCCGACAAGGAACCATGAGGTTGCGGGTTCGGTCCCTGCCCTTGCTCAGTGGGTTAATGATCTGGCATTGCCGTGAGCTGTGGTGTAGGTTGCAGATGCGGCTCGGATCCCGCGTTGCTGTGGCTCTGGCGTAGGCCGGTGGCTACAGCTCCGATTCGACCCCTAGCCTGGGAACCTCCATATGCCGCGGGAGCGGCCCAAGAAATAGCAACAACAAAAACAACAACGACAAAAAAAAAAAAAAGGACAAAAAAAAAAGAAATAAATAAATCAACAATGAACTTCCTAGATTTTAATTTTTTGGCCATCCAGAGAAAAGCTTCTTTGATCTTTAAGACTATATAAATCATGGTTTAATTTCTTGTGCTTGAGACAGGAACTCTCTTCATGGTTTCTCCTCTACAGTAGTTTTAAAAAAGTGCTTTTGACATCTCCAAATCAAACCACAAATTGGAGTCATGCTGTATTCTTTGATAGTTAGTGTTGAATGAATGAATAAACTCTGAGAGGCTGTCTTGTTTCCTGATCTGTAGAATCTCGGTGTTGGAAAGAAACGTAAAGACTAGGCTGTCGTTTCTTAACCCTTTACAGCATCTATCCTAGTTTGAACATCTTCAGTGAAAGAGAACTCTTCATCTTATGCAATGGTCTGTTTATTGTCATATAGTGCAGGTGATTAGAACATTTTTTTCTTGAGTCATTTTCTGTTTCCTCCAATAGATCCAAGTTTTCCTCAGTATAACCTATATAAGATAAGTTTAATTCATCTCTCCCATGACAGCTTTTTTCCTGGCAAAGGGAAGGGAGACCTATGTTGGCCCTTCAAAGTCCCTGTTGTGCCTTGGTGATGAGAGAGCTTCAGGATGGAGAGATTTCTTTAAAAAAATTTTTTTTTAAAATTACAGTTTACTTACAATGTTGTGTCAGTTTCTGTTGTGCAGCAAAGTTACCCAGTCATACATACATACATACATACGTACATACATATATATATTCTTTCTCTCATATTATCTTCCATCATAGTCTATCACAAGAGATTGAATGTAGTTCCCTGTGCTGTGTAGTAGGACCTCATTGCTTATCCACTCTAAATGTAACAGTTTGCATCAACTAACGCCATAGAGACATTTCTGCTTTGGACAAACAGATCCACACCAGTAGGTCAGCTCTAAAAATGAAGTGGGGCAAGTCAGTGGCTTAGAATTACATCACCCACTTGCTCTCTGTCTTTTGGTATGTCACCTTATAACAATAGTTAATAATTGCTACAGATTATGGAATACTTAGTATAGCAGAAAATGTGATCAGATATTTACATAATTTTCTTATTTAATCCTCATATAACATTAATGGTAAATATTATTATTATCTTCATTTTACAAGTGAAACTGAAGTTCAGAGAAATTAAATACTACTCAAAGTCTCTGTGATATTACATCTGTATTTTTAACTCCTACACTGATCTCCCTCCACCAACCTGCTCATGAAACAATGAGTAGCCTCATAACCATGGCTGCCCAAGGTAAAATGGCCAGTGTAGGTCCTGAAAATCCAATAGACCTCCAAGGGTAAAACTAAGGAAGAGGCGATAGTCATTAGCATGTAAGAGGAGAGAACCAAAGCCAAGGTTAGTGAGGGCTGCTGTGGCTATAATGTAGCTAATGGTGAGTGCCCCCAAAACCAGTAGCTTGAGATACCATGAATATTTGGTAATAAACAAAAATTTAGGGATAAGATTTACGTTCTTAGGAGGATATAGTGCTATAGAGATTATAATACCCTCTGCCACATTGATTCAAAGTGAATACATGAGAAACATCAAAAATAAATGTAAACATTGCAAACTTCAGTAACGTCTCCTTTTTTCTGTTCCCGGAAACACATGGTAGAACACTGGATTCACAGTGGATACTCAGCAGAGATGAGGTGCATTTGTTGCTTTACAGGAACCATGGAGCAAGCAGATGGTGGAGATTGTTGCTAAAGGAAGTGAGGCAAGAGCTCAGGCTTCATTATTGGGATGTAAGGATGGCCTGTATTTGTTAAGATATGAGGGATAAGGGGAGCTGAGTTAGCCAAAGAGTCCAAAAATGAGAATGAATTTATGGAGTGGTTGAGTGACTTCATCGTAGAAGCCTGGAGGGCTTTAAAAAACCTGGGAGGTAAGCATAATTTGGGGTGTGGATCTAGACAACTTTGAAGTTACCCAGAGGAAGAACCTGATTTCAGTGGTTTTGAGATGACATAGATTATCAGACCCTTCTTGATTTAATATTAGCATTTTAGAAAATAAATACAACCAACATGCGCATTGATTTTTAGGCACTTCAAGAATTTAGAAATACCGTATAAGAAATATAAGAACAGTAGTTTAGTAAATACTATAGAAAATACAGTAAATAGAATTCCAAATCAGTGACATGGTCAGCTCCATGGTGAAAGACTGATACCATAACTTTTTTTTTTAAAAAAAAGTGGGATTGGAGAAGCCTAATTATTGAATATAGAAGAAAAAAAGAAGCAGATAGCCCCAACTCTTTCCTTATCATTGTTCCATTTATGTTTCCAGTCAGAGTATTCTCCTTAGTATTTGGTGGTGGACAGGATGATAGACCCTCATTTTGAGCATCATGGTTAATGGCCCTGAGCCTTGGGTTAAGTCTCAAAACATTGTCTGGCCAGATGGATGTGTCCTGGTCTGAAAGAGCAGCACAGGCCCACTGGCTTCTAGGCTATTCAGAAGTTTGGAATTAACATATACACACTACTACGTGTAAAATAGATAACCAACAAGGACCTACTGTATAGCACAGGGAACTATACTCAATATTCTGCAATAACCTATATGGGAAAAGAATCTGAAAAAGCATGTGTATATGTATATGAATAACTGAATCACTTTGCTGTACACCTGAAAATAACACAACATTGTAAATCGACTCTACTTCAATAGGAAAATAAAAAAGTGAGGTTATCTCCTCAGCTCAGTCAGAAAGCTGGAGGATTTATACACTGCAGGCTTATTGCTTTAGGTGGCTTATGGTGACAAAACTGAGCTAATTCTTGGAGGGCATCTGGATTTTTCACCCCGTGTAATAAGTCCAAAGCTTTCTGAAAAGCTTGGAGCTTGCTGAGTGGAAACCACTGACATGGATTCTCCATTTCTAAAGTTTCCAAAGGGGAGAGAGAGAGTGACGTGAGAATCGGAGATGGAAATGGGAAAGTAAAGCTTTACCAAGAGCGCATGGCAGTTATCATGCCTTCCGTTTTACTCAAACCTCAGATAAGCATATTCTAATCAAATGGAAAATAAGTCAGTGGAAATACCACGCTGACACGCTCCTGCTGCTAAGGTTACTTCAGAGATAGAAACACGCTCCTGCTGCTAAGGTTACTTCGGAGATAGAAAAGTTTCAAGCTGATTATTGATATGTAAACTTGAGGACCTTAAACTACAAACAGAAAACTTAACTATAGGATAACACCATATTCCATTTTCATTTCACAGGGTCTTGATATCGATAGCATAAATTTCAATTATAAAGTTAGTGTCTGAGTGGTCAAGAAACACATCTCTGCGAGAAAACATTGCAATAATTATTAATATAAGGAGGGTGGTTTCAAGCTCTTTTGTGTGGCTACAAGTCGCCTTCCCTTCAGTGATGTAAATGCTAAGCAGATTTTCTTTTTTTTTTTTTTCTAATAAGAAATTTACATCTAATTAAAATAAGGAAACTTCCCTTAGTCTCATGCTTTGGTTGAGACACTGGGCACATGTGAGGGTGACAGGGAGGGGGCGGGCTGCTTTTCTGCAGAGGCTTACTTGATGAATTTGAGTGTTTTAGTTTATTTTTAGTGTCTCGATGAACATTCTCATCAAATAGGTCTCTGAGTGTCTGCAGCAAAATTACCTCAAAACCAGGATGCCGAGGTAGGACACAGGATTACAGAGAGGGCACTTCAAGGTCCTGGCCTTATAATCTTCACAAAGATAACAAGCAAGACCTTCAATAACAAACCGATAACCTTCTGGAAACTTGAACTTTTTAATTAAGGGAGAGAAATAAAGGAGCAAAAGCACCGAGGGAAGAAGAGAGAATGGAAAGAATAGGAAATATAAGTGTGAGTTGAGCAAGGAACAGATAAAGAACAATTATTAGGTTTTCCTACTTTTGAGTTAGGAGCAAAATCTATAAAGTGACAAAATCTCTTGCTTATTTTTTTAAAAAGTATAATCAGATCTCTGTTTTTACTGATTAGCATCACAAGCATCTTATATTTCACAAGATCCCTAAAAGTCTTCTTTAATTCAAGGTAAGACGTAAGAGACACACAAGCTGTTCTCAGTGGGGATTCAAAGAACCTGTACACCTATTCAAAATATGAGCTTAGGCAGAACTCTGTGTTACAATATCAATTATCCTCACTGAATAGCATTTCTGACCCCTTTTTGTGTGTCTTTTTGGAATAAGAATGTGCGTTGCCCTTATTAATCCTACAGAATTACTTTTCCCCTCCTCCTTAGGAAATCTAGCAAATGCAGACAGTTTCAGCAAGTTAACAAAAAAAATCTAATTTCCACTTGAGCAGCTCTGAGGTTAGGTCAGCAGAAAAAAACTGCAATAGCTTGTGTTGATGAATATTTTATAAGCTCTACCATTTAATAAAAGATGTATTTAAAAATGGGCAGGATGCTGGTTAAGAAAACGTCCTATTATTTAATTATCATGTAGATAAAAGTTGAGTATTGGGAGTGATGAAAGAATAAACCAGACCACAGACAAGCTCGATTTCCGGTCTTTAGACTCTTTTCTATCTGTTTCACCATAGATCTTCCATCATGGCTCTAACTGCTGACTTGCACAATCAGTGAGACAACGGGGGTGATTACAGAGCTTGACTCATGTGGAGATTATTTAGTGGCCTCAATGGACAAGAGAAATCTTTAAAAAGCTTCTAATTAGCACACCCAGTCAATGAAATTGCAAACCTCATTATTTGAGTCAAGGCCAGAAAAATACAGGCCAATATAACCCCCAATGACATCTTGGCAGTATTTGGAGATTCTTACCCGCAGAGTTCAGAATTACACTCATCATGATTTGTAATAATAATAATGACAATGATGTGACAACAACAACCCTAAAAATAGCAGCAACCATTTGTTAAGCACTTACTATGTGCCTGGCATGATGCTAAGTGCCTTAAATGCATTATTTCTTCCAATCCTCACAATAACTCCATGAGATAGGTACTATTATCATGCTTATTTGATAGCTAAGGAAAATGAGGCTTACAGATGCTTAGCTAGCAAGTGATTGAGATGACTTCAAAGCCAACAGGCTTTTCTGGAATGGATGCCCACAGCCCCAATCCCTTGTCTCAAACTGTAGCTTTTTGAAGTGTCCAATGGAAAGATAACAGATGCTCATAAAAGAAACTATAACACTAATTTTGCCATCAGCTGCACGCTCCTTAGGTCTTTAAGGGGAGCCATGCCAGATCTTTCTAGCCAGTGGGATTATGGAAAATGTGGTAGAAAGAATATCTGATTGTGTGTTAGGTGTCCTGAGTTCTAGCACCAGCTCCATCCATAACAAGTTTTGTGACCTCATCAAATCACTTTACCTGTCTCATTCTTAGTGGCTTATTCTTGAAAGTGATGATTGTAATATTTGCTCTCTCTCCTTGCAGGGTTGTGCTGAGGAACAAATGTGATAATGTACCTGAAAGCTCTTGGAAGAGCTTCAAGTGTTATGTAAATGAAAGGTGGTAATTAAAAACCTCCAGAGAAGGGCAGCCTATCTTAGTCATCAATTATCATGTTTTCTTCCCTGTCAGGAAACCTGTATTTTTCGTGCTTCTTGGGGGTATAGATAGCTATGTGCAAAATTTTTGTTTGGGAAATGTGTGAAGAAAAGGATCATTCTGACAGCTCAAAACCTATTTATGATAAGAAATAACCACATAAAAATTGATGAAACCAAAGGCAGATGCATTCTCATGTGAAATTGTAAAAATTCATACTTCTATTTATTGGTTTTATACTTAGTTATAAGAAGATGGAATATTTAACTGTCATAACACACATAAAGCCCATTTCTTTAGATAAGAAAGTGATATGGGAATTGACTTCTCAAGAAAAACAAAAAGACTTTGGAGGAAAAATATGAAAAATATGAACACCAGAAAGCTAGGTATGTTCCCAATCTTTGGAAACTTTAGTGTGGGGATGTATCTGAAAAGTTTGAATCCATTCTTTGCTCATGCTGTATTTTTGATGAAATTCAGTTATATTCCTGAATGAAAGCCAAAACTAAGTTAGGAAGGAACATTACTTCCAAGATGGTGGAATGGCATCATGGAATGTCTCAGGTTTTAGGTTCAGGAAGATCTGGGCAATAATTCCAACTCTTGTTTCTTTAGAAGGTGCTGATTAACCTCTCTGAGGCTATGTTTCTATACAGTTACTGCATGTAAGCTACCCAGTGTCTAGGCATTATGTTACTAGACAGACCCACAATATAACCTTAGTAATGAAGACCTAGCCAATGTAATATCCATGTTTAAGTGACACAGAAGTTCTGAATTCTTCCTCACCTATCTTCTCAGCACAGATAAATAGGGATATGTGCTAGTCCGAGCTTTATCACCTCATGTTTTAGTTGCTAAATGTACTCAAGGAAAGCAAATTGGACCGATGGGATTCTTGAGAAGTTGAAATCAGAAAAAGGCAACACCTGGATAGCTAAACCCTGAGTTCACCATTTTAAATGTGTTGAGGCATATTGCATCACAGTCTCAAATGACTGGGAGAGTTAAATCTGTCACCTGGCACTGAAGTTAGAGTATATGCATGTCCTTAATGGGCTTTCAAGGAAACTGTGCCAGGAAAGTGCCAGGAAGTATAACCTTTGATTCACAGCTGTCCAAAACTTACAAAAAACTTGACTTAAATAATGTTTGGGTGAATCGATGGAAAGTCTAAATTCTACAATTTATTCCTATATTTAGGCTGCACCGTTAGAGAGCCTTAACTTAGACCAGTTGTCCCCCTCATAAAATTTGGAGACCTTCATTGGGGAGTGTTAATAGACATGGCCCAAGAAATACACCACTGTATTTGTGGTAGGGATCCTATTCTTCCCAGAGTTCACCTTGACTATATTCTTACACCTCTCAAATCTCTCTTCTGTACTGTAAACAGACAGATTTTTCTAATAATTAGGTAGAATGATATTATTCCCTTACACAATAATCTTAACTGGCTCTGGACAAACTGCAGAACCAAACCCAAATTTCTTTGCAAAGCATTCCAGGTCGTTCTTGAAGGGGCACTATGTTACCTGTCCAGCCTCACCTCTTCTCTTGAGCCTCTCCTCTGGCAAAACTGAATGTGCAAACACTGTTCCTGCAGCCTGCAGTGTCCTTCCCACATTTGTCTTCTGAGTTGCTCATTCTCAGAGACTCAACTCCGCATTCTCTGTAAGATGTTGACTTCCCTAAGTGGACTTTCGAGCTTCTTTATTTGCTGCAGTCCCAACTCAAGCAATACTTTTACTATTTTGTAATTGCGTTTTTGTTTTCCTTTCATTTTGTCAGTCTCCCTTCCCTCTATACAGCAAGCCCCAGGAGGGCAGAATCAGTTCCTCATTTACATCCGTAACTCCAGTGCTATTGCAGTGCCCAGACCATTTTTACTGCCTCTTTTCTCCCTGTCACAAGCAAGCTGCCACCTTCCCTCCTTTCTTTTTTCTTCTGGTCTTCATTTTAAAAATAGCTTGTTAATAATCTAATTTGGGTGGTGGGCACAGTTGGAAGGTCAACTTTAACTCACTCTAAACTGTTTTTTTGGAGAGGATGCAGTCCTCTGATGGAAGTACTTGCCCAAAAATTCACCTCCGTTCTGATTTTGTGTGACATTTCCTATCATGTAGAACATGATTAGCTGTCTTTTCAAGTGCTTTTTAGGCCAAGTCTATTAACGAGATTTTGTTTAGTCCAGTATGAGTCAGAGCCAAGCATGTTTGCTCACAGATGCGCATTAAAGGAACAGAGTTTGACTGGTAAGTGGCAGCCCAATCTTTAGGGCTGAGGTAATTTTCCAAAGCTGATTTTCTTAGTGTTCAGCAAAGTGGAATGTAATTTTAATTTGCAAGGAGAACTTTGGCTCCCATGAAACATAACTATCAGCTTTTTTCTCAGAGCATTTCTTCACATTGATGCCAGGGAGGTCAGAATGGAATAGTTAGAGATACAAACAAATTTAGCAAAAAAGAGGCCCTGAACAAATTAAAAAGTCTGTCCTGAAATTTCATTTTACAAAAGGGGGAGCAAAAAAGTTCAGCAAGCATTCTTGCTTAATGATGTCCAAATATTCAATTAGTACAAATATAAGAGCAAAACATCACAGGAATATATATTTTAAAAAATTACAAAGACAGTTTGAATAAAGTTTTAGCTTACCAAGCAGTCAGAGGCATCAAAGATGTTTATTTCCTTGCTGAAGATATTTTATATTAAGGATTCAAACTGGCAAAACTTTTTAATTGGTTCGCTTCCACAGCGCAACACATTAAAGGTTTATGGAGGCAACAATTCAGTAGGCACTGCTGTATCAGGCCACAGCATCAACTATTTATAATTCAGCCTGCCATCCAGACATGCAGCCACATCAGAATAAGATATGAAAATTCACCAAGTGGGTAGATTTTCATTAACCATTCATTTGCTTTTGTAAAATTGAGGGCCATATCAATAATTCTTTTGCCTCAGTCTTCCTGTGTAAAACACACATACAAATAAGTGTACAATTTAGGTACCCAATGTGCTAGAAAGCTGATGGACTTCAATGCAAATGAATGTACAGTAAGACACATTCATGGATGTTAGGATTCTCCATTCCCTACCCTCTTTCTTTTCTTCCTTCAATCCTTTGGTTCCTCTGAAATGTCAGTAGCAGGGCTCCCAGGGATAGAAGACAGCATAGTGTTCTCATTTTGGATTCTTCCCTGGGACACGTATTTGTAAGTACAGATCAGGAGGAACATTTTTGGGATACTTAGCTGTGTATACAAAGAGGAGGGAGAACCATATCTCCCAGTGGTCTATGGAGTTGAGGGCTTTACTGACACTTTACAAATGATAAGAGAACCCAGATCCAGGGAGACATAGTTTAGCTACAGAATAAACTTGGAGCATGAGTTTGTTAGTTTTTTCCTACATTTTTTTTTTTTTAACAGAGAGGGGGAACAAAGTAGGACTAGAATCTTAAAAGCTAGGCATTATAAAAATCAAAAGACGTTAGCTAGGACTTGGGTGCAGTATTCTTTTTAACAGTTAGGACTACCTGATGACAGCTACTGTTATGACGCTTTCACCTTGTAGGTTCATTTGTTTAGGGGTTGGGACAAAGGTGACTTTGACCTGGTGGTACCATTAACTCAAGAGGACTGGAGCTTTGCTGGAGGGATAGAAGTAAGAGTGGGTATCACTGCTGCAGATGAAGAATGTCATCTGCTACATCAGTGTGTACGTGATGTTGCTGCCATAAAACCATCAGCCACTGTAGCCATCTCCGACTTTGCACACTGAGGAGATGTAGGATGGAGAAAACCAGGACACTGGCCCTAGATAGTTATAGTGCATATCAAAGAAGTGATTTCAGTGAGCCCGTTATGGCCTGTTATGGAGCAGGAGCTCCCTGCCCAATGTGCATAGAAGCCAATACTATGGCACAGGCTTTTGAGAAAAGGAAGAGCTTTGTTAAGTGGTTGACAGGCCTTTGGAGGCACAGCTTAAACCTGTCTCCCTGATTCAAGGTTTGGAGCAGAAATTTAAGGGGTTAAGGGATTTTCAAACTTGGAAGCTGATTGGCAAGTCTAGAATTAGTCCACATAAGCTACTTGTGCTGCTGGAAGCCAGATTCTCCTTATTGAAGGCCTTCTCTCTTTATAAAAGGCTTTGTTGGCAACATTTCTATTCTTTGAGTTCTGTAGACTGGAGATTCTTGGTTCCAGGGTCATCTGGGAGATAGGGGTTCCTGTCTCGCACACGTGCAGTTCTGTCTTTGATTTGATTAGTTGACAGCTCTCTCTCTCTCTCTTTCTCTCTCTCTCTCTCTATATATATATAAAACTCAAGATTTGATTAGTAAACAACCTATATAAGGAGGCAAAACCAGTTTAAGCTGGTCAATGTCAGGTCCTGTATCAACATTTTTTTAAGGCAGCTGTAGGGAAGATCAAAGTTTCTTCCTGAGTCATATGGGACTTGATTGTTTTCAGCTCAAAATAATCCTCATGCCAAAGAGACACATTTTGAGGTGTTAAGTTTTGCTTCCCTGCAGATTCAAGACAAGCCTGTCAGCATCCTACCTCACAGCGCTGTAGCATTTGCTGGCAGGTCCTGCTTGTATGTCCTTGGCCCTCTTGGCAGTACCAACATGGAAGTTCCTATACCTGTAGGTGGTTTCCTGCAGCTTTCTGACCCAGGGTGTTCTCTGGCTGCTAGAGTGGGTTTGGTTAGGATACAGGGTAATTCAGAAGTGCTAAGGAGTTCATGCCCCAGGAGTAACCCTCAAACACTGAGATTTAGACATGGAAAGATTAATACCTGCTTCCTTGCCCTTCAGCAATTCTAAGGTACCTTTTATACAATGGTTCACAGAGTCCACTGTGGGATAGAGTCTGGGTTGCCCAGGGAGTAATCCCTTATTAACCCACCTTTCACTGATCTTCCTTCTCCTTCCCACTCTCCCTACTTGCTCATGGTGTTTCCTAATATCACCTCCCCAATACTTCCTTCATCTAAGACCCAAGTTAAGACAGCCAGGTACCCCTTGGGGGGTCTTCGGTCTGCTGGTTAATGACAGAAGCATGCATTATTTAGAATGAAAAATTTAGATGAGAAAGACTCATTGCATATGTCTAAAGACACTGGGAACTCTGAAACCTAGCTGTCATTTTTGTGCACAGGCAGAAGAGTTTTAGAACAGCCCAGACGTCTCCTGCTTTTTGGTGCAGTGACTGCATGAAAAAAATATATTTTCCTAGGTGTTTCCGCATGTCTCTAAGACAACAGATTTCAGAATTAGTTGACTTCAGGTTGGACTAACAATATGGGAGTAGCTTAGGAGTAATAAAATAAAGTTGAAACATGACCATGTGCCATAGAAATGCTCCCCCAAACCAAAAAGATTGAATTATAAATGATATGAAGAAAAATGAGCTTGCTGCATATCATTAGGGATGCACTGCCAGATTTGTGTTTTTGTTTAATACTCAAATGCTGCCACATTATAGCTGAGTCATGACTCAACTTCTTTTAACAAATTAAAATGAGATCGGGTAAATAGACATCTAGAATACCAGGCAAGCATTAACGGAAGTCTAAAAATGGTGCCAGTTAAACCTTGCCTATGGGGCAGTGTGCTGTGAGCATCCAATTTCCTTTTGATTCTTTGAATTTTTTTGTATTTATTAAATATCCTAAACTCAAGTGATATTTCATTAGTTGAGATAGATGGGTATACCTGGATGAAAGAAAAATCTGTAAAAAAAAAAAAGATCACAGGTATATAGAAATGACATTAGTGTCCTGCTGGTAATGGAAAAAGAAGTAACTTCTTCCGTGATTCCTAGTTTCCCATCATTATCAAAAAAGGAATATTGCTAGCATTCAACATCATATTCCAAATAGGACTTATCCTCAGCTGATGAGATAATATTTCATTTACACCCAAGATTATACTGCAGTTTAGAATCATCCTTTTCCTTTCAATTTGCTTCCCTCTTCCAATATCATCAGATTCACAGTTAGTTATAGAGGAGATTTATGGTTTTAAAACATCATCTTATTTTCTTCCTTTCTGCTAACGAGTTGTTTAAAATAAGTATGATTTTCCTAATATTCGTTTTGAGTGTCAGAACTATACAATTTAGCAAGGAGCATCAAAGCACTATTAATGCTGCAATTTAGTGACAAAACACCTCTCAGTTTTCAAGTGCCTCTTGCTACATTTCTTCATTTCAAAGGATTTATTGTATTATTTCCTCGGCTGTAATGGTTGGGTCCTAGTGTAATAGGCTTATTTTGATATTTTCTCCACCGTTTATTTCAATAACGGCTAACTCTACCTTTGAATGATGGTCAGCAAACAGGAAAACAGTGGGTGTCCCATTTTGCCTTTCCCTTTTCAGCACTTTCAAGGAATCATTTCATCATTGATGAGAGCATGTGGTATCTGAATACTGACTTGGAAGAGAGTCTTTCCTCCATTTAAGAAAAACTGTGACTCCCTGGCCATCCACTCTAGTTTTTTTTTAATTTTCAAACAACCCCCAAACAAACCACAAGAGCCTGAACTCCTAGAATGTAAATCTCAGTAATGACATGGATCAGAAATGAGTTGTGGACATATAAGCCTACCCCTCAGGCTTATGCAATTAAGCAGACCCCAGTGCGTGGGGTTCAGTGGTTGCTCTCTAATTACTGGCTAAATTGGAATTTGAGTACAAGAGAAAGATAAATGCCATGTGCTAGAATTCCTATTTCTTCATAGTCCTCCAAACATCCTGCTCCTAGGCCTGCAAATCTCTTAGGATTTTACTAGAATGCGATGTAGGCAGAGATACAGTGAACGTAATGCAGCTATTTGTAACCAGATAACAGATGCAGTGTGTCCCGTGGAGGAATGTGTTTTCCAGGTGTACCTGAGGGTGGACAGAGAGATGTTAAACTGAAGCTTGGAAGGTATTTTTTTCCTACTACCTGGCTTCATACTTATGCCCTGGGGAGTTTCAATGAACTGTGTAGGTGTATCTCAGGATGGCCGCATGTGAATCTCTCAGCCCCTGTCACAGTTGGCAGACTCCTAAAAATCGCTTCTATTTTCATACATCCAAAATTGAGAGAAGTCATGATTCCATAGGCAACAAAATTAGGTATTTAAGAATCCTTTAAGTAAATCGAACATCTGTGTCCAATTATTTAATTGGATATTCATTTATTATTATTATTTTTTTGTCTTTTTAGGGCTGCACCCACAGCATATGGAGGTTCCCAGGCTAGGGGTCCAATCGGAGCTGCAGTTGCTGGCTTATGCCACAGCCACAGCAACTGGGGATCCGAGCCGTGTCTGCAACCTACACCACAGCTCATGGTAATGCCGGATCCTTAACCCACTGAACGAGGCCAGGGATTGAACCTGTGTCCTCATGGATACTAGTTGGGTTCATTAACCACTGAACCATGACAGGAACTCCTCATTTCTTTTTAATGTAAATAAGATCATAAGAAAGAAAATTAAGACTATCTGAAAGAAGTTTTTAGCAAAGAAAAAACTGAATGCTCTGACACAACTCATTTCTCCACTTTCAATTTGTTTTGAAGTATCATTGATCAGAAATAATAGTGTTCTCAGAACAAGTGATGGTAACTTTGTCTGGCCCACTGGCTCAGAAACAGTCTTTAGGAGAGCAGAGCATCATTAGGCTGCCAGAGGTGAGTTTTCATCCCACAAATTCACTCTTCGTGGTCAGTAAATTTGTTTTTCTACCCTTGACCCCCAGCCTATTCTCAACCCAGTGATCAATTTTAATACCATCAGATCATGTCACCCTGCTACCCAAAACATCCAAATGGCAGCCCATTTCACTTGGAATGAAAGCCAAGAGACATATGTGTGCTTTTCAAGTTCCTACAGTGAAAACTTTACCAAACTGCTTTGTGGATACATATCACATGATATCCAGCTTTCCAATCTGAATTAGTTGCTTATTTCTCTTCTAGTCAAAACCCAACTGTAAATAAATGACATGTGTTTTAAGTTTTTGATGACAACACTCAATTTTTATCTTATATTATTCGATATAACACTAGTTGCTCTAAGAGATAAATTTGAAATCTTTGTAGTTCAACACAGTATAAGTTTACTTCTTATTGCCGCAAATCTTTGGGTGTGTTCCTTGTTGCGTAGCCTTCCATGCAACAAGGATCCCAGTTTCCTTCACTCTTGTGGCTCCTTCCTGCTCTAGGTTCTTAGGGCCTCTCCATTCAGTAAGGGTGTAAGGTAAGAAAGTCGGAGGATTTTGCTAAAATATTTTGGTTTAAAGCCACTGGCTAAAACTCAGACACTTGAATATTTGACTACAAAGGATGTTGGAAAATGCAGTGTGTGCCTAGGAGGACGAGGAGTTAGGTTTGTTGATGTGCTAGTAGGCTCTGCCATACCTGTTTGCCTTTCTTTCCCTCAGTAGACCATATTGCCTGTTACATTATTTGTCATTTCCTGTTTTTTTAGGTCTTGCTCATAAATAGCCATAATGGTTGGATGCTGTGATATAGTCTTCTTGGATAGGCAGCAGAGGGGACAGAGCAAGTCTCTGAGGTCAGAAATACTTGGGTTTATATGTATTATAACTGGATGCTTACAAGCTGTGTGCCTTTGGGTAAGCTATCTAACCTCTCTGATTGTTAGCTTCATCTGTCCAAACAGATATAAAATGCCTGTCTCATGAGATGACTGAAAAAGAGATGTATCAGAGAGTAGAATAGCAGTGATGAAGAGCATAGCTCCTATGAAGGCAGCCTGATTAGATTTGAATCTGGCTGTGTCCCTTAATTTGTAGATGATTTTGGATGAGCTTCAGTTTTGCTCATAAGTAAAACAGGGATTAGAATATTATCTACCTTACAGATATTTGGGAGGGAATTAAATGAGTTAATATATGTAAGGCACTTAGACGAGTGCATGAAACATACAGCAAGTGTCAATTCATGAGACTATTTTGCACATCGTATGGGCTCGCATGAAGTGATATTCTCTCCAGATTGTTTTGTGGTATGACTTTCTGTTTTCAGCAACTGTTGAAGACTGAAAACCCCCCAAATCACTGAAAAGAGCTCTTTAGGGGTAGGATTTCAGGCATATTAGTGGGATGTCAAGGAGCTGTTTGTATAGCACCCTGCCAAATGGCCACCTGCTTTGATTACTGTAACGTTGGTTCTGGGTCCCAGAGGTAATTGCTCAAGAGAGAACACTGACCCGGGGCTCTTTGGAATGGTTTTTAAAAAAATGTGTGACGTGAGGTTAAATAGTGCAGGACTCATTACCAATTTGGGTGGACAATGGAGAGAGGAGGTTATTCGGGGTATTAGGCTCGTCGAAGTAGAAGATTGCAGTCTGAAAAATTGTTTCAAGAGAAATATAATTAGAATAATGGGACAACATAATGGGAAATCAATGCTATTAATGTAACTGCTAATTACTACATTAGAACATTTATCCAAATCCCTTCTCCTTAAAACGAAAAACATGAAATTAAGTCACCGTGTAGAGGGACTCTGGGATCTTGGATTACTCTGGAAAATCTGCCCAGAACAATTTGTCTTTGTACCAGACATCAAGCTGGACCCTCTTGGTTCAAGAAGAGAATGTGAATGAGAAGACTCATGTTTTCACTCTATTCATCTTGGTCATTTTAAGTCTCATGGGTTCTGGGCATTAAGCATTTTCTTGTGTGAAATGGATTTTTTCCCTCCTGCCCTTGGAAGTGTTGGCTTGTTGAATGTAGGGCTTTTTTTTTTGATGTCACAAAGCTAAGATACTGAGTGTTGTGAGTACCCCCTAGGAATGCTGGGGCAAAGAGTTTGGACCAATTTGGGATTGTTTAGAGTGAATGACCAGTGCAGCATTCCTGGCAGAGACTGGAGGACCCACTGTAAGTTGAAGGCTAGTGACACTCCAAGTACCCTAGAGAGAGGGGTTAAAGGTGAAATGTTGGGGTTTCTATTGTGGCTTGGTGGGTGAAGGACTCGATGTTTTCTCTGTGAGGACCCAGGTTCGATCCCTCGTCTTGCTCAGTGGGGTAAGTATCTGGTGTTGCTGCAAACTGTGGTAGTAGGTCGCAGATGCTGTTTGCATCTGATGTTGCTGTGCCTGTGGTGTAGTCCTGCAGCTGCAGCTCTGATTCAGCCCTTGGTCCAGGAACTTCCATATGCTACAGGTATGGTTGAAAAAAAGAAAACAAAAAGGCTAAGTGTTTTGATTTGAAGCATCTGTGTGTAATCAAGACTCTGTCCCCTTGGTGTCAATGTGAGTTTAGGGTGGAGCCCAGGGAGTTTCCCCTTTGGGGAATGGGAGCAGTCCACACAAGTAAGGTGTAGATAGGGAGATCAGGAGCAAGAGGCTTAGAGCCCTCAGATATATAGTGGTTATGGAATTTGTTTTCCTTTTAGTTGTGGGAAAATATATGTAATGTACAATTTTCCACTTAAAGTATATGATTCAGTGGCATTAATCATATTTACAATGTTGTGCATTTATTTCTAAAACCTTTTCATCACCCCAAACAGAAACTCTGTAATCATTAAGGAATAATTATCCATTCTTTCCTCCCTCTAGCCCTTGGTATCCTGTAATCTACTTGGTGTCTCCATGAATTTACCTATTTCTGATAATTCATATAAGTGACGCATAGCAATGTTTGTCCTATGTGTCTGAGTTACTTCACATAGCATAGTGTTTTCAAGGTTCAGCCATACTGTAGCCTGTGTCAGAATTTACTTGATTTTTAAAGTTGAGGTGTGTGTGTGTGTGTGTGTGTGTGTGTGTGTGCGCGCGTGTATCTGCTATGAACACTGGTGTACAGGTGTCTGCTTGAGTCTCTGCTTTCAGTTCTTTTGGTTATACACCTAGGAATGCAAATGCTGGATCATATGGTAATTCTATGTTTAGCTTTTTGAGGAACAGCCAAATTGTTATCCTGGAGTTGTTTTTAACACCTGTGAAGCTTGTGACATGTTGCAGAGATGAGGTCGGATGCTAGGACACAGAGCGAAAGGGAAGAAACTGGACTTCAGGAACAGAGCAGAAGCTCCAGTGAGTGACAGGCTGTGCACAGGGTCAGCATTTCTAACACATTCTCAGGTCTGGTCTGTGAACCTGTATTAAGCCAATAATAATCACCTGGATTCTGATTAGACCTGCAGCATCTCAAGGCCTGTTCCAGAAGCATATGTTGGTGATTCTCTAACTTAAATGTGCAAGGGCACATTTCCTGGGATCTTGTTAATGTGCATATTCTGAGTGCAGTGGAATGAGAGTCTGTATTTCCAATGTGCTCTCAGGTGATTCTGGGCCTGCTGGTCCCTGAACTATATCTCGAAGAATAAGTGAGTGTCGGTACTATCTCTGTGTTGGAATCAACTGGTGAGCTTTTCAAACATCCCTATACCTGGGCCCTTCCACAGAGGTTCTGATGTAATTGGTTTGGGGTGGGCCCTGGCCTTTAGGATTTTAATAATGTTACTCGTGAGAGTCTGCCAAGGGTCAAGAGCTTCTATTCTGGGTTTGGATGTCATCCTATCTCTTGCATATGTGTCTTCCTGCTTTCTTTCCAAACTCTTCTGGTTAAAACTGAGTCAGATTCTTAACTGATTGGTCTATCTGGGTCCCATTTATCATTTGCATTGCCTCCAGATGAATCCTTCTAAAGCTAGTGCTGGACAGATTGCTTCCTTGAAAAACCCCGTTGCCGTCTTTGAGTGGAAAAAACTGCACTTTTCCTGTAAGACCCTCTTTGGGGTAGCTACAACCTAGGTTTCCAGCCACGTCTCCCTCTTTCCTGGGCCCTATGTCTCAGAAAAACTAAATTAATTTCTATCCTCTGACTATACCTTGTTTTTTCCTATCTTTATGATTTTGCTTGGGTTGACTTTTCATCTGGTTAATCTTTTCTACGTAT
Organism: Phacochoerus africanus; assembly: GCF_016906955.1. NCBI lineage: Eukaryota > Metazoa > Chordata > Mammalia > Artiodactyla > Suidae > Phacochoerus > Phacochoerus africanus. The sequence goes on from NC_062550.1 coordinate 89,401,684, forward strand.
CTATCAGTCAAGGACCATCCCTAATTTTACTTCCTCTATGAAAGCCTTCCTTGATCTTTGCAACTGATTAATCCTTTCTCCTCTAGCACTTTGTTTCTCATAACATTTTTCCCCTTATATTTCTGGAGTTTGTTTTCTTCTCACATTCTTCTTATTGGATTGTAAACTTTCTGGGGGTCATAGCCTCTTTTTCCTCATCTTTGATCCTCTGCTGTGCCTACTGCCATGTCAGGCACATACTAGGTGTCCACCTAGATTGGTTAAATGGTATCCAATTGAGTAATTTGCCTCCATGGTATTAATTCAATTTTGACCTCTGCCATGTATTAACATTTTAGTTTCTCTGCTTGACATTTAGTAAATTCTTAGGGATTGTACTTAAATAGCATATGATTTCACTTATATGTGGAATCTAAAATATCGCACAAACGAACCTATCTACAGAAAAGAAACAAACTCATGGACTTGGAGAACAGACTTATGGTTGCCAAGGGGGAAGGGGAATTTGGGGTTAATAGATGCAAACTATTGCATTTGGAGTGGATAAGCAATGTATAGCACAGGGAAATGTATCTAGCCACTTATGATGGAAAATGATGGAAGGTAATATGAGAAAAAGAATGCATATGTATGTATGACTGTGTCCCTTTGCTGTACAGCAGAAATTGAAAACTCTGGGAGTTCCCATTGTGGCTCAGCGGTAAAAAGCTAGTATCCATGAGGATGCAGGTTCAATCCCTGGCCTTGTTTAGTGGGTTAGGGATCTGGCGTTGCTGTGAGCTGTGGTGTGGATCACAGATACAGCTCAGATCTGGCGTTGCTGTGGCTGTGGTGTAGTCTGGCAGCTATAGCTCTGATTTGACCCCTAGCTTGCAAAATTCCATATGCCATGGGTGTGGGTCTAAAAAAGACAAAAAAAGACCAAAAAAAAAGAGAAATGGACAACTTTGTAAATCAACTGTAATAAAAATTTAAAAATTAAAAAATGTAAATGTCTTAGCAAATACAAAGGCAAATGTAAATATCAAAAAGCAAACAAAAAAATGCTTTCCTGAAAGCGCCAAATGTTCTTCATAAGCATGCTTGCCATATAGCTTCCATGGTGCCTTCAAAGTTTGCAGTGTTTTAATTGTTCACTCTGTACTAGTTTGTTAGCATTTTGGCTTCTTTGTGTCCTGAGACAGTGTGGGATATGGTGGGACGTCAGAGGCCACATTCATTCCACTTTCAAAGACTCATTATGTTCCTGAAAACTTTGGAGTGCAGTGGTAATGAGGCATGATTCTAGGAAACCCATCCAGCTCTGACTCCTCACTGTTCGGGTGGGAACCTCTTTGGTAGTTAAGTGGGTGATGGGACTTAGGAGGTAATGACGTTTCCTGCAATTAGATCATGTCCCCAGCAGTCACTTGCAATCCTATAGGAACAATTATAAGGAATCCCCCTTCATTTGGCACAATGAGATGTGAACATTTTCTAACGGGCTAATTAGTATAGTTATTATTTTTTAGCCAAAAATGTCAATGTGTAGGATTTAATTAGTCTGCCCTAGGATTATAAGATAACTTCTTAGTTTAGTCAGTCTGTCAGCATTTTCAGGATTTGGAAGGATGCCAGGAACTATCACCTACTCGCTTGCCTAAATGTTTAAGACTTCTAGAAAAATTATTATGACAAGCAGGTAAAGTGTCCAGAAATAAAGGATTCTAAGTTATATGGATGGAGAAGCTGTGATCAAAGGACTGTTTAGTCTGTGGAAAGTGTGAAAAACAGGCCTTGACATCTGTTGTTCTTATTTCTACATTTCAGTACTGAAGTGGCCTAGATGTTGTAGTCTCTGCTTAAGATTTGTTTGGTTTCTAGTAGCAGAACCTGTTTCCACCAGTTAAGCTACGTGGGAATTTATTGCCAGGATATTGTGTCATGCACAGAATGAAGGAGACTCTGAATAGTTCAGTCATGCAATGTAGGAGACCAGGGACGCGTCTGGAACATAAGCTTCTGGAGCTAGTAGCAATCTCTCTGGCATTCTCCTGGTAGAATGAATGTGTTGCAAATAGTTTCAGTTCTTTCGGTTTTCCAGGGGAAGAGAGTTGGATTGGACTTCTTGGGTCATGGAATGGATTGAGTAGCATCCTCTCAGAATTCCTGGCCACCCAGGACCTCAAAACACACGACCTTATTTAGAATAAGGGTTTTTTAGAGATGTAGTTAAGGAAAAGGTAGAAATGGGGCCATCCTTGATTAGGGTGAGTCCTGCCTCTGCTGAGAATGTCCTTATGAAGAACTGAAAGGGAGGTATAGAGGAGCAGGTGATGTGAAATGGAGGCAGAGAGTGGAGTGACGTGTCTATACGCTGAGGGACACCAAGGATTGACAGCGAGTTAGAAGGGAGGTGTGGGATGACACGTTCTCCCTGAGAGTCTCCAGAAAGCACCAACCCTGCTGACAGCTTGGTTTTGGACTGGGGTCCTCCTAAACTGTGAGAGAATACGTTTTTGTTGTTTTGAAATACCAAGTGTGTGGTAATTTTTTTCAGTACCCTTAGGAAACACATACAGGTCAAGTGTCCATTCTGTGCCCAGGAGCAGTTGGCACTGTATCTGGCAGCTTCACTGTAACTGAGTGCAGTGGGCTAGAGGGACTTCTCCAAAGCAAATCCAGTGATGTCATCAAAGAAAAGAACATGGATGGATGGCAGAAACCACAGAAAGGTCCATTATGTATCATATGAGCTTTCCCAGGGAGCTGGGGTCAAGGATGGGAAATGTGCTGTCTGGTACCTGCCTTAATTATAATGTGAAGTCCACCCTTGGATTTTGCAATGTTACAACTAGTAATGATATAAGTTTTTTGAGAATTGGTGGCATTGTTGGGGGGCAAAAGATATAATATAGCAAGGCAAAATGTAGGCTAAAGACCTCATTTATGTGGTCTGCAGATAATATATGATTGAATATGATACGAATCAAGAAGGCAGACTCTGAAATGAATGAAAACTTACTGCTGTATTCATTAAAAGCATCTTGGAATAATAATCCCATCTCATTATTTGACTGGGACATTGTGACAAATGTGGGTTGATAATCAAAAGAATAAATTCTAGCCCATGTGCAGAGAAATCACAATGGGCTAAGTGAAAATTGTTGATATTTTTTGAGGGACTTCCCTTAAGTTGTTAGGTATCTGGTGGCCAGAGGGGTATCTTTGTGTTTATCTCCTTGCAGCTCTAACAACAAAAACAACAATAACAATAACAGCAACAATAATAAAAGCTAATATTTACTGAGGGCTTCCTATGAGCCAAGAACCATGCCAAATGTGCTACACACGCATCATAATCCTTTAACAACTCAATGTTGTTGATAGTGCTAGTGGCTCTGATTTTGGGGTGTGAAAATGAAGATAGGTGAAGCAACTTGCCTAGGGTCACAAATCTGTTAAGCAGTGATGCTAAGATTCAAACCCTAGAGTCTTGATCCCAGAGACTAAATTCTTGAGTAATTGTTTATCTATTATGTGTATCTTCATTATGTCATTTCATTAAAGAATTACCTACTTTTTTGGGTTGTTGCTATCATCTCTCTTTTGAAAGCCCAGCAGCCTTACTCATGTGGGTCCCATGAATACTTTCAAATGTCAGTAGAATGAGCCAGAACTTTCTTTGTGCCATGAAGTGTACTGTCTGCTAAGTTAATCTCTTTCCCATTGGGGAATATGTGTAATACAAATGGGTTTAGCTAGACTTAAAATCAATCATCAAGGCTACTGATGATGCTAAAAAAAAAAAAAATCAAAAGCAGTTAGCATACAAATGAAAGTGATTCCCTATAACTGTGTGGGACAGATTTCTTGAACCATACCAATAAATCAAGAATGTAGAGGCTCAGTTATAAAGGAAGATAGATTGAACAATTTTCCTGTTACACACAAGCTGCTTTGTACAATGTATCTATCAGCTAGTGATTCAGATCTACTTTAGAAATATATAAGTAAACATGGCCACATATATTTAAATACACTTGCATTAAAAGTTGCCAACTAATGATCTGAATTGACATAACCAAATTATTTCTGAAATCTTTTTTTTTTGTCTTTTTGTCCTTTTAGGGCCACACCAATGGCATGTGGAGGTTCCCAGGCTAGGGGTCTAATCAGAGCTGTAGCTGCTTGCCTATGCCAGAGCCACAGCAATGCCAGATCCGAGTCTGCGACCTACACCACAGCTCACAGCAACGCTGGATCCCCAACCCACTGAGCAAGGCCAGGAATCGAACCAGAAACCCCATGGTTCCTAGTCAGATTCATTTCTGCTGTGCCACGACGGTAACTCCTATTTCTGAAATCTTTAAAGTCCCTTTTGCGTAACTATAGCTAGAAGTTCTTTGCTATAAAAAAAGTAGTCTATAAACATCCCTTTCTTTTTTTTTTCCCCATTACTTGAGATTAAATTTTTGTTGTTGTTTGTTAATGGAGGGCTTTTTGAATTCATAGGACTCCCTGCTGGAGCATACCCTCTCAGCTGTGTCAAGAGACTTCCCTGCTGGGATTTTAGAGATACAGATGAAACCAAACAGATACAGCCTCACGTGCTTCTCCCAAGAAACGGTTGACTGTGGCCTCAGGACTCTGTAAGGTACTGAAGTAATCTGTATCAGGGCTTTTGGGATGTTAGTCAACAGAGAGGATGCTTTCCTTGACTGGCTCTAAATTCTTTCTTCTAATCCACTCTATACTGCTCCCCTATTGTTCTGAGATGTCTAACCAGGTGTGCTTGCAGTCTGCACATGGTATGATGCCCTGGGCAAGAGCTAAGAGTATGCGTTCTGGAATCTGACTGCCTGGCTTCCCAATCTTGGCTTTTTCATGTGCTGGCTTGTGAACTCGGGCCAGTTACTTAATTTTCTGTGTATTTCAGTTACCTCATCTATAATATACATGTAATAAAGTATCTAGCTTATAGAATTGTTTAGAATGGGATAATCCAGATAGACCCATTAATGTGGATCCTGGCACATAGAGCTCTTACACAAAAATGTTATCTACTACTATTAGCTACAAAAGTCCTGGAGTTAGTGAACATTATTGATTTTGCCTGTCCAGCATAATCCCCTTCTTGCGAACTTATGCCTTGCTTTTCCGTTGGGAAAGCATATCTTGACCAAGCTTTGTCCATGCGGTTTGACTCTTCTTCTCTCTTATCCTCAAGTCCAGAACTGGCCTTAAGATACAGATTTGACCAATTAGCCTGAGTCAAGTGACTGGGTCAAGAATGGGCTTGTGACCCAAGTGGACCAATGAAACTCTTTCTTGGGACTTGGGTAAAGTGTTGAGAAAGAGAAGCTGATGTTGCTGGGATGTAGGATGTAAGTCTGGAGGTTCCAGGGGCCATCATGTGGACTCCTGGGCTTGTCTGAGAGAAGGAAAGCAGAACAGAGAGATGAGAGACTGAGTCTTGGAGACATCAGTGGGTCTTGGGATCCTTAAAAGCTAGACTTACCCCTGGACTTTTCAAACACTGACATCACTAAATGTCATTTTGCTTACGCCGGTTTGATTTGATTTCCAGCACTTAAAACTAGGGTGAACGTATGTTCTCTTTTTGGGACAGTCCTAGTTTATACCTATTGTCCCGGCATAATTTTTAATAGTGTCTTACTTCACTCTCAGAAGTGTCCTGATTGAGAGGATAAATTATTGGCCCATATCATTTGAACCCCAAAGTCCAGACCAATACAGCCACACGGGAGCAACATCCTTGTGGAGTCCAAACTCTTGACAGCCTCTCAAATCAGCGCATACTGTGTTCGGACTGGACAGAGTTCTGCTGAATACCCTTGTCTCCATCTCCAATAAGGGTCTAAGGCTTCTAGATTGGCAACTGCCACAATGACCTCCTTATTCCAGCTCTGGCCTTTAGGCCATGGCTCCTTAACAGTACCTAGGACCCTTGTCCTGGTAGCAATAAACTGAACTTTTTTGGTTAAAGAATTAGCCTCACTAGTCAACCTCTCTCTCTCTGTGTCTCCCCCACATGCACACACACACACACACAAACACACATACCATACTGGGCTAGATTAGGTCCACCCAGCTCCCTTTTCTTATTCCATTACCATGTTTGCTCACCTCCCAGTTGTGCTAAAGGGGACAGCTATGTGTTGGGAGTTGGTTGGGCAGACAAACGAGGTCCCTAGGATCATTTTACAGGCCATTGAAGACACACTGGAGAAGAGCTGACCTGTAATTGGTGATGTTGTCTTTGAATCTCTTGTTTTTCTCTTTTTTTTTTGTCTTTTTGCCATTTCTTGGGCCGCTCCCTCGGCATATGGAGGTTCCCAGGCTAGGGGTCGAATTGGAGCCATAGCCGCCGGCCTACACCAGAGCCACAGCAACGCAGGATCCGAGCCACATCTGCAACCTACTCCACAGCTCACGGCAACGCTGGATCCTTAACCCACTGAGCAAGGGCAGGGACCGAACCCGCAACCTCATGGTTCCTAGTCGGATTCGTTAACCACTGCGCCACGATGGGAACTCCTTGTTTTTCTCTTTTGATGAAGCAGAACACTGGTTTTGAGTCCAGACTTCATCTTCACCATCCTTACCAACTGTATAATCTTAGGCAAGTCACTCATGACCTCTCTGAGCCTCCATTTGCTCCTCTGTTAAATGGATTCAAGGGTGTGTTCTCTCTCATCCCACAAGGTTGCTTAATGTTGAAATAGGATGGTGCTTTCTTTGTTCATCCGCTGATATACCAGTGTAGGGAAATTGAAAACTGTGGTTTGCTTTGACAGCTTTCCTTACCTGGGGTCTCACTTGAGGTCTTGTTTGTTATCACCAGTGTTTGATCGATATATCAGCAAGTTTCATTACTTCCACTCTAGGTTTCAAGCATTTCATATATATAAATGTTTGTGTTTGTATTTTTTGGGGGGAGTAGGAGACAAACGTTACTTATACTAACAGGAATTGTTGTTGGGCAACATGAATTATTAATAATATGTGTTGTTAATATTTATTGAGTATTTACTTTTTTGTCAGGCCAACAGTTAACTGCTTTCTGGGCATTATATCATTTAATCCTCATGATGACATAACTAGCATGTATTGTTAGCTTATGCATTTTTCAGATGAAGAAATTAAAGCAAAGAATTGGCAGAATCAGAATTCAAACCCAGGTCTGTTTGATCCCAAAGACTTTGCTGCTAAAGCTGATGTTATTTTGCTCATTTTGTATTTTGGGAAGAACACTCAACTTAAAGTTAGAACTTTGGGGTTTCCATTTTCTTCTCTGCTTTTGACCAGCTGGGTGACCTTGGGCAAGTCAGTTTACCAGATGGACCTTTATTTCCCTGTCTGACAAATTTGATGACTCCTGAGGTCCCCTGGGCCCTGATGATTTTGTGATTCTAGATATTGGGTTTGGATCAGGAATTTAGTTTTTCTTTAATATTGTAAGGTCTAAATCTTCCCTTTGTGGGGATGGGGAGGGAGATGCATTTTCTCCTGAACTTAGTCACCAAGGCTTCCAGCTGCAAGTCCAGAATAAAGAGGAAGGAGTGGTTTGTGGGTGTGATGAAGGAGAAGTTCCTGCTGCCAGATATTTAGAAAATGGTGAAATTTGCATTCAAAGCATAGTATTAGTAGTAGAAAATAGTGATTAATGCCATTTCGTGTTCCTTTCAGAAGTCATGATAGATAATGAACAATGATAACAGTATGCATGATTGCTGATCCTTGTGACATTCAAAATAGATTCGAAATTCCCATTCCTCATACAGGACTCAGGGCATGATATTAAATTCAAACTTAGGGATCAGATTTAAAATTCAAATGCATATCCTCTTTGCATATCTATTTTGACACAGCATTACAAATTACTCACTGTAATATGAATTAAAGATGGACTTTTGTACAACGGGGGAAACATTAAAAGAAATTCTATTTAAATTTAAATCCCCCCTTTTCCCTTTTCGGATTTTCTCCCTACTATTTATCCCTCAATATATCTGCTAATTATCAAAAGTATTGCTGTTTAAACAGTAATTTGTTCATTCACATTTTATTATTTTTTGCTGGTAGCAACTGCCAAGAAGCAACGTTGATATCTTGCATCACAATTAGTTCATTGTGATGTTCCTAAATGAGAGAGAATTTTAAAAGTACTTTGTCCTATCTGCATTTTAGTATTTATCTAGTGTACGTGGTGTAGGGAGAAGTGATGTCAAGAAGGGACAGAGTGGCAAATGTGCTTCTAAGTGTGTTACAATAGAGCCGGTGAAATGTGCAAAATGACAAATTAAATTTAATGTTCAGGTGCATTGCCAGTTTGTTTGGGGGGTAAAAAGCAGCACCCTTTGCTAACCCGATAAGAATTAATCAGATTTTAATTACTTGTTGTGCAGCCTTGACTGTTTAGCACATTTATGCCTAGTGGTTACTGGGGCATCTCAAACCAACTGGCTGAAAATTTCCATCTTCTAAACCATGGTTATAGTTTTCTGTTAATCATTTTTGGACCCTCTCTATTTTTTTTTTGGCAATCTCATTTCTTCTATGACACTTATAATTTCCTTTGGGATTTTCCTTCTTAACAGAGGGGAAAACAATTTGCTATTTTGTATAAAAGAAGGTGATGCCAGTATTAGTGCTCAGGGCCTGAGGTTTTTTCCTCTGTATTGTGGAAATATCCTCCCTGTTTTCATCTATCAGGGAAACTCCCTGAGGTTAGGGGCATAGTTTGTCACTACAGAGATGGTGCCTGATATTTTGGCCTCATTGACATGGTGTTATAACAAAGCGAGTGAACCTCAAACTTAATTTAGCAAAACAATCAAGCCCATAAAAAAAGGGCAGGAAAAGAAAATCAGAGGTACTTTCAGTGAACTTATTGTTGAACTTAAAACATTTTTCTTAAAATTGCCAGAGCTTCCCAGCTTGGCTCTGGTACTTAGGTAGTTCCACTCATGGATGCTGGTAAAATTTCCACATGAGACTCAGTAGATATAATGAAATTCAGAACTGCATTCATTTTTATGTTTCTTCAATTCCTAGAGGTCCCTGTTTAGGCTTCAGTAAAATCAGCCCTGGACTAATCAATGAGAAATTGCAGATAATATGAATCCTGTAAAATCAATAAATTCTTATAATAATTTACACAAGCATATTAGAAAAGCATGGTAGTGCATAACCAAACAAATCCCAGGGAATATGCTCCTGCAATCTTTACAACTCAGCCAGATGTGATGATGTTTTACAAACTTTTCTCTAGGATAATCTTGGCATTTAAGAGAAAGCATATGGCAGACTTTCTTCTAATTTATGCAAGTTAAAAACGAACATATATAACTCCTTTAAAAGCCAAGTTGTTAGTGGGTAGAAAAGTTTAAGTGAATTTTGAAAGGAAAGAGACCCGCTAGTCCTAGATGCAGGGTCCTGTTATCCGTCTGAAATACCAAGTCTATTCTCTTCCTTAATGCTATTCATATAGGTAATTCCAGTAACTGTTCATGGCTGCACTTTCATGATCTGCCCTAAAATGACGGCTTCTTCTACCAGCCCAGGTCACTCATTTTTCCCTCATCCCAAAGCTGTGGTGTCCCGAAGAGAGATCTGAATTGGAACCACAAGATTGGAGCTTTATTTATGACTGCATCAGAAGCTCTTTCAATCTCTCTCAGCCTTAGTTTCCTTATTTCTAAAATGATTAAATTTGGGGTTAGTAGATCCAAACTATTTCATTTAGAATGGATAAGCAACGAGGTCCTGCTGTATAGCACAGGGAACTATATCCAATCACCCATGATAGAACATGATGGAAGATAACAGGGAAAAAGAATGTGTGTGTATGTATGTATGACTGGGTCATTTCTTTGTACAGAAGAAATTGACAGAACATTGTAAATAAACTATAATAAAAAAGTTAATAAAATAATTAGAACAATGCTAAGTATATAAGGCACAACATTAAAAGTGCTACTGATCATCCCTGAATAGATTCCTGATCTGGAATAACTGTATCTCTGAGTAGAAGAGTCATGGCGGGAACCTATGATGGTTAGTTTTAGGTATCAGTCTGACCAGGTTAAGGGATGCCCAGATAGTGAGTAAAACATTATTTCTGGGTTTGTCTGTGGGAGTGTTTCTGGAAGAAAGTAGCTTTGCTTCAGCAGACTGAGTAAAGAAGATCATCCCTCAGTAATGTGGATAGGCATCATCCAATCCATCGAGGGGCTGAATAGAACAGAAGGACGAAGGAAGTTGAATTTCCTTTCTCTTCTTGCGCTGGGGCAGCCAACTTTTCTTGCCTTTGGACATCAGAGCTTCTGGTTTTTGGGCCTTTGGACTCTGTGACTTTTATCGGTGGTCCCTTGGTTCTCAAGACCTTGGACTTGAACTGAATTATACCACCGACTTTCCTGGTTTTTCAGCTTTTCAGACAGCAGATTATGGGATTTCTTGGCTTCCATAATCCTAAGAACCAACTCTCTTATAATAAATATCCTACTACATATATTTATATGTAAAATACTAGTTTTGTTTCCCTGGTGAATAGTGGCTAATACAAGGCCCAAGGACTTTATGGAGGGTTTCAGTGAAGGAAGAGATCTGGAGAACAAGCTGGGAGGGTATCATTCATTCATTGTACAAATGTTTACTGAGGACTTACTATGTACCAGGCACTGTGCTACCTGTTGGAGGCACAGTAATGACAAAAATCAAGCCCAGAGCTTATATTCTAGTAAGGGAGGAAGACTTTATTATATAAATAAAAGATAACATTGAAACTGTGATAAATACAACAAAAGAGAGGAATATGGCACTATGAAGACAAATAAGGTGAATTTAAGAGAAGCTAAATCACTGGAGTGCACTCAGCTCTCCCATAGGCTCTTGTTACGGGTGAACTCAGGCTGTTGGGGATGTATCAGGCCCTTTGTTGTCCTTTAATTTGAAAATAGACAATATAAATTTGATATTATATATTTTGCGCAGAATTATAGTTTCAGATCTCACTGATTTTGTGCGCCTTTATTTTATCTAAATATCTTCAGATCGATTCTTTTGGGTTTGATGGTACAATGATATTTGTATGGAATGGATTTTAAAAAGTCATAAAAACCTAACTTACTGTATATAAATTTAATGGTAAAATAAATTTTATAATTGGAGTGAAGAGATGTGTTCTGTTTGTGTTTTTATCAAGGCATGAAGTGGTCAGAGCCTGGATTTCAGTTCAGATGGAGTCTACTATTATTGACTAATAAATGTGTTAAATATTTGCCTCGGGGCTTTTGTAAGACTTAAGTTGGATTTTCACAATTTTAGGTGTACTAGGTTCTGTATACCTCCAATTATACATGCAATTTAAAGATACTTGTGGATATTTCATTTTGTAGGGATGCTGAGGGAGTTAAGTATTTATGAATATGTTCTATTTTTAGTGAGGGAATGAGATCTCTTGCACTGAATACATAGCAGGAAGACTAAAGGGAGTTTGTTTCTTTCTAGCTTGCTGAAAATGTATGGCATGAGGGAGGTTGCTTTTCTCTTTGTAGTGATCTTGAAGAAGGTAACACCTCAACTTTCAAACAATTTTTCATTTCACAGCAACTGCGGGGTGGTTTTTTTTTTTGGTCTTTTTGCCTTTTCTAGGGCCTCTCCAGCGGCATATGGAGATTCCCAGGGGTCTAATCAGAGCCACAGCCACTGGCCTACGCCAGAGCCACAGCAACACGGGATCCGAGGCGTGTCTGCAACCTACACCACAGCTTACGGCAACGCCGGATCGTTAACCCACTGAGCAAGGCCAGGGATCGAACCTGCAACCTCGTGGTTCCTAGTCAGATTCATTAACCACTGCGCCACGACGGGAACTCTGGGGGTGGTTTTCTTAGTCTGCATACTGATACTGAGATGGATGTCACAAAGACTCCAATAATAATGTATATATATATATTTTTTGCCTTTTTTTTTTTAGGGCCACACCCATGGCATATGGAAGTTCCCAGGCTAGGGGTCAAATTGGAGCTATAGCTTCTGGTCTACACCACAGCCGTAGCAATGCTGGATCCAAGCCACATCTGCGACATATACCACAGCTCATGGCAATGCCAGATCCCTGACCCATTGAGCAAGGCCATGTATCAAACCTGCATCCTCATGGCTATTAGTCGGTTCTGCTGCCCCACAACGGGAACTCCCAATAATTTATATTTGTGTAGTAATGTATGTTTTACAAAGAGAAGCTTTGTTCTAGACCTCAAAGTATTGAAAAATGATATCAAAGGAAAAATTTTGAATATCCTGAAGGTTATTCTATTTATTATAACCAAGCACAATTTGAAAAAAGCAACATTAGGTACTAGGGTAATGAGAAGAAGTTTTAAATAAAACTATTCGTATCTTAGGTTAGAAAGAGGTCCCAAATTTATTCAGCTATAAAACTTGAGCTTCCTGTGTCTTTGAGTAGATAATTTTAATCTATTTCAGAAATTTTAAGCCATTTTTTCTTCAAAATTTTTTCCCCACACCATTTGCTCTCATCTCCTTCTGAGATTCATGTTACATGTGTGCTTGATATTGTTTCCCAGGTAACTGGGTCTCTCTGATTTTTTTCCCTTAATCTTTTTCCCTAGATTGGATAATTTCTATTGATTTGTCTTCAAATTCACTAATCCATTTCTTTTTCTGCCAGCTCCAATTTCCTCTTAAACCCAGCCAGCGAAATTTTCATTTCGGATATTTTACTCCTCAATTCTGTAAGTTCTGTTTGGGGTTTAGAAAATATATGTGTAGTTCCACTTGTACTTCAAGATTCCTTATCTTCTCACTTATTATAATCATCTTTTCTTTAAGTCCTGGAACATATTTATAACAGCTAGTTTAAAATCTTGTCTGCCAATTCTATCATCTATGTCATCTTGTGGTCTATTTCTGTTAATTGCATTTTTTTCCTTGATTATAGTTAATATTTTCCTACTCAATCACATGTCTAGTAGGTTTCAATTTTACACCAGACATTGAAGATGACACATTTTAGGAAAAGTGCTTTGTAATGTCTTACTTTAGTAGGTGCTGAGTTTTATTTTGACAGGCAGTTAAATTAATGGCTAATTCTTTTGGTTCTACTGGACTTGCTTTTATTCTTTGTTAGGTTGAGTCTAATTTCAGTTTTGTACTAATTATAGTGCATGACCTTTACTCTGTTGTCTGATGCTTCTTCTGGATGCATCACATTTCTAGGGTTTAAACTGAGTGCCCAAATTACTCAGCAATGTCTTTCTATTCTGGCTGGGTGAGCCCTGAATAGAGTTATTTGTCAAGTTTCATCCTTTTGCATATGGCTGTCCAGTTTTTCCAACAACATTTATTGAAGAAGCTCTCTTCTCTCCATTGCATGCTCTTGGTTCCTTCGTAAAGTAATTGACCCTATATGTGTGGCTTATTTCATGTTCTCAATTCTATTGTACACTAGATTACTGCTGTTTATTCTACCCTTGTGACAAGGTATATTTTGTGATTCTGTTAGTAGGGGTCCCCCCTGTAGAATCCATTAAATTTATTTTCATATTGTATAAAAATGACCTAAAATATTGTGAGAAGGGATGTTTGCCACATCACAAACTTTATTTTTGCTTGAGGTTATAATATTCCTTCCCCAAATTTGTCTTGCACTCTAGGAAAATCATTCATTATGTAAAATGGTGTAAGACACCTGTCTTAAAAAATGTGGCCCACTTCTTATTTCCCATCTCTTCATATGCCTCTTTATCTTCTCTAGTGCCACAGTCATATCTTGGTTCAACCTTATAATCTATTTTACTCACTTCTATACAAAACAAACCACACACCACACATATGCCACAAACCATCGTCCATTTACTTATTTTTCCCATTAAATGAATCAATAAAGATTGGGACATGAATTTATTTAGGGAGTTCTGTGCCAGTATTTTTCTTAAAAAAGGGCCAATTCATGGTTAGGCCCTTTTTCCATTACTCCTGTGATAGGGCTAATGGCACCCAAGAGTATTGGGTTCATTTTTAAGAACTCTCCCACATTTTCAGCTTATGGTTTTCTTTATGTTTTCAGATTGTTCACTTCCATTGGTATTTCTAAAATTCAGTGGCATAAAGAAAACAATGTTAGGTGATATCAGAAAAGCAAGCTGAGGAAATAAAATGAATAAAAATGAAGAGTCACAAATAATAATGTGAATATAGAAGTTACTCTCATTGCTATTTCATATCAGCAAACAAAATAGAATTCCTGGAAAAACTTGCTGGTGAATTTAATAAGCAATGTGAAGCATATAATCATATAAACTGTATGATAAGTTTTTTCCCTTAAATTAATGGAACTCTCTTTGTTCAGAAGGAAGTTGGGAATTGAGATCATGTCAACTGCAACCCTGCTGGTTTGCCCAGATTTGCCTTGATTTGTTCTTGGAAAGTTCATTAACCTGCTTTCCATTGAGAGTCAAACTTATGATCTGAACTTGAGGCAACCTGGAAAGAATTTTGCTTTTAGCAGAGGGTAGGTTTTATTCTTCCATTTGAACCTCTTGTAAGACTGGGACCATATCTTCTATTGCTTTTCTTATTTCCCTACAGTTCTCAACTGGTTTCTGTACCCAAGTAGAACTTAATAAATATCTCTCTATTGACTGACTTTCAGCCTTGGAAATGTAGAATATTGTCAGATCAACTAGGGATTATGGACAGTGGGAGGAATAGCTCAAAAAGAGTATTTTTCCCTGTTCAGTTTGGTGTCTCTTATGTTTTAGAAAGGTCCTTGTTTCGGAAGAAACTATTTTAGCTTCAATGTAGTTTTAATAGGTACTTTGAAGAGATATTTCCTAAGTATGATAAAAGTATGACTTTAGATAGAAAATTCTATTAGTCACTTCTTTTTAAATAATTTTCTACTTATTCTTGACTTACAAAGGTATCTAAATGCATTTAGATGCTAGCCAAATTCACTTTATACTGGTAGGTGAGATGCTAATTAGATATACATCTTTATAAATATGACAGATAACTCTGACAGTGAGAAGATTTTTCTCCTCTATTAAAAACTAAAAACTCTAGGAGTTCCTGTTGTGGCGCAGTGGTTAACGAATCCGACCAGGAACCATGATGTTGCGGATTCAGTACCTGGCCTTGCTCAGTGGGTTGAGGATCTGGTGTTGCCTTGAGCTGTGGTGTGGCTTGCAGACACACCTCAAATCCTGCGTTGCTGTGGCTGTGGCGTGGGCCTGCGGCTACAGCTCCAATTAGACCCCTAGCCTGGGAATCTCCATATGCTGCAGGAGAGGCCCTAGAAAAGGCAAAAAGACAAACAAACAAACAAACACCTAAACTCCATAAATAAGTTTCTGTACACTTTCAGTAGGATTTGAAAGTTCATCTACATATGTATTTTTTATATTCTTTTGGGGACCTTGATGTAGTGTGGCAAGGGGATTTTTTTTTTTTTCTTTCAAGAGACATTGAGTTACAGAAAAAAAATCAATTGAGGATAACATCATTGAAAGCCAACAGAGTATTATACTCATTAACTCAATAAAGATCAGAAAGCAAAAACTTTACATAATTAGTATATAGAGAGATGTAGAAGGAGGAGGGAATGAAGGCTGTGGGTCCTTCTTAGTGTTTTAAAAATATTTCCATCCCATAAGCTTCAATAACTAGATAAACTGAATGTTGGTAGATCCTAGGGGTCTGCTATTCCAGCTTGAATTTTGCATTATAGACTAAACTTTAAAAGTGATATTTATCTCCTGTTAACATAATTTTAGTGTCCAAGTATTCAAATACAACTGATGTTGCAGGATAATGAACCATGTTTAGATTATGAATTTAGGTCTTCTCTGGCATCACTTTTTGTACTTCCGTAGAATAACAAAACTCTGGTTTGAAAAGCATGGTGCTGTAACATATTAGATAAATATCATTATGATAAAGTTTAATGATTTTTCACATTGTTTCCTTCATTCCACTGTGAACTCCTGGAGGTCAGGGACTAGCTCTTATTTTTCTTCATATCATTAGGGGCTGGTTTAGGGCATAGCAAACAGTAACATGTAGTATTTACTTACTAAATGGGATAAATTAGTGTATATTTTATACTCAGGCTGTCAAAGACTCATTCAGGCTGTGAACATCTTTGAGGAAAATGACTGATAATTGTCAGCAATTCATTTTATTTAGCTTATAAGATGTGCTGTGGCTTAAATGGAAGTAACATTGGAATGGTTGCCGGGAGAGTGTCTGCATGACTGAACCCGTGTTCTTGGAGCCATTTTCCCAGGCATGGTCTGAAACATTTGGAGGGCTGTGGGGCCATGACATAATCAAAAGAGGTTTATTCTTCGCAAACATGGAAAACAAGCATAAGGTTACTAAAGGGGAAAGGGAGTGGGGAGGGACAAATTAGGAGTTTGGGGAGTTCCCGTCATGGCTCAGCAGTAATGACTCAACTAGAATCCATGAGGACGCAGGTTTGATCCCTGGTCTTGCTCAGCAGGTTAAGTATCCAGCATTGCTGTGAGCTGTGGTGTAGGTCGCAGATGCAGCTTGGATCTGGCATTGCTGTGGCTGTGGCGAAGGCTGGCGGCTACAGCTTCAATTCAACCCTTGGCCTGGGATCCTCCATAAGCCACCCTAAAAAGACAACAACAACAGAAAAAAACTACACACACACAAAGAGAAACAAATTAGGAGTTTGGGATTAGCATATATAAACTACTACATATAAAACAGATAAACAACAAGGTCCTGCTGTGTATCATAAGGAACTGTATTCAATGTTTTGTAATAAACCATAATGGAAAAGAAATATTAAAAAGAATACACACACACACACACACACACACACACACACAAAGTGAATCACTTTGCTGTATACCAGAAACTGACACAACATTATAAATTAACTATATTCAATTAAAAAAAAGGTATGTCTTCTCATCAGTCTTTATTGAAAATGACACATAAGGAGTCTGTCTCTCTCTCTAGGGAGACTTCATTTAAAAAATATTCCAAGTGTATATTAATCTCTAGGGCTACCATAACAAAGTACCATAGAACAGGTGGCTTAGAAAAACCAGAAATTAATTTTTTATAGTTCTGGAGGCTGGAAGTTCAAGATCAAGATGTGGCAGGTTTGGTTTTTCCTAAGGCCTTTCTCCTTGGCTTACGGGTAGCTTTCCTCTCTGTGTCCTCACATGGCCTTTCCTCTGTGTGTGCTCACTTTCCGGGTATCTCTTTTCTTGGAAGGACACCAGTCGTTTTGGATTAGAGCATCACTCTCTGATTTCATATATCTCTCATTACTTCTTTAAAGGCCCTATCTTCAAATACACATACATACATATACATATGTATGTATGTATGTATGTATATTTTCTTTGTCTTTTTAGGGCCGCACTTGCAGCATATGCAGGTTCCCAGACTAGGGTCTAACAGGAGCGGTAGCCGCAGGCCTACACCACAGCCACAGCAACATGAGATCTGAGCCACGTCTGCAACCTACACCACAGCTCACAGCAATGCCAGATCCTTAACCCACTGACGGAGGCCAGGGATGAACCTGCATCCTCATGGATGCTAGTCGGGTTCTTTAACTGCTGAGCCACGACCAGAACTCCAATACGTATATTTTGAGGGGACACAATTCAGTTTATAACAACACATTACTAAGGGTTACTTACAAATAAGCTATGAACTGAGATGTTAAAGGTGATCGTGTTACTTGAGGGTCCTTCCCAGTCTAGTGTGCATTCAGCTATGAAGCCTGGCAGCCGTGTACACCTGTGCACCTGTGACATCTAAGTTTTTGCCGTCATAGCTTCAATTCCTCCTTCTATTTGGTGGCACTGTCCATCACAGTGCCCAGCCCTCCACTAGCCAAGGAATAAGCACATGACCTGAACTAATCTGGGTAGACAATGTCTTCCTGAAATTTCTCTTGTTAGTGTAGCCAGCCAAAATGCAAGTGGCTACATCTTATTCGCCTTGATGGCAGCTCACTAAATAGACTGTTTGTCATGGGCATTGTTGCTTATCACTGGCAGTGCCTGGTTCCTGCTTTTTACAAAATATTCTGGCTTCTTTTTCATGTCCCTTTCAATAAATTCCCTTCTTACCTTTGGATAATTTTTGTTGAAGTCCCTCAGTTATTGTTTATAGTGTTTGAAATAATAATCATAATGATAATAGCAATAACAACAATAATAAAAACTCTAGTAGTTACACAGTGTTTATCACTATTACAAAACTCTAGCCTTACATATTTATAGGCATTTGGGTGGAACTTCTGAGCTTGTGGAAAAGATGCTTTGTTATCACTGCCTCATCAGTGTGGTCTTGGATGAGTCATGGTATCCAGTTGCTGCTGTTACATAAATGAATAGACTTTTTAAAGCTTTCATTTTGATTGATCATTCTGGGAGATTCCTGTATGTTATCATTTTTAATGTCATTTGGTTCTGCTCTAATTCCTAATTTTCTTTGTTCTTTTGTAGACATGATAAGGATAGGAATGCCATAGGGTCTTTGCCTCTGGCAAAGCAGGACTTGGATAAAATGTCTGCATTCCACTGTTCTAGAGGGATAGTCTACTATGTTCCTGTCCTTTGGAAGTTGATCTGAAGGCATTTAGCTGATGCACCATTTTTTATACAAATACTGACAAAGCAAGGAAAACAGAAAAATGAAGTAACAGGTGTAAAATCAATTGTCCCCAATAACTAATCCTGGGGACAATCCATAGTCAAGGCACTAAGAGGAGCTGCACAGATACTTTCTTTATTTTGACTTAGGAAAAGGCATCGAGAGTGTCACAGCCCCTACAGAGGCTTTGCTTCCACAGCTGTGGAGATGGCTGCATTCTTAGCCAGTCAGGACCAAGCACCATGTGAAGAGAGGATTGTTTGTGCAACTCTGGAAGAGAGGGCTGCCATAGGTGTTTGGAATGGCAGGGAATGCCAGCATGGGCAAAGCTTCAAAGAGAATTGAAAACCACCAGTATATATTACAAACAAAGATGGAGGACAAGAATGGTTTGATGCTAGAAACATGTGAACTTTAAACTTTATTATAGTTTAAAATTTTCCCTTCAAAGCTTAATTTTATTTTTAAAGTAGTAGAGCAATTCTGCATAAGTTGCTCTGTGGAATAGTGTCAAATTCTTGAATGTGTGAAGCTAGGTTGTAGATCTAGTGCTATTGCAATGAGTAATATTGCTACCTGTGGTCTGTAGATAAGCTACAGATTCCCAGGGCTTAGAAAAGGAAAGAGGAGACAGCATAGACCCAAAGGACCTAAACCTACACAAAATGGTAACAAAAGACAAAGTTTGGAATTAATTATTAGCTTTGACCTTTGGAAGGCTTCTTTGATTTAACAGTCTTGTCAGTGCTGGATATTAGCTTTACTTCTTCATTTTTCAAATTCCAAATGATACTTTTGGAGTAAATAGTTATTGTCCATGGAATTTGAAAGACTTTGCTCATGGACCAAGAAAGGCTTAAATTTTAGAAATTTGCTTTTGAATCCAGAATCCCTTAGAAAGGCAAAGGGATTCGAATAGACTTTTTGATAGGGCAATTTTTGTTCTTTGAGAACCTGAGGGCCACTTTATTCAGTTATATTTGAAAATTAAATTTCAAACCCTGAACCTTGCTCTCCCTACCCCCACAATTATTTTCTTTGGTGCTCTAGTTGAGCTCATTGGTTCTCATTCCTCAAGCCCCCCTCCAGTGATTTTGGAAATACCTATTTCTCTGAATTAAAATACAATCTATATGTATTACTGAGAGTGGCTTCCATTTTCCTGCACAACACCTGACCGATACAGTGAGTATGTGAGTATGCTATAGCAGGGTGCAGAAAGAGTAAGCTAGATCGTTAAGACAGGCTTGATTTTCAGTTTTGCCTAGGGCTGCTGTGCTTACCTTTACCCAAGTGTAGACAAGTTAAAACTATGTATGCAAAACACGTGAGATGGGTATGAATACTGCTAACCCAGAACAGCATTCTTAAGTGAGCCATTGCAGTTTCACATCTGTAGACCCAGATGACGTTAGTCTTTAGTGTCTGCCCTGCAGAATAACGAAATTAAGTTTTGCCTTGGGGGATTCTCCACTCTCGTGTGAGAGGCTAATACTATCCAGTTTTCTCCAGGCTCTTTTTTAGCAGTCACTTTATTGGAGCTGGGGTGGTTGGGGCATCTGTTTACCAAAGAACAAATTGCAAGCCTGGTCAAGATGGATCACTGGGCCTCAGTAGAAAGAACAGGCTGGTGGGATGCCCATTTTTATCATACCGTATCTATCCCTCCAGAAGCTATTTGGTTAAGAGAATGAACTTCAATGGTATAAATAAGGACAATTATTTATTTATTTATTTATTTGTTTATTTGGTTAAGAGTATACTAGTAGCTATGATCTCTTGCCAAAATATTTTATTTATGTGTTTGCTTTTCCCATCCTTCAACACACAAATGTAGCCCTCTTGATAGCAGAGACCTTTATGTCTTGTTTGCTGCTCTATCCTTAATAAATAATATGTTTTTTATGTATTCAGATAATTCAACAACCAGATATTGAATATGTACTATGACCCAGGCCTTGGACTAGCTCCTGGGAGTGTAGCAATAAAAAGACTCCAGGCTTCATAGGTTTGTTGGTAGTAATATGAAAAAAAAATCATTAGTGAGGCTTCTTTTCTAGAGTTGGGCCTTGAAATTTTTTTAAAAAGTCACCATCTTTTTATTGTGTACAATATGTAATAACACTGTAGGAGACTGATAGGGTTCCAGATATAGCTTTTTATTTTACCTGTTAAAGGAGATTTATAGAGAGCTCAGAGAGGCTCAACAGCTAAGCATTTTGATTTTAGTCTAATTGGAAAAGAGAATTTAATTTTACTGACAATTATAGGGGAATAAAGAATGCACTTAAATTGAAATTAAAAAGTAAAATAGTAAACTAGTTTAGTTTATTGTGATATTGTTGTTTTCCCTGATAATTTGCATTACATGATCATAACCTCATAGAATACATTAAATTCTATGGATTATTATAATAAGAATATTATACTATATAAACTGATAGGTTTAAAGGAAAAGGTTTTTTTTGGTAAGTGAAAAGATTGAGTTCTTTACCTTGAAAAAGATTTAAAAGTTGGGTCACCTTATCCATTTTCTTCATATTGATGGAATACAGGTCATTGAAGTCTAGCTTTGTTTAGCTCTTCTTGTTCCATTTTTGACAAAGTGATAAAGAACGTAATTATTAAACTACTCAGCTAACAAAGATAGGGGAATCACCTTCTCAAAAATGGAAAAGCACTTTTTCAAGTATATTAAAGGCCCATCAAATTCTGGACTTGAAATTTATCCCACTTAGAGTGAGGGAGAGGAAGTTCGTATTGAGGAGGCCTTGCTCTGGATTAGGCCCACCCCCCGACCCCCTGCCAGCCTGGGTGTTGGAACACCTCTGTGCTGTGCTTGGCTTCCCATTTCTTGGAAAACTGCTCCATGAGAGCAGGGACAGTGTCTCTCTGAAGAACTGTTTATATATTTTCTCAATAAATGAAGAAAGCTTGGCAGCATGGTTCGATGTGGGGAATCCTGATATTTCTGGGCCCATATTCTATCTGTCTGTGCCTAAATTTCACATGTGTGTGATCAGGGGCAACTTAATTTCTCCCAGCCTTAGTTTTCTCATGTGTAAAATGGATATTCTCTTATTATCTCCTTCATAGGATTGAAATAAATAAGACTGAATAAATGAGATAATCAGTGAAAAGGATTTAGCATAGGGGCTGGTACATTATGAACACTTATTATTGTGAATAAAGAATGTCACCTATTATTGCTGTTATTGGAAGTGCATCTCCAAATTCAGAGATTTGGGGACTGACATTCCTCAAGAGACACTAAGTGACTTCATCATGGCTACACAGAGCTAGAACTAGGACTCACTTCATATGGGAACTAGCCCAATTTACCTCTTATTACATAGATGCCAACAGTTCTGAATATGTTTTCTTGAAATCCTAATACTCTTCCTATTAACACAACTGAGAGGTCCTAGAAATTTATTGTTCCAGCCTCTAAACCACCAATCCTAGCAATTCTCTATTACCCAGAAGGAATAAAAATTCATTAGAATGAGCTCATGTTTTCGGCTTTGTAAACATGGTCCCTTTATTCTTACCCAGCTTCATTTCAGTGAAAGTTGAATACATCTTTTAATTATTAGCAGAAAATTCTTTATTCTACTTTCTGTGTTCCCCACCTTGTCCCTGTTGAATTTCTACATTGGCTGTCTTTCTCCATGTGCCTTCCTTCTCTGGTTCTTTAAACCTTGGTGTTTCTCAGAGCTCCCTTCTTTTCTTACGATATATGCTTTCCTTTGTTGATCTGATAGATTTTTCTAGGTTTAAGTAGTTGGTCACATCCAATCTACATCTCTAGCTCTGACTCACACCCTTCTCACCCTAAGCTGGATTATTCAGCTGCCTACTCTATTATCACTTGGATGTCTATGGCAGAAATGACTAGATGCTTATCCTACCTTGTTCTTCTTTCTGGGCACACAGGAGAACTATGATTGCAGATCTCTTCTGCATTGGGTTTGGGATCAAATGAATGAGCCCTAGCTTATGTATTGATGTGAGTGGGAATGCTATGTACCAATCCCTCACTCTCCTATCCTCATGGCTGGAAGCAAAGCTCTCCAAGATGGCAGAGTCAAAATGTGGAAGGAGCCTGGATTCCTGAGTCACTCCTTGAGGGAGAGTTTTCTAGGATAGCTGCTTAAATTGCAATGGGCTGTGATATGAGCAAGGGATAAAAGTTTGTTAAGTCACTGAGATTTGGGGGCTATTTGTTGCCATAGTAGAGCTTGATCTTTATTAATACGGTGTCCCTTAGGCACCTTGAGTTCTGCAGGTAGTCAATTTTCCACCTCAGTTGGTGGCACCATCCTCTATTCAGTCACCCAATTCATTGCTCCCTGGTTCTCAACTGAATCCAATTATTAACCAATTCCTGTGGATTTTAAGTCTGATTTTTTTCTTGGAATTATCTATCTTTTATTTTTAGCCATTACTCTAATTTAGGCTCTTGTATTTCTTACCTGCTTGTTGATTTTAAATTTGAATGAATTTAAAACAAACCAGGAATCATTCTATTAGAATAGTTGGTTATTATTAAAAGGCATTCCCAGCAGGGAACAAAAGAGAATGTGGTGACAGTATAACAGTACAGTACAGTTGATGTCTGAAAATGAGTAAATCGCCACATCACTGATGAAGGAAGTGCACACCTCTCTGGCCTTTGCTCTGTGCCAATGATGCTCATATACAAAGAAAAAAAAAAAGACCCCATACGATGCACAGATGGACAAGTGAGGCTTAATGCAATTAGCCGTCGACACCTGGATACTTCCTACCTACTGTCTTTTACTTTATCTTTTCATCCACTCACACATGCTTTTGATAAAGGGTCATGATGCCAGCTGCTTACTGAGTGCAGATCAAAGCGGGAGCGATAGTCTGGCAGGGGTCTTCTTGCTAAGCTTAACCTTACCTGGGAGAGTCAGTTAGCTCAAAACACTTCTAATCACCTGTGATCCCTCCTTACATCTCCTACAGAGTGTGGGACTATAGTTGACAGCTCCCATACTCCCTTGTCTGTTTAGTGATGCTCTCTTATAAAAGCAGCTCTTCCTAAAAGCCCCTCTTCGATCATGCCACTCCTGTTTAGAAGCCCTTCCCATGCTGGTATTAAACAAGGGTCCTGCATGTTCTTAGTTTCTGTGGCAACTCTCCCTCTTCCAAACTTCAGATGCATTACCTCTGAATATTAAAAAATAAAATAAATCCATGTTTAAAAATGAGGTTCTCCTTTAAATACTATTCAGCAGTTCACAGTTTTGGCCTTCCTTATAGAATAAAAAGATCTTATTGAAACCTGGAATAGCAGTAAGGAATATAGAAAAAAATTTTGACATCTTTGGACATCTTTGTGCTGGGTTTTATAGGAAAGCTTGTGATTATTATAGAACTGTATCAAAATGCAGTGGACTAAATTTGCCCTGACCTTCTCAAGCAGGTATTTGGAGAATGGCTCTGTACCTATACCTGTTTCCCACATAAGAATAAAGTAGGCAAGCGTATTAGAGATAGGATAGTGGCATAGAAGGACTTGAGCTTACTTCCTCTCAATTTGCAATAGATACACACACAATAAGAAAAAGCAATCCAAACACAACACTAAAGATAATCATCAAGCTACAGGAGACGAGAACAAGAGAAGGAACAGACCAACAAAACCTTTTTCACCCTGCTTGTTTCCTAACTCAAACCTGGACCTTAGCCTGGTCCTTGTTTCAGGCTTACAGTTAGTTTCATTATTTTATCTTCTTCCTTCCCCAGCTATCCTGGCCACACATAATGGCAATGATGTTATCTACATTTCCATGGGATTGACAGCCACTCTCTTGTCTTTTATAAGAGTATTTCCCTTTAAAGCACTATTGCTAGTTGTAAAATTAAAATTTTTCCTTCCATTTGAGAAACTTAAGGTGAACTTGAGTATAGGGTGTGAGGATATTTTTAAGAATTGTTCTCTCTGAAATCCTTCTATAACTCAAAACAGTGCTGGCGGACCTTCTCCATCTGGTATGAGTCTGGCTCCATTAGCATCTCATTATCTGTCATAGGGAAATAGGTGCTATGCCATCTTTCATCCCCTTGAAAGTATTCCCTCTATGTAAAAAGAAAAAAGACTTTAAAAAATTAGAACATAAATTTTGAAGCATTTCTCTATTTTTTTCTTTTCTACAGTGCATACAGCCAGATGATTTCCTACCTTCAGGCTGAAATGCCTCTTTTCCTACCCTCCCATCCGTCTTTAAATGGTGCTCCCCCTTCGAAGCTGGTCCCTCCAACTAGAATTACTTATTTTCTTTGTTTATATCTGGATTACAGCATTTAGCAATACTTTGCATTTTTGTAGTTTCTAGCACACTCAGGCACAACAGGGTTTTTGACTCTTTGCAAATGCAATGCCGTGTGTCACTTGTGTGGTTTTATAAACTCTGAGAATTAAAATCTTTATCACTGCAGTCAGGTGGGATCTACCCAATTTGGAATTCCATGTATATGACAGTATCTAAAAGGCACACCTTTTTGTAGGACTTTATGAAGATAATCAAATGCTAGATGCCTTGAAATAATATGGGGTTTAAATAAGTCAAAAATAACTGAACCTAAACTATGCAAAGAGAGCTACATGGAGTTAGCAGGCAAAATTATTTATAAAGAAGGAATTATACATTATATGTGGGTGGGGGATTCTGACATTGGCCAATTTTTACCTCACTAAGAAATTGATAAACCATTCAGTTGTGTGGTCAACACAAAACATTCTGTTTTGTGCTGGATATATGTATTTTTTTCCTTTTTGTGTCATCCAGGTCCTCCCAGCTAGCTCCTGGATTCTTTCTGTGTGTTCTTTGTTGTTTTGATCCCACATCTGTAGTAAAATGTTGCTTTCTTCTAGCTGTTTGCAGAAAACCCGTAGTCCTTGATTTTTTTGTTTGCTCTTATGTTCTGCAAAATCACCCTACTTTTCCCTTTCTGTTGTTTGTTTTTCTGCAGAGGTGGGAGGTCCTCCTGCCATGCCCCTGTATTACAAGAGTAACTTCTTAAATCAACTATGATTCAGTTTAAAAAATAGTAACTTCTTGAATGTGATTTGAGCTATATTTTTCACTGGGGTACTGACCTGGAAGCGGAGATACCCCCACATCTCATCATTCCTCAGGAGACATAGAGGTGCAGCCTCCGGGAATGTTACTCCTTAGTCACACCATACCCAACCAACCTCCTGTGGACCCCATCTCATGATGGTATTTGTGTCTGTGCCTTATCTGCTCTACTAGACTGTAACCTCTTATGTCAACAGTATCTCATTCAATTTGTACCCTCTAGGGCTCCTAATAGTCTTGCATATGGTAGATGCTCATGAAATGTTTAATGGATTGAACTGCATTAGCTATTACTCTAAGTGCACAAAAAAGGGGTGCTAGGGCTCTGAAGAGCCTTAATTCACCTCATGGGGTTACATGGAGATACTCTCAGATTTAGTTTATATATCCCAGCTCTCCACGGGTAAAGTCAATGCCAATTAACAATGAGCTTCTGCAATGGAAAGAAAGCACATTTTCACCTAAAGGCCAATCAGTCTCTTTTATGCTGTATATCTCAATGATCATAAAGCAAGAAGACCCCTGGGACTCTATTCTATTTAGGCAAAGGCAGGTGTGCTTGGAAGCTTTGTATTTGCACACAAACAGAAAGCAGGGCTTATTTTTGCAATTACTTGTGAAGGCTGCCCATATTTTCCAGCATGTAAATTAGGACTTGAAGGAAAACATCTAATTGCATTTCGCTCCAACTAATTGCCAACTCAAAATTTTAGATTAGTGTGCACACCATACTTAATTTTTTGTTGTTGTCATTAATAACACACTTAGCTCAATAGAATGAAAAATAACGAGCCAGAATTAGAAAGGCTTGAGGGCTGCCCCATTAAAAAAATGCTTTGGGTAGGGTGGTGAGGAAACTTGGAGGAATGTAGCAAAGTCATGGCTAACATTCTAGACCAAGACTGCTGGGGGATTTTGCTCCTCTTTTAGTTTGCTGGTAAAGGTTAGAGAGAGGAAAACAGAGATAGCATTTGGAGTCATTGCATGTGTTTTACCACAAGGAGGGGCCGTGGTTACAACCATGGATGTGTCCTTGACTTGTATTAAACCAGTAGCCTTTCTGCATGAAAAACAAAACCTACTTAAAAGAGCTTTTTTTTTTTAAATGTGCTACACATCCAGAAAGAATAGTACAGTCTTTTGTGAGTAATATAAACATACTGTGATATCCTTATGTTATTAAATGAACATTACAAAGCGTGACAGAAACACAGCCACACACAAAAAATAAGGACAAGCTACAATGTTGTTGAGAAATAAAAAGGGAAAAGCTTTTTTGCATGTTGTCACCAAAAGGTAACTGGCGGCCTCAGAATTCTCCTGTTTTCTCAGCAAGAGTTATTCTCCAAAGGATACAATAAACTTTTTGTCCTTCTAAACACAGAAGTCAAAAAATGTATCCTTGAGGCTCAATTTAGCAACAGTGGGTTTGCACATCTATTTACCACTGGGGAGACTTTATTCAGAGATTATTAGTTCCTGGGTTTCTAAATGAACAATCAGAAGGGAGACTGGGTGGATCTTGGAAAAACATACAAATTAAATAATACGCTCCCACCACAGCATCCCTCTGGACTCACCCCCTGTCATTCTCTAATGAATAGCTTAACACCAGGCATGGTACTAGATGCAGCTGCTACCCCAGAGACAACACTCAGCAAGATACCTTCTGTTGTTGAGTTTCTGGGCAGGTGGGGAACAGAGCTTAAAAAATAGAGATGTATATGTTTATATTCTTGTGAAGTGCCATGAAAAATATATACTATGTGATATGCCAGGAAGGAAAAAGAGCAGGGTTTGAGTAAGACCCCGAATGTTGCTTCTCATTGAAGTAGAGAAAGCTCAGCAAAGTCTCTCCTAAGAAATGACATTTAAGCTGAAACTTGGAGGATAAGTAGGATTTAGCCAAAGCAGGGGGAATAGATGTGTTCAGACACATGGAAAGACAGGTGTGAATGCCCTGCCGTCTGACACATTGTAGGGACTCCGAAGATAGTGCTTAGCATTGGGGCTTGGTGACTGAGGAGGAGAGTGGCTGGAAATACTACGGGGAAGATTAGCAGAGGCAGGACCACCCAGGTCCCTGTGGACCATGATAAGGGCTTTAGATGTTATCCTGGAAGCAAGAGAAAGCTACTGAAGGGTAGAAATGATGACGTTTATAGAGATCTCCACGTAGAGAAGGGATGGGAGAGGGGCAAAAGTAAAAGGCAGGTGAGCAGGTGGGAAGAAATTTCCATGAGGTTGGTTATTCACCTGTTCATCATTGACCCGTTCATCCTCAAATCCATTCTGTATCCCTCCAATGCAAAACAAATTCTATTTCCCAAACTCTCTGGCCAGCTTCCCTTTGGGTGGGCTTAACCAATGGGAGACAGTGGAAGATTGTGTTCCTTAAAGTAAGGAGAGGATGGTTTTCTTTTGTTAAGAAATGATTTCCCCCCAATTATTTCCTAGCTTTTTAGCCCTTTTCCTTAAGAGATCAATAGCCTTTCTGGTTTCTTTTGCTTTTGAAAAGCAGGCTGTTCTAACAGTTACTATTTGTTTTCCTGACCCCAATTCCCCCTTGTGGCTCTGCTCTAGTACCCCCATCTGGAGAAGCTCTTGCCTGTGTTGACACACTCCTCCACCTCTCTTTTCCCTCTGGACCAATGAACCACCACAGCACTCAGGTCTCTGTGAGTCACAGGGGGTGTGGGCAACACAGTGGGACAGAGCAAAGCATCAGCAACATTCTTGCTGTGGCCTAAGAGAGTCTGTGCATATCAGAATGGTGACAGTCCATGTTTCTGTGGGTCTTCCTCTGGTATTTCAGGCTGAAGAGTAAACCACCTAGGGATATTTGGGAGTTTCTCTTAGAACACATTTCTGTGGCCCTAAGTGTCTAGATATAACCACTAGGAGACTAATGTATGTGGAATGGTATGGATGTATGTGTTGTTGGGAGACAGCAGGAATGTCAAGACCTATAGGACTGTAAAAAGTCCCTCCCTCCCTTCCTTCCCTCCTTTCTTCCTTCCTTCCTTGTCTCAATTCATGTATAACATGAAAACATATTTTAAAATTTATTTTTTATTGTTATTTCCCCCAACACACTTTCTTCCCCCCCCCCCCGCCACTGTACAGCATGGGGACCCAGTTACACATACATGTATACATAATTTTTTCTCCCATTGTCGTGCTCCACTGTAAGTATCTAGATGTAATTCTCAGTGCTACACAGCAGGATCTCATTGTTAATCCATTCCAAAAGCAATAGTTTGCATCCGTTAACCCCAAGCTCTTGATCCTTCCCACTCCCTCCCCCTCCCCCTGGGCAACCACAAGTCTATTCTCTAAGTCCATGATTTTCTTTTCTGTGGACATGCACCCGAATGTTCATTGCAGCTCTATTCACAATAGCCAAGACATGGAAACAATCCAAATGTCCATTGACAGATGATTGGATTAGGAAGATATGGTGTATATATATACAATGGAATACTACTCAGCCATAAAAAAGAATGAAATAATGCCACTTGCAGCAACATGGATGGAACTAGAGACTCTCATACTGAGTGAAGTAAGTCAGAAAGAGAAAGACAAACACCATATGATATCACTCATACATGCTATCTAATATACAGCACATGAGAACATTTAACTGAAAGATCTCTTAAGTCACATTACTGCTCTATGATTAATGGGCACAATTATGAGTGATCGAGAGCAGTGGTTCTTGAACCTTTTGGTCCCAGGATCCCTTTATACTCTTAAAAAATTATTAAAGACCCCAAAGAGCTTTTGTTTATGTGGGTTATGTCTATTACCATTAACCATACATAATTGTTATTTAACACAAAAATTAGACATTTAAAAATAATAAGCTCATTACAAGCTCAAAATGATTTTCATAAAAAATAACTATTTTTTGATCAAGTGCTTACAATTGCCTGTTGCTTATTCAGTGAACTTTGGCTTGAGCAAATTTTAATCAGACTTCTCTCTTCCTCATCAGCCCCTAAATTTTGGCTTGCTTCCAAGTTTGAGCTTACACCACAGCACTAAGTTTCAGACCATCCCTCCTTAACAGCTCATTCTGAGAACTGGCTAACTACAAAAGAAACATTTTTTATTGAAGTGCCCTGATTTTGCCTTATTCTCACCCCATCAGCTTGTTCTCCTTTTCCACAAAGTCCCTGCTAGCTCCTCCAACCCCTCCCTATATAAGACAAGACTCTTTCTGTTTGATTTTGAGATGGTTGCCAGTCCTGAGGTCAAAGCATTTCCCTCATTGCAATAGTATTTCTAAAAAAAGTCTTTTCTTAACTAAGACTGTTTTTGCTTTTATTCGTCATTTTCAAAACAAAAAAATTGATGAGAAGAGTCATGTTGTTTTATATTTTTACAAATCTCAATGTTCAGTTTACTGGCTGCTTTTGTAGTCTATCTTATTGTGATATGTTGCTTTGGTTGTAGTACATGGAGAAAATCTGGCCTCACCTGGTTATAGTCAGGAAAGGAGGACCTCAAATACCCTTTAAAGGCATGTTAGGACCCCTAGAAACACACTTTGAAAACTGCTCTCTTAGCAGTTTTCAGAGAGACTGAAAGAGAGGAAAGAGCTGGATGTTGAACTGGATTATATGGAATAGATTTTAGATTAAAAAATATGGGGAATCCAACCAAAGAAATAGTGTGAGAAAAAGCCATAAGGAGAAAGTGAGCAAGCTGTGTTTGGGAAGGAGAAGAAAAGGAAATATGGAGAAAGGAAGGTCTGCATTCGCATCAAGTTCAAGTTATGCAGGAGCTTAGGGACTTAAATCCCCCAATCCCTATCAAAGATTTGATCTTCATCCTTTAAGTCATGGATGTCCACTGGAAGTTTGTAAACAGGGGAGTAACGTTATGAATATGATGATTTAAGACAATAAATATGATAATCATGTTTGATGGATTAGTACAAGGAGAAATAAAAGTGAGAGGACCAGTTAGGATGCTACTGCAATTGTCCAGGCAGGAGGTCAGGAAAGTCTGCAGCAGAGAGGTAATGTGGGCCTCTGAAAGGATGAAGAGGTGAATGGAGGAGGGGGCAGTTGACATAGCTGATCAATTATACAGGGCAAAGGGGCATAAGAAGTCAAGTTAAATCCCAAATTTGGAACCAAGTGATAAGAAGAATGGAGTTAAAATCTGTTTCAGCAGAGACAGGGAATTTAACAAGAATAGTTTGAGGGAAGGTGATGCATGAGGT
Source organism: Phacochoerus africanus (assembly GCF_016906955.1). Classification (NCBI taxonomy): domain Eukaryota; kingdom Metazoa; phylum Chordata; class Mammalia; order Artiodactyla; family Suidae; genus Phacochoerus; species Phacochoerus africanus. The sequence continues at coordinate 89,432,713 of NC_062550.1, forward strand.
AATTTTGAGATAGTTTAGGATCTAAAATTCAAAATCTTCCCAAAGCTTGTAAAGATCTTTCGTGATCTGGCCTCTGCCCACCTGTATGACCTCTTCACTCTACTCTCTGCTTCATTCACTGTGCTGCAGCCATAACTGCTTTCTGTTCCTCCACTGTCAAGTTCACTGCAACCCTCTCTGCCAGGACACTTCCCTATGCCCTGTCCTTTTCCTTTCCACAGCTCTCCCAAAGCTGGATATTCCTCAGCATTCAGGTTTTAGTTCAAATGTTATCTCCTCCAAGAGACATTCTCTTTCCCACTCCTGTCTGTCTTTTCACTCTGTTTCCTTCTAGGGCTTACTCTTATCTAAATTGATCTCACTTCTTGTTGTTTACTTATCTGTTTATTTTCTGTCTCTCCCTGCTAGGGTGTAAACTCCATGAGAGCAGGACATTTTATATATTGTTCACTTTTGTATCTCCAGCTAGTACATAGTAGGTACTCAATAAATAATTTAGAATATGGAAATGTACAGCAGGCTGTAGAAATTTCAGGATTTGCTTTCAGGAGTGATGCCCGGATGTATAATTTTGGGAATCACGTCCAAAAGATGGGACTTATGGTGTGGCTGGAGCTAGATGAGTAGAGGACATCTGCTCTTTCTGACAAAGGGGGCAGGACAGGGTGACAGCCAGGATGCCCAAGGCCTGTGGAGTCAGTGTTGCTAGGATACTGAGAGATATGAGGAGAGCTGTCATCAAATACTGCCTATGGGGATGAAGTCACACAGATGAGGTAGACTGTATGTCCATCCCATAGTCTTCTCCCACTCTGCAGAAACTCAGTTTCAGTTTTGATATTTTTTGATGGAAGGGCTGTTAAAAAGTTGGTTAGCCCAGCTAAGCACATCTGTCTCCTTGCCACACACATCCTATTCCAGGTCACCCTTCATAAATATTTTTTCTGGACCCTCTGTAGTTCATCTTTTGTCACTTTTCCCCATCTCAGTTTCCTTCTTAGATTTTCTCACGTGCTCATTGGTGAAATGATGGTTGTCTGTATGATTGCTGCTCAGGTCAGTCAGTCTAGCCCTAGAGCAATTAGGAAGAAGGCTTGTCCCTTTTTACAGGAAGATGTATTCTTTCTGCTTTATCGAAGGACTCATATCAGCAGTTAGCTAGCAGTACTCTCTAGAAAATAATCCAGGTTAGAAGAAGATGGCCTCCAAAGATATCTTCTGACAAAAAGCAATATGGAGGACACTGGGATGGAATGAAAGAGCCATTATGGACCAGCCAAGAATCTGGCCCTTTATAGGCATGACTGTTTTAAAGAGATTCATTTTCCAGCTGAAATACTGACTTTTCTATTTCAACGTCTGTGTTTTTCAACAGAGTATATTGCAAGGAATTGCATTACAAGAGATTGTGATAATGGGAAGTCTTTACACAAGGGTCAAGGTTTTGTGATATTCTCTGGTAGGCAGGGTAGGATGCTCCCTAATGATTTTGAACCTCGTAAAATTCCTTCCCATTGAATGTGACCACGATGAGGTACTGCTCTTATGATTATGTTGTTAAAGGGCAAAAAAAGTGTTGCAGATATAATCAAGGGCACCGATCAGGTTAGTTAATCAAGAGGGAGATTATCTGGTGGACCTGGTCTAATTTGGGGAGCCTGTAAAAGAAGGGCCAAGGGTAGCTTGTAGAAGATGAAAGCGTCCCCCAGCTGGCAATTAGCAAATAAACAGGGGCCTCAGTCACACAACCACAATGAGCTGAATTCTGCCAACAACAATGTGAGTTTGGGAATGCTGAAGTCCAGACAGGAACCCAGTCCAGCTGACACTAGTTTTCAGCTTTATAAGACTGAGTAAAGGACGCAGCTGAGTTATGCCAGGACTTCTGAGACATAGAAATAGTGAGATAATAAATAGGTGGTGTTTTAAACTGCTAATTTTGTGGAAATTTGTTACGTAGAAATAGGAACCTAATACATATTCTAATAAACATTTGTATGTTTAATTGCCTATCTTAACTGAACCTTGCAACCTTCCTGAATTTTCTCATAACTATGAATCACAATGATAAGACAAGAAAGCATGCTAATTATCAAAACAATTCTGCAGCATTACCATGTGGGGACCCACACAGGTTGTCTCTCTCCTTAAATGACTTAAATGATATTGTTTAAAAAAGTCATTTACAAGTGGATACTGTGTTACCTCCTGCTCTGATTTTCCTTCTCATTATGCCAGATCTTATTCATTTTCTCCAACTATTAGGCAAGGTTTTTTTTTTTTAAATATCTGATTACCCAATTCTTTCCTACTTTTTTTCTTTGCAACACCAGCACTACCTTGGTCTGAGCGATTGGTTTTTCTCTTTAGGACTCCTGGTCCCTCTGTTCTTCTCCTTTTCCTAATGAGTCATACTCTGCCCAGTAGTCAAAGTGACCTTTAAAAAATGAAATTGGATGACAAGATGAGGTTATTTCCCTGTTTTAAACCGATTGTAGACTGAATGTTTGGGTCTCCTCCAAATTCATGTGTTGAAGCCCTAATCCCGACCCCTACCCCCAGTGACTGTATTTGGAGGTGGGGTCTTTATGGAAGTAATTAAGGTTACATGGGGTCATAAGGGTGGGCCTCTGATCTGATCGTGTCCTTACAAGAAGAAAGGTAAGAGGGCTTCGTCTCTCTCTTCACATACACTGCAGAAGGGCCCTGTGCACATGCAGCAAGACGGTGGTGATCTGCAAGTGAGAGACGGAGCCTTCACTAGGAACCAAACAGATGGATTTGCTCTGAGACTTCCCACCCTCCGGAACGGTGAGGAATAAGTTTCTGTTGTTTAAACCCCTCACGCTACATGGTATTTTATTACGGTGGCCCAAGCTAATACAGAATCATTTAGTGGCTTCCTTTACCCCCAGAATGAAATCGGGACTCTTCACCATGGGCCCTGTCTCTGGCCCTGTCGCCTCCATTTTTAATCTGCTTTGCTTACTTCAAACCCACCACTCTTTTTTTTTTTTTTAAATGTTTGTTATAGTTGCCCATCAGTGTTTTTCACTCATTCCAATTTCTCTTCAGTTTCTTAAAGTCAGTTTGATGGCCCTGAGTAATGCTACTGCCTTTTAAAAAAACATACATATCTGTGTTTCCTAATCAATGCTCTTTAGGGCTTTTAAAAGTCCTCCTGAAAATGGATCTCTCTTTGAAAGTATCAAAAAAAAATTGGATTGTATTAGATTTCTTCAATATAAGTAAGTGGGAGTGGGGTGAGGATGGGAAGGAAAAAAATCCCACATTGTTGCAGGATAAGATTTCCAAATTCAGGGAGTTCCTGTCGTGGCGCAGTGGTTAATGAATCCGACTAGGAACCATGAGGTTTCGGGTTTGATCCCTGGCCTTGCTCAGTGGGTTAAGGATCCGGCGTTTCCGTGAGCTGTGGTGTAGGTTGCAGACGCGGCTCGGATCCCATGTTACTGTGGCTCTGGCATAGGCCAGCAGCTACAGCTCTGATTCGACCCCTAGCCTGGGAACCTCCCATATGCCATGGGAGCGGCCCAAGAAAATGGCAAAAAGACAAAAAAAAAAAAAAGATTTCCAAATTCGGGTGCATGGGGAATTGTGTTTTCAGTAATTCACTTCAGCCACTTAAAAGTTGTGTCTGGATGCAGAAAAGATTTCTTTATTCATGGTGGTAGCCCCATTAGAATAATGAGATGCAATAGCCATTATATAGCATGTGCTTTCCTCTCTCTGTTTCTCTCATAAACAACCAGGGACATGTTGTCTTCCTCTTCTTCACCCTCTTTGCTTTAGGGAAAGATTCGTGCTGTCCCCTAAATTACAGTTGAGACCTGCCTCATATATTCTGTTCTCATTAGAAATTTCTCCACTATAAAGAGGCAGAAGCATATTTCCAGAGTGCTCAGTGAGGCCCTGAGTCAAGGATTACCCTTGAACCACATCATGCCCGCTAATGTGGTTAATGTGAATACTCTCTCAGATGTCCAGAAGAAATACTACTGAGGACGTTGTTCCACTCAGCCTTCAAAGCACAGTTTCAAATCCCACTTTTTCCACAGTCTTCTCACCTGCAGGTGTCCACCTCTGTGTGTCAAACTCAAATGCCTGGCATCTTAAATTCTGGGTGCCTGGGCCTAAGGAGAAATTTTCTCAGCTACACTGTAATCACCCTAAGGAATGGGATTTTGCTTTTCATTTGTTGCATTGATTGGGATTGGCCAGTGGAGCTGCCTCGGTGTCTACCATAGTGCCCACAGCAGATGCTCATTGATTGTATGTTTATCAGTAGCTTGACTGACAACATTGATGACAGTGTGTGTGCTGCATTATGGCCTCCCCCAGCTTGCTGCTGTGCAGGTTTCCTGAGCATGTCGGCTTAATGAAGCTGCTGGATAAAGTGTTCCATGGTCAAACAGCTTGGGAAAAAGCTGAGTTTAGCAAGGTTAAAGTTTAATAGTTTCCTTTACCACAGGATTTTTTTTTATATATAGCCTTAAAATGTTAATGAGGACCATGCATTTTTAAAAGGGGTTATCATTGAGACTGTGATTGGTGTTCTAAACCCCATTCTAAAAACTACATTCCCCAGACTTCCTTGCAACTAAATTCTGGCTGAGAATTCAGTTCTGCCAATCATATGCATTCCTGTGAAATTTGGGAAGTAAAAATGAGATGCAGACAATTTTCCTGCTATTGTTGAAGCAAGGTCATAGGGACATTATTATTTGTAGGCAGTTTTGACTTTGTCATGCGCCAGTAGCAGCTTCCAGACTTTGGTATTGTGGCGACAGTGATGGGCTCTTGAGCTGAATAGCCTGGGGCAGTCCCTGACTTCTGCTCTTCCAGCCCTTCCCAAAATTTTGTAATCACCAAATTTCTCATATTAAATTCATTTTCTGCTTGAAGCACTTAGAGTGATTTCTGTTCCCTGCACTGAACCTCAGTGATATAAGGGATATATCATGTGTGTATAAACACACACACACCACACACATCCCTTGTGCTTTTGTTTTCATGGCATAGCTCTCAAGACCATGGTTCTTCAGAAAAAACATTTGGGAAATTATCTATGGAAAGAACACTAAAATCAATATCAGAAGTTCTACATTAGAGTCATGACTTCATTATTTACTAGGTTGGGAAGGTGACATCCCCTCTGAGCCTTAAGTTCCTCTTCCTCATTTGAAATATAAGAACAATAATTCCTGCTCTCCAAACCTCACAGGGTTGTCATGAGAATCAAATGAGATGATGAATGTGAAAGTGGTCTGGAAACTGTAAATTGTTATAGAAACGTGAAGCCTCATCATTAGTCATGCTGCCATCTATGGAAATGAATGTTAGGTTCATGATGCCGTAACATCATCTTCATAAGGATTGCCGGAGTCATCTTTGGTTCCTTGAAAACATTGTGGGTTTGATAGATTAATCAGTTGGGAGCAAAAATACCACCAGCCTCACTGAATATACAATAAACCAAAGGGAACATTCCCCGCCTCCCAAGGTGGCCTTTTTAACAATGGTTGGACACAGACTTCTCTCTCTCCTCCTCATCTCTTCCAAATTAAAGTCTTTGTTGGGGGTGGGGGGGGGGCGGTATTCTTAACAGAATGCTTTACAACTTCAAAATAGACCAAAGGAAGTACTGCAAAAATGGTTCCTTCATTTGATTTTCTGTTGCGGGGGGGGGGGGTTCCTTTCATTAGCAGATGGAGTATAAACAGCCCCCAGAGTCTGCTCCAGTCATTTCCAAAACATGATTTACGTATATTTAACTTTGTAATCTTGTGGTTATGTTATTGCAGTAAAATGACAAATAAGGTGACACATGAAGCAGTCTCTATGGTGAGATACTAGCTGACACAATGGGAGGTGTCTCCCACTTTTCATTCTCTCATTTCTCAATATTTGGCTATGTATGAAGTTACCCCCCAATTCTGGTCTTTTTTAGGAACAAGAGAGAAGTATACTCCTTGGTGTCACAAACAACATTTGAAATTAATAAGTGGCTACAAGTCATCTGCTTCATTTAGGATTCTTGGAAAAATCTCACCTTAATATAAGCAGTTCAATCCAAAGAACATCTGTGCACAACTAATGTGTTTAGGACCCCTGTAAAAAGTGGATGGTTGAGGCTTGGGGTTTTAGAGAAGCAAACAAGAGATTCCAAAAGTCATCTAGTTCAAAAGCTTCCTTTTATTTTTATCACAAGCTAAAATCTTACTCAGTTATATGTCTTGGCTGTAAGAAACAGAAAATAACCCCATTTGAATAGCTCACATGTAGTCAGTACTTAAGACACATTTGTTTTGTGAATGAGTGACTTGAACCTTTTCTTTTTAACTTTGTGCAATTTATCCATCAATATTTATGCCATCAATAACATACAAGGTACTCAAGATTCCTAATTAATGTGCCTTCTCCTTTCTCCTTCCCTGCCTTCTCCTTCACTTTTCCTCCTCTCTGTTCTTTCTTCTGTCCTTTCAGACAGGGAGTATCTGCTGTGTCACAGGCTGTGCTCAAGCCACCAAGAATGTACAGGATAGGATGCTTTCTCAGAGTACTCTTCCTTTTTCTTCCACATGTCACATTTCAAGTTATAGGTCTGCTATTCTGAACTGTAAGCTCCATGAGGGCAGAGACTTGTTCTGCTTTGTTCATTGCTGTATCTTTCATATCTTTGGCATTTCCTTGTTCATAGTAGTTGCTCAATAAATATTTAGTTAAATAACATAGACTCTCTTAGAATTGTGCATTTCCTTTTGCTGTCTCATGTCTTATTTGGCTTCTGTTGCTCTCCATTCTACCTGTCAGTTACTCTCACAAGGTCACCAGTAACCTTCATAGAGTCAATGTCAGCTTTTTCTAAAGCTTATAAAACCAGTAGTTGTCCCTAATACAAGGACCCCCCACAGTCAAATATCGGGATTTTCTGGATGTTGGAGGGGCAGAGCCCTTCATGGGTTTACAACTGATAGTACACGGGAATGTGTACCTAAATGGGTAAATGAATATACAAGTCAGGAAAAATGAAGACCCATATAAAATGCCCACAGTAGTTCTACACAGGGAATAATTGCTGTGAATGGAGGTAGTTGGAGAAAACTAAGAAGCAACTAAACTTGAACTAGGTCTTAAGAACTTGTTTATAAACCAGCAGAGAGACAGAGAAGAGGTAAGGAAAGACGCTAGCATCGTTTTAAGTAGGACTTGTGGGATGTAATATGGGAGGGGTGAAATCAGATCTTGAGGAGATCATTTAAATGCAAGGCTGAGGGTTCAATTTTAACCTGTGCTCAATAAAGAATTACTAAAGGCATTGGAAGTGAAGGCCGTAAAGCTCATGCACAGTTGTGATTTTGATAAAACCCAGTAGAGGTGGTTGGAAGTTTATCAGCGACTAACATCACCCCTCTATTTCTAATTTCATAGTTTCCCACCTTTAATAAATAGCCACAACTTTCCCGATTAAAAGTTACTGCCCACTCAACCAACCCAATAAACAAGTACTCCCTTATCCCTCATCTGCATTTAGCTATTTTTTCCTCTCAGTCAGGTTCTTAAAAGAATGGATCATATTCTCTATATCCACTTTCCTACTCATTTACTTTTTTTTTAAAGTGATATATTTAATTACTCTATCAATTTTTATGGCTTTATTTGTTTCTAAATTTTGTTTTAAGTCAGAATAACACATGCCCCCCCCCCCTTTTTTCTTTCAAAAGAATCCCCCTCTCTTGTTTGGGCATCAGTCACCTGGTTTTTTGTCTCTAAGCCTTCATACATCTGTTAGACAGTGCTGTTCCCCAGAGATCTTTTCCTGGTCTGCTTTCTTTTTTTATAGTCCACACAAGCATGGAACAGTCCAGTGGAGATGTCCAGGGGTGTGGGCTTGAGATAAAGATTTGGGGGCCATCAGCATATTAGGGGAATGTGAAAGTATAGGATTAGGGGAGATTATTTAGAGTAAGAACCAACCCAGGGAGATCATATTTACAATGGAGATGGAGGAAAAAGTGCTGTGAGGGAGGCTGAAATGGAGCACCTAAAGAAGTCGAGAGAAAATTAGGGTAGGTTGGTGAAACGGAAATCAAAGAAGGGGAGTTTCCAGAGGAAAGAATGTTATAGGTACATTTAGTAAAGTAAGGATGGGAGAGGATCTGTTGGCTTTGGAAAAATTCCTTGGTGAGGTCAGTTCTTGGTGTTAGAGACAGAAACCAGGTTTTCATGGGCTTTGTGTGAATGCGGGCAGGGGTTAGAAAATAGAAACAGCCGCTGTGGACTGCCTTTTCTAGAACTGTAGCTGTAAAGAAAGGGAGAAACTTGGGTGGATAGAAAAACATGTTGTATTTAAAATGGGAGAGACTTGCTTTATCAAGTTCTTTGGACAAAGCGAAAGGTAAAAAAGCTATTAATTTTATATATAACCAAGTTTGTAACTAGTATATAGAAACAGACAGGAAAGCACAGGGATCCGTATTAAGGAAAGTGGAGTATGTGAAATTCCAAATTTTCTTGTGTTGTGGGTTCATTTCTATTCTTTAAGTTTAATATATGTCTGGTATTTCATTTCATTTCTTCACAGCAGTATATCATAATGTAATTTTTTCCCTTGATACAGGTATAAATGGAGATGCTAAGGCATATTTATGCATACGGGGTCATTTCTAGGTGCATGCACTAAATATTAATATTTCAATATCTTCTTCTTAGCTCATGAGCCAAACAAGAAATGCATTTTTCATAGCACTGATTTTTTTTTTTTCCTGAAAACACAAGGCTATGTGAGTGGGCTCTCTGTGCTCAGAGGAAACAGTATTATTTTTATTATTACATTTTCTTACAGAAGAAACATTATTTAGAAAACATGATGAGCACAGAAGTTGGGTTCTATATTCTATTTCTGGTTTATCCAGCAGCATGATACCCAAATACAACTGATCCAGAGGCAACAGATACTAACTGAACCCCTATACTGGTGGGTTTAGTTTGCTTTTGTCATTTTATATTCCCCCTTCTCTCAATAGCATTCTGGGTTCCTCTGGGGCATCATCCTTCTCTGCTTCAGTGTTTCTGGGTCAGTTAGGTCTGACTTTATCTCATATGACCCAAGCCAGGCAAATCAGAGCAGTGAATTGCCTTATCCAGAATGATGGGTTTATAAGTAGCCCTGTGGTCCAGTCCAGGCCAAGGAGAGCACTATTAAGGATTTGGGTGGAATTATGGTTAAAAAGCCCTGTAACTGTGAAGAACTGAGTCTAGAGTTGCCAGCCGCCAATTTGTTCTCTCAAGGGAAGAGCCAACCTGAGGACAAAGTACAAATGAGAGCACAGCCAAGAGGTGGACAGAGCTGTGTTCCTGGTGACAGCAGTCAAGGTCTTGCCTCTAGACACACCTAAAGCCCTAGCACTCATTTTATTTTATTTATGCAAGCCAATGAATAACCTTTGGGGTTATATTTCTGTCCCCTGCAGTTGCAAGAGCTCTGACAAAAATGCTCACTTGGTGCCACGTTTACACGTGTGACCTTATGTAATCCCAACCCAGTATTAGCTTCACTGTAGATAAAGGTCACAAAACTACTAAATGACAGGGTCAGGATTGGAAAGTCTTAGGTCTTGTGCTTGGTCTATTACACCATAAATCTTTCTCACAATATCTCTCTTTAAGATTTTTTTAAAAGAGGAATTTACAGTGATTAATGTTACAGCCCGACTTCACCCTACTCAACCTACTATGAATGTAATGGGGGCACTCTGATTTAACACTTAATTCTGCCCTTTTTTCAAAATTTAATTTATTTATACCTCCTGTGTCCTTTATTTCTTCTTCTCTTTATATTAGTAACTTTTTTTAGACTCCAATTAAAGTTAATAGACTTGTGAAACATTTATCAATGTATCTTGCTCTCATTTAAAACATTTATTCCTCAGCCTAACATGTATTATTGATTGAAATCTAATATATCTTACATGCAGATGATGAATTAGCACCTAGAATATAGTAGACACTCTAAATAAACATTTGTTGAATGATTACTTGAGCAGCCATAGTGTCCCCCAAGACAGTTTGCCTATTGCCTTCATGAGTGATTCTTTTGCCATTTTGCCTGAGACATTCTTTCCTCCACTTGGCTTGATATTCATACCTTTAGTTTATCTTTTGGGTGTCAAGCAGTGGCAGTGACTGTGTGTACAAAAATTCATGTAACTTGGTTTCAGAGAACCTAGGTTCAAGATTCCTATTTGTTTTTTAGTAGCTATTTGACCTTAACCAAGTTATTCACTTTTTGTGAGGCTTGTCTTCTTCAAATAGATTATTTTGAGCATTAAAAGAAATAATGATTTGGAAGTTCCACTCAAATGTTCATTATTACTGACACATTGTACTCACTAGGGAGAAAGCAAGGAAGAAAGGAAAAGAATTTGTTTTCTCCTAGCAACAAATCAAGCTGAATCAGTGTACCAGAACAGCTGAGAAGTATGAGGAAAACAGGAAGAACACCAGAAAGTTTTGGCTCAACCCTCTGGCACTTTCACATCTCCATCACTTGTTTTTTTTCTTTTTCTATAGCTCTCAGCACCTTTTAACATACTTAATTTGCATTTACATTACGTTGATGATCTGTTTTACCCCACTTGAATTTAAGCTCCATGGGGCAGGGAGTAATTGGGCACTAAAATCCATTTATGAAATGAATAAAAAAATTGAAGAAGTTTATTTAAAAAAAAAGATCAGATTTGGGAGATAGCAAAGGGAAGGGAGCAAGAATGCATGGCATAGGTGTTACTGAGAAGAAAGATGAATATATAAAAAGACTATCTTTTTAAAATTTTATAATGGTTTTAATTTTTTTCCATTATAGCTGGTTTACAGTGTTCTGTCAATTTTCTACTGTATAGCACTAGAGACTCTCCTACTAAGTGAAGTAAGTCAGATAAAGAGACTATCTTTGAGAATATCTTTAAGAATATGCAGAGTCTGGAGTGGAGAACTTCCTTCCCATATTTCTTTTCCAAATTTTCTATAGTTGTTTTGCCCTCCACAAACCTTATTTAAAAGACACATTAAATAACCTTTTACAATTCAACATCCCTCCCAAATAACAATGCGTTCCTAGCACAAAAGAATGGCAACGAATCACCATGGTATTTTGACCATTGCGGCACCTCAAATCTTGTGCCTCTTCTCTTGGCTCTGTACTCCTTTCACACTGAGCTCACCATGACACCCCCTGTCATGCCATCTTATCATTTCTTTTTTCTTTCTTTCACTTGAAAACCATAAGACCTGATAGAATGCAGGTTTAGCAGTTGAAGTAGCTTTTTGCTGGCAAGTAAACAAATACTTCGAGTTCATAACAGATGCACAAGTCCACTTTGGGAGAGATGCGTTCCAGGCTCAGGCGCATCCGGAGAGATCTTGTAATCACATTTGTTCATCTGCTCATGTGGTGTACACCTGTACAAATTTGGCACGGGCCTGGGTACAGTGTGGGAGAGTCTCAGGTTCAATGCAAACTTCTGATCTTTGTTCAGTTCTCTTAGTGTTGCAGATTGTTCTCCTCTCAACTCATAAAAAGAGAAGATTCTTCACATATATAGAAGCTGCTGTTGCCCTTTGGTGAAAGTATTAAACACAGACACAAAGAAATCCACATGGATCAAAGAGCACAGATTTAATTTGCAAGTAGGCAGCAAAAAGATAAAGGTCTTCAGAGTTTTGTATTAAAAAAATAAGAGACGGGAATAATCTGAGCGAGAGGATTGTCTTGTATACATTATATTAGTCTCTCTTTAGGAGAACTGTATTAAGATGTTTTGACCTGCTCTTGAGGCCTCTCAAAACTTTAATACTGGGTTTTTCTATAAAATATATATTTGAGGAGTTCCCGTCGTGGCGCAGTGGTTAACGAATCCGACTAGGAACCATGAGATTGTGAGTTCAGTCCCTGCCCTTGCTCAGCGGGTTGACGATCCGGCGTTGCCCTGAGCTGTGGTGTAGGTTGCAGACGCGGCTCGGATCCCGCGTTGCTGTGGCTCTGGCGTAGGCCGGTGGCTACAGCTCCGATTGGACCCCTAGCCTGGGAACCTCCATATGCTGCGGGAGCGGCCCAAGAAATGGCAAAAAGACAAAATATATATGTATATTTGAAAAATATCTGATAGCCAAGTATGAAAGAAGGAAAGAAAATACTGAAAACCAGGGACTATTTCAAGGCTAAAGACTATTTCTTGACTTTTCAAAATGTTTAGCAGAAGGTTAATTAGCATAGAAAATTCTGAAAGACTTTTGTTTTCATTTTTGTTTTTTAGCATGTACATTATGCTCTTCTCTTATATGTGAAATTGCAAAGTACTGTGCTTTATAGACATAAAATTGAGACCTCAAAGATAAGTATGGTTGGACATCAGTTTGGGCCTGCATTGTAAGAAAAAGGAGTGTGGGGTCCTAGAGCAGTGCTTCTTAACCTTCATGGAAAGACAAGCAGGGTTTTCCGGTGGACAGCCCTGAGGGTACACCCTGAATGATTCCCCTTCGGTGCTACAAAGGTTTGACTTAGCAGACCTGGAAGGTTCAAACCCTGTACCTTTCGAAGAAAGATATAGCCCTCAACCAGGTCCTGAGAGATAACCTCTGCGACCTTGGAATAGGATCCTTTACAAGAGTGCCGTTGTTTACCTGTGGCCTTGGACCACACCAGATGGTTTACACTAACAGTGTGATTTATGGTGGGGCCACGTGCTATCAGTTTGACCTCTGGAGGTCCTGGAGGCTGAGAAACAAATGTGGGCCACGAGGATGCTCCATGCCTACATAGCTGACCCCGAATAAAGTCTTGGACCCTAAGGCTCAGTGAATCCCCCTGGTGGACAATACTCTTATGAGTTGTCATGCATTGTTTCTGGGAGAATTATATGCTGTTCATATGACTCCATTGCAAAAGGATAGCTGGAAACTTGTACCTGACCTCTCTGCTGATTTTAATCTGTATCCTTCCTCGGTAGTTAACCATGACAGTGAATATAGAGCTTTTCTGAGCTTCGTGAATCTTTCTAGGAATCAGCGAACCTGAGGGTGGAGTGGGGGACCTTCAACAGTACCCTCTCTCCAGCAGGAGGAGCTGTCCTTGCATTCACCTCTGCAGCTTGTGTTGCTAACAACTGTAAACAGCTAGCACCGACACACAGACTATTTAGCAACCAAAGTTGGGCTGTTTTGCCCTCCTCACAAGGCTGTTCTCTTACTAGACCCTTTAAAAGGGAGTACAAAAGAAGCCTAAAGTCCCTTTTGTGAAGGTAGCTAACTTACACAGCAAGCAGACTATCTGCAGGATGCTGGATGAAAGATTAGGGAGAATCTCTGACTTTTATTTTTCAGTAGCCTCTTGCTATGATACTTGTTGCAGCCTCTTGAAGACGGCAGTTTTCAAAAAGTCATTAATCTGCCACTAGGAGGACAAGTTCATGTTTTTCTTTGTGACCTAGGTATTATGTTTCTTTAGGGAGGTGTCAATCATTATAAGACTCATTAAAATCACCCTCAAAACAAATGTTGACTTTCTTCACCATTGTCTCCACAAACTTGCATTAGACCTAGACTCTGATGCCAAGGAATTTAATATATCTGTCCTTTCTCTTTTGGAGAGGAAGGACAGATGTATTAAAACATACAGCAAGGCTGACGAAACTTCACAAGTGACACTGGTATAGCCAGGGCTGAGAAGCATTCTCTTAATCTAGGTGGATAGTTCTGAAGTATGGCAGGCTGCTAGGATACTGAGGTGGACCTATCTAGCTGGAGCAGAGAAGCTTGGAGAGGAATGGGGCAGGTCTAGGAAGGCCATAAAGGCCAAGGAAATGAGTCTGATTTTCACATGTAGTTCAGTGGGCTTTCAATGGTCTCAGGATTCTGCACACTGCTCAATTCTTTAGCCAAGTTGCGAATACTTGCTGATTATACAGTGCACTGTGGACCATTTTCCTTGCCAGTTCTACACTGTCTTTTCTCTCATTCAACCTACATCTCTCTGCTTCTTCAAATTGAGGTTAAATTCAGTCCCATCCAGGAATATTATTGGCTTGACTAGACTTGGTTATTCCAAAGACCTCTTACTAATTCTGTGCTCTCTTCACTCTGAAGTTAATCTGAATTTTTGCAGTAGGTATACTGCTGAAGGTGGTCTGTGGTGTCAGTTTTGTTATAATGACTTTCTGCTTTCCCATACACTTTCAACATAAAATTGTACATATGTTTCACTGAAAAACTTTTTGCATCCAAATCCAATCAAATCACACTTACAAAGTCAGTAATCTTTTGGAAATCATATCTAAAAGTTATTTGAGTCAAGTTTTTCCTGATGAAATAATAGTAATGCCAAAATAAGTCAATATAAATGCAAAACAGCTAAGGTTATTTTTAAAATTACAGTAACTTAAAGTTTTAAAGAAAAAAATTACAGCAGTATCTTATCTGAACAGAGCTCATTGATATTCAAAAAAAAATCCCCAATTGTTTACGAAAGCTGTAGGTGAAATGCATGTCCCTCTGGATACACAGATTGTTTTTTTCTCCTAAAGAATTTTGTAGGCATGGCTGGCTTTTAAAAATGAACAGGGAATATAGGCTGAGGGAAGAGGAGCATTGGAACAAAAGCAAGACAAGGATTTAAAACATATCAGTAAATGAACAATTGGTAACCCCCTGTGTTGCCACATTTTCTTCTCTGCTTTATCCTCATATTTTTACACAATTAATAAGGAGAAGAGCTGGGATTCCAGCAGTTCCAGCTCCATATTCATGGCTCTTTCCAATTTATCACAACTGCCCTCAGCCAAGCTCATTAATCTTTGAAAATTTTCTTCTTTATATGGTAGATGACCAGATCTCCCTACTGTTACAGGTACCTCTAAATCAATATGACAAAAACAGAGCTCATCCTTTCTCTTTGCCCCCAAATTTGCTTCTCTTTTATGACCTGTTACAAGCATTATCATCAGCTCAGGTGCTCATCATACATACTTCAGCTCATGTTTGAGTCTTTTCTCTTGCCCAACTCCTGTATCAATTCATTCTTGTAGATTCCACTCTCATAATGCCTCTCAATCCCTCCCTTTCTTGCCTTCCCTGCTGCTGTCACCTTAGCGCAAGTCCTTCTTTTCTTATTTTTTGCTTTTTCGTTTTTCTTTTCTTATTTTTGCTTGTGCACCTGCAGCAGCTCCTCACTTGTTCCCTAGCTTTCCCTTTCTTCCAACCTCTCCTTTACAGAGGAGAAACTGTGTTTCTGTTCCTCTTACACCTGGAATATGCTTTCCCTATCTATACTTTTTCATATTCTTCTCATCCTCTGAAGTCACCAACATAGCCTTTCTTCTTTATTCCCTGTGGTAGAATGATTGCATCAATAACTAATTAAATGGCCTCCCTCTGTCTATGTTCTTTGTTCTGTTACATCATGGTTCCTTCTCAAGCTGACACTGGGCTTGTTATGTGACTTGCTTTGGCTAATGTGATAGTAAAACCTTGACTCAAACAGAGGCTTAAAAAAACCCATGTGTCAATTTTTGCTTCTGCCACCACCCACCACTCCCCGCCCAAATCCTCTGCATTTTCTCTGAGAACATGTACAGAGAGTTCTACTGCAACAAGATATGTGAAACCGAGCCAAGTCATAACCCAGGTAGACCGAGCCAAGGCTACCCTGGACTGGCCATCCAACATCTGACTACAAATGCTTAATCAAGCTGAGATCAGCAATATCATTCAGCTGATCCTTAGACACGTGAGAAATTATTAATGGTTGGTGTTTTGAATCCAAGTTAGGGTGTTTTTTTTTGGCCATGCCCCTGGCATGCGGAAGTTCCCAGGCCAATTATTGAACCTGTGCCACAGAGGTGCCAAGGCTGGATCCTGAACTGCTAAGCCACCAGGGAACTCCATGGGGTGTTTTGTAATGCAGTAGTAGGTAACTGATAAATCCACTATGCCTCTTTCTGAAATACTCCTTTAGAACCTTGTATATACTGTTATTATAGCATTTATTATGTCTGAGTCTTCTGTTGGACTGAGGCCTTTTAAGTCAGAGGTTGCATTTTTTTGTATCTAGCACATAACCTAGCACATGATAAATATTCAATAAATATTAAATTAAGGAATGGAAATGTACATCAACTCCTCCATCCCTAATCTATTATGTAACAACTGAATGTAGTGTGTGGTTTTGGCCATTCAGATTTAGCCAGAGCTTCTGTTTCAGTCAAGTCTGTGCTTAATTGTGAAATAAAAGTGTTTGAAATATAGTTTTTTTCTTTAAAGTTTTTTTCCTTTCAAGCATTATATTTGGAAATTAAGAACCTTTTGTGCAAGAGAAGGAGCAGTCAGTCACCTTCGCTCTAGTTCACGGTTTGAGACTCCCAAGGGGAGGACACGTGCTGGATCTTGGGTTCAGGGAGGATGCCTTCCTGGGTAGGGAAAGTATTGGGATTTAGAGAAAAGGAGGGAGATGAGAGCATGTCAGGGATGTCTACAAAGGCTTCCTTTTCCCTTTACCGTTGACACTGTTAAAATATGTATGGCCTTTTAATCGAGCCATCTTTTCCCTTTTGGTAAACCCAAGTTAAGTTTCATAGAGAAAACTGAAGGCAACACTGGTTTCTGTGCAGAGAGGTAAAAATAATATATTTTTGAATTTTTTTCAGCATTTTTATGCATATGTTTGACAGTCTAGTAATCTTCTATAAAAAGACTCTAGATAACAGTGAATTTGATTTTCTTATTTATAAAATATTTAGGCTGTAAAGTATTTAAGTTGTACTTGTACCTTAAATACCAGTCATTGATTCACAGATGTAGTTTTACATTTATTTTTATTTTCCAACCACTGGCTAGTATTTCATATATATATATATATGAACATATATGCACAATATGTGTATAAATTCATATTCATATCTATATAATACATATATTACATAGTCACTATTAATATGTATAATATAGACACTATATAACTTTGGGGGTCCATTGTCTCAGTCTCTAAACCTTCCTCCCAAGCCCATAGTCTGCCTAGTAGAGCATTGTATGCACAGCAGACATTTGGTAAATTCATTTACTATTTCTCAGCCAACCTCATCTTCTGCCCCTTTGAGGTTTTTGAAACATTAGACATTCCTATGAAGATAATTCCTATGGAGATTGAAGAATCTCCTTGGTACCACAATTGGCACAATATTTGCTACATATTGACACTTGGACACTGACTAATGGTGTCATCTGGGGAAGAACAAGTAGCAGATTCATGAACTTCATTTCTTTTCAGGATTTTATTGCCAAGGCTAATTGCTTATTGAAGTAAATGCAGCTGACTTGAATAGGAATTGAGGGAGTTTTGGATAGTTTGAGTATTCAATTTCACATGCAGCGACCAAGACTAAGAAAATTCAGGTTCATGTCCTGAAAACTCTTATTAATCAACACAGAGGCCTTTCCTTATAGAAGGAAATTGGCCTTGGCAATAGACAGATGTAATTTAAGTGCCCACAGAGGTGAGACATGAGGTAACAGAAATGAGTCAAGTAAGTGGGGACTCTGGTGAATTAGGGCTGGCCACTGGGCTAGCCCCTCCTGACTCTGCTGTGATTTGGGGAAGGAAGGTCCAGGGTGGCCATATCATCCAATTTTTAAAGCCAATCTGGAAATTCAAATTTTATTTTTTATTTATTTTTTACTTATTTTTAAAAATTTTAATTATAGTTGATTTACAATGTTCTGTCAATTTCTGCTGCACAGCAAAGTGACCCAGTTACATCAACATATGCATTCTTTTTCTCACATTTATTTAAATGGGAAATTTAAACTTCAGTTGTTGATAACCAGTTTAAGAATATGGATTATTCTCATGGCCATCAGTTTGCTTTCTTTAAGAGAAACAGTTTATGGGTTTTCCAATTATTCTTTTTTTACTATAGGAATTAACCATAGTTCCACTTTGACCTGTGATGGCTGGATCACAGGGTGTAGCGGGAAATTACCTGGGGGACATCTGAAGCTATGTTTTAAGCAAGCATCACCTATTGAGCAGATCTGTTTCTATGAATGTCTTTGAATATATTTGTTTCCTGTAAAAGTAGTGCTTCTTGTAGAAATGCTGCAACTTGTGTTGGGAATACCTGGGACGGCTATAGCAAGGGACGGCTGGGAGAACTCGCATTGCACCCCAAAGAAAACACCTACCAAAATCCTTCATGGTAAAGTGTGTCTACAGATTGTTACATTCAAGGCAAGCTTTAGGGTACAAATTTGCATAATATTTGGTATTTACCTGGTTCACACTGATACAGTTGATCAATTGATCAATATGTTTCTGTGTCTGTGGAGGGCCCCTTGTTACCCTGGCTGCCCTGATCCTTTTTCTGGACCCCTCAGACTTCCTCCAACATGCAGGCACTAGTGGGTTAATGCCTGTCTCTGTATTGCAAAAAGCAGAGTCTGTTCCTTTTGCCTGTGCCCAAGCCATACCAGTATTAAACATCTAATTAGTATTTTGGAACACGTGAACCAGACTGCCAGGGCTCCATGAACAGTAGTGTGGACAGATATTAAAATGTTTTATTCTCACTGCTTTCCTTTTGGTAGCCATGGGCTATCGGGAAGCCTGAGATGAGTGGGAACAAACAGCTCAAGAAACAACACATATTTTCCTAAAAGGCAGAGGGCCTTTGTTCCAGTCTCAATATATCCAAAATATGGTAGATGCCCTAAAGCTTATTTCATAGATTTCATCTCACATTTTTCTATTATTGGAAAATTTTGACTGGCTAATTTTAAAACACAGATTTCTTTTTCCCTGCAAATATGCAGGCTCTGCACACATACCCAGTGGTAGTAGCTGTGAACAGTTGGAGAATTCCCCATGTTCAGTGACCTCAAAGTCACACTTCAAGCTGTGCAGTGGTCTCTTGCTAGTACAATAAAACATATATGAGTCGTGACTGGCTGCAGAGTGAGGAGTGGGTATTTTAGTGTTTTAATAATCTGGTGCCATTAATTTTTGGTTGCTGTACATGTTTCTATTTTTGTCTCTAATTAGAACCATCAAGAAAGGAGTCAACCAGATTTCTGCAGATGCTTTCGTAAAACTCTCATTTGCAAAATCAAATGTCTAGGACAGCAATCACACTTTTCACAGGGATACATGCCTATCACATGCTTTCCTATAAATGACCACCCAAGAGCCTGACCAGAGAGCAAGGAGGAAGCAGGAAGTGGGGGAGAAAGTAATGAGGTGACAGAGCTTGGCTTTCGCAAACAAGCCTTTTCTTTAACTGCTCCCTCCTGTTGCAGCCACCTTGGCAGCAGCGGCAGCCTCTGACCTCAGCCGCTGTTGTCTACCCGGGTAACGAGGAGCCACAGATCAGCAGAGAGAGTAGTGGGACCTGCATGGACATAGAGATAAACATCAAAATCACGGAATGTAGTTTGAAGATTGTTAGGAGTGAAATTGTGGCCCCCAGATTCATATGTTGAAATCCTAACATCCAATACCTGAGAGTGTAAGCTTATTTGGAAATAGGATCCTCGCAGATGCCATTAGTTAAGTAATGATGAGTTCATACTGGAGTAGGGTGGCCTTTAGTCCAGGGTGACTGGTGTTCTTATAAAAAGGGGAAATTTGGACACAGGCATATATGCCTCTGCCACGTGAGAACAGGGATTGGAGCAATGTGCCTACAAGGCCAGGATCACCCTGGCCTTAATTGATCGCAGTAAGCCACCAGAATCTAAGAGGAGGGCAGGAGGGATTCTCCCCTACAGGGTTCAGAGGAAGCAAGGTCCTGCCAACTCTTGATTGCAGACTTCTAGCCTCCAGAGCTGTGAGATAATACATTTCTATTGTTTTCAGCCACCCACTTTGTTTTGGCAGTCCTGACACTGAAACAGAGACCATGCCTCAGTTGCTGTAGGATGAAGTTTTGAATGTGAGGGTCTGTTACTTAGATATCGGAATTGAGGGAATAAAACCTGTTGGTTCACTCTGATACTGTAATATTTTTCTACCTGTAGAACTAACATCGGAGGGGCATGGTTGCTCAGACATTGCAGTGTTAACGTTAGAGTCATGCCCAGGCTCAATCACTTTAAAGTCTGTGCCATCTTGGGAATGTTACTTGATCTCTTGGCTTTTCAGGTTCCTCATCTGTAAAGTGGGGATAAAGGTAGTATCTACCTCATGGAAGTAGACACGTGTCATAAAGATTCAGTGAGATAAAGCATTAATCCATGTTCATTCATCAACTGTTTATGGAGTCATCGTATGTGTTGCATTTACAGTCAAGTAGGGAAAATAAACAAGAAGAAAGGCTAACAAAATGATTACGAACTCTGACAAAAACCTGGGAAGAGACCAACAGGATCTTGCAAGAGAGTTTAAATGGCTGGGGGTGGGGACACACTTTAGATAAGAAATTTAAAGAAATTCTGTGAAAAGGTGAAATTTGACCTGACACAACATACGAACAAAAGATGTCAGCTGGGTGAAGAAGTGGGGAAAGAGATCATAGTCAGAGGAATTAGCCTGTGCTAAGGCCCTGAGATAGAATGAGCATGGCATGTTCAAAGACAGCTGTTACAGTAAAGGATAGACAGCTGCTATAGTTTTCTGTTGCTGCTCTAAGAAAAGACCAAAAACTTAGCAGCCTAAAACAACGTCCATTTATTATCTCACAATTTCCATGAGTCAGAAGTCTGGGCACAGCTGAGTTCTCTGCTGAGGGTCTCCCAAGGCTGAAATCAAGGTACTGGTCAGGATGCAGTTCTCATCTGGGGCTCAGGGGTCTTACTGGTGATGGGAAGAATTCATTTCTTTTTCACACTTTCCATATGGTTGCTTCCATCTTCAAGCCAGCAACAACAGGTTAAGTCTTTCTCAAACGTCAATTCTCTGCCTTTCCTGCCTCTGCTTTTAAGGGCTCATATGGTTTTACTGGACCCATCTGGATAATCTCTGCTACTCTATTTTAAAGTTGGTTGAGGAGTTCCCTGCTGGCATAGCAGTTAAAGATCTGGCATTGTCACTGCTGTGGCTCAGGTCTCTGCTGTGGTGTGGGTTTGATCCCTGGCCCGGAACTTCCACATGCTGTGGGCCTGGCTAAAAAATAAATAAAGTCAGTTGATCAGTCCCTTAAACATATTCAGTGCAACATATTCATGGGTGTGATATCTCATCAGATTCACAGTCTTGAATTGGAGATGGCATGGAATCTCTCTGATGGCTGTAATTCTGCCTATTATAAGGTATGATGACTGGAGAGAAGCCTGATGCTGTAAGGCCTTATGGGTCATGGTGAAGATTTTGGAATTTAATTTAATGGTAATAATTACAGTAATTACTATCATCATGTAACTAGTATGTATAGTATCTACTTGTTAACACTAAGCTCTATGCCAAACATTATAGGCATAGTCTATTTGATTCTCCTAATGGCCCTTTGAGGGAAGTACCACTGGACTCAATTTACACATGAGAAAACTGAGGATCAATCAACTTACTCAGGACCAAAAATCACCTAATAAATCCATATTGAAAGCCAGATTTGTCTGGCTCCAAATTCATTAGCATTTTCTTTTTTAAAATTGTATGGCTGCATATGGAAGTTCCTGGGCCAGGAATTGAGTCTGAGCCACAGCTGCAACCTACACTGCAGCTACGGCAATGCAGGATCATTTAACCCATTGTGAGGGGCTAGAGATTAAACCTGCACCTCTATAGCGACTGGAGCCACTATAGTTGGATTCTTAACCCACTGCACCATGGTGGGAACTCCCATTAGCATTTTTTTTTGGTGGTGCCCTTGGCATCGAGAGGTTCCCAGGCCAGGGATCAAACCTATGCCACAGCAGCGACAACTCTAGAGCATTGATCTGCTGCACCACCAGGGAACCCCTCATTAGCATTTTTGTTTAAACTCTCTCCTATTTAGACTTGATTTTAAAACACACACACACACACACACACACACAGAGGTTTCAGTAGGACCTTTTCTGTTCTTATGGGCAAAACATAATTGTATCTAACAGGGTGTGTTTCTGTTTGAGTCTCTTAACCATGCCTAGAAGGAGACTGGTAATTCCAATCATTATATCATAACCCAGGACTGGAGCAGATATGGCATCTTATGTGTGAGAGAGGGTTTTAAAGAATTACTGGAGCTCCAGTTGCTCACTTTTTAATATACTTTTCTCAGCATTTAGTTGGTGGTCTTTTAATTTTCATGGGGCCAATATGTTCCTGAATACTTTCTCCTAGTTTGCCATTGGATCAACATAGCTTGCTTTTGGTTGAGGGGATTGAATTTTGAAAATTTTCGAAGTAGGTAGCACCAGTAAGGCAGTGTTTAATATGGGGGCATAGCACCCACATCCTGATCTTCTTCAAGGATCTAGTCTACGGCCATACCACCCTGAACACGCCCGATCTCGTCTGATCTTCTTCAAGGATCTCATTAATTATCTGTGTTTTACTGACAGTTAGAGTCTTGGCCGTTTCTATGTACTGTTTCGTAACAGCTAGACAAAACCTTCTAGTCCAGGGGATTGTAGAGGGGCACTTTATTCCTTGAGGCTAGAGAATATGCTCTGCTCTGATTCCATTGGCCTCCCCTGCTCACCTCTTGGTCCACCCTGCCCAGGACAAAGTTCTAGGATGTGATTCCAGGTTGGGGACAGGAGGTGACTATTTATTTATTTAGTCTTTTTAGGGCCACACCTAAGGCATATGGAAGTTCCCAGGCTAGGGGATGAATTGGAGCTGTAGCTGCCGGCCTATATCACAGCCAGATCCAAGCCATATCTGCAACCTACATTGCAGCCTGCAGCAACGCCAGATCCTTAACCTACTGAGTGAGGCCAAGGATTGAACCCACATCCTCATAGGTAGTAGTCAAGTTCTTAACCTGCTGAACCACAGTGGGAACTCCAAGAGGTGACTATTCAAATATTAGTCCCTACTTCCCATCAACTGCCTATCCACAGTGATCTCTGTGGTGGAGGATCTTGCAGGCAGGAAATATAAAGGACTACAGTTGTGGACCCCACCTCCAGAGGGTAGACAAACCTTTTCCAGGGCCCTGGGGGGAAGATGGACTCTGCTTCTCTCTGAGAAAGCAGGTGGAAGTGTTGTAGGAGAGGAGGGACTAGGGGAATGGCATGTCCCACTGATTGGCGCCTCCTGTGTCCTGGGAGACTGCCTGGCGAGCATACTTTGCGGAGATGATCTGGCCCCAGCCCCCAGGCACCTGCTGACTCAGGGCAACTCAGGATTAGTTAATATTTTACTGCCCATTGGGTGCTGCTTTCCTGTGCTCTCTGTAGCTCTAGAAATGCTTGCCTGGGGTATGCAGCTAGAACCCAGGACTCCAGGAGAGAATAAGAAACATACAAACACTCTCATTGCCAAAAAACATTTCTTTGCAGCTGCAATACGGAAACAGATATCAACACATTTAAGCCACGCAATAGGGGGAAGAATTCCACTCAGGATGAAACTTTTTTGCCAGATTTTTTGCTAGTCTTTCCTATACAGGGGGTAGGAAACATTCCCAGAAAGACAATGCCAAAGGAAGTTACAACAAACTAAAAAAGGCAATTCGCAAGGGAGCAAGATCCTCAACAGGTGAAAAAGTGTAAATGGTAATATTCCAGCAAATTAGCTCCTAGAGAAGCCCTTGGGCAGAACTGTGAGCTATTATAATTAAGGATTTGGAAAATATCAGTATTTAATTAGAGCCTCTTTCTTGGTGGAATGCTATTGTTTTGCTGTAACTTCAGGTGTAAACAGCTAAACACACCCATTTCAAAAACATGTTTTGTCGCAAGCCTAGAATTGCTGATAATGTTAATTTCTTTATCGTGGCTTCCTCAACTGGTTTTTTTGTTTGTTTCTGATCAGAGCTGAATTTTAAGAGCAATTTTATCGTGAGTTCCCAAATACAGCCATCTCTAGTTCCCAGGCTGTTGTAAGTACTTCTTCACAAACACTCAGCCACATCCTAATCATGCAATCCAACATCATAAACCTACCAACTTCGCCATAATCTAATAAATGCAGTTCCTCTCATATTTAATGCATATTTGCAGTGGTTGTTCTAGACAAAGAGTTTTCAAATCCATTTCCAACCTAATCGGATATCTTGACAATAGCAAAGTATTTCAGCCTTATCCCTTAACAACAGCAAACATTTTAGAAATTGGTTCATGCCACCTGAAATTCTGATTTAAAAAAAGAACACAACAGTCACACAGGGAATGCCTAGTGCCTAACTCACCATCAGTCGTAACCCCCACTTTTCGCACCTGTAATTCCTGACACCAGATAAACCTTTATTCCTTCGCCTATACAGGGTTGTGTGTAACTCAAAATGTTTTCCTGCCGTGATGGAGAAGATGAGGCATTATCAAGACTAACACTACAATTTAACGCTTCAGAGGAGCGGTGTATATCATTACTCCCTCTGTAGCCAAGCACTCTAATTAATATTTATTGCACCTGTCAAGCCAGAAGCCACGGCCAATCCATTCCTGTGGCAGTTCAATGGGAGACTGGACACTATATTTCTCCTTGGCAGACATGTTTGGGTCATCAGCAAAGACAGAAGTCCCTTTCCCCAGTGAGACATCGTAAACTCTCCCTTTTCTCTTGCAAAATTAAACCATTAATTCTATTCGTGTTAATTTTTATCCTTGTTGGGAATCACTATAAATAATAAGTGAGGGGAGGGTAGAGGAAGGATGAGAAACAGCTGCATGTTCAGGATATTTATTAGAACAAGGGCTTTTGGAACCCATGACCTTTGCTTTTTATCAGACATCCCTTAAAGGTTACAGACATGTAGGGGGAAAGATGGTTATAAATCCTCATGAAGTTTAATCAAATGTGGCAGACCGCCGAGCAGCAAACACATTACTAAAACTCTTTGGATTAAAACTTTGTTCAGCATTGTCAACAGAACTCCATCGTCAACAGGTAGCTGGCAGCAGAATTAATTAAGCGAGGGTGAAATAATAAATGGATTCTGATATCGCACCTACAGCAAGGAATTTGGCACTCAGAGCGAGAAGTTTATATCGAGGCTGTGAATCATTCTATAGTGCATCTGAGCAAACCCAGCACGGCTGTGGAACGGGTTTACTCAAAAATTTAATTAGAAGAACATGTAAACGGCACTGGAGAAAAGTAGGGCACCAAATGCTGCCTTATTTTATTATTATTTTTTTACTAATTTTATCGGGAGCACCCATGTCATTAGAAACCTCAAGACCCAAACTGCCAAGCTTTTGATTAACAGGAGGAGTACCCGTGAACTTTTCACTGAAGATGATCTAGGCCATTATATTTTGCCTTTAAAAATAATTGTTCTTCCCCTCCAGGATGATGATGCTAATGATGATAATAACCAGGCAACAATAGCAATAGTAATAAAAGAGCCAGCGTCTTCTGAGCTAGTACGATGCCCCAGGTGCTAAGTGCTTTACATACATTATCTCATTTAATTCTTACAACCCTTTGTGGTAGGAATTATTAGTTCCATTAAATAGAAGAGTAATTGAAGTATAGAGGGGTATTGTAACCACTATCACCCAGGCCCTGTCTGTTATACGCCAAAGCTGTTCTCCTGACTTCTGCCTTTTCTCTAGGATGTAGGTTTCTTTGGAGGGGAAGGGAGGTGACTGTGGATGAGATT
The DNA here is from genome assembly GCF_016906955.1 of Phacochoerus africanus. Lineage (NCBI taxonomy): Eukaryota > Metazoa > Chordata > Mammalia > Artiodactyla > Suidae > Phacochoerus > Phacochoerus africanus. The sequence goes on from NC_062550.1 coordinate 89,458,467, forward strand.
CATTTATATGACACAGCAGCTCCTTCACCTCCCTGCTGCTTGTCCCCTGGCTCCTGAACGGGTCATTATTTCACCTTGTCATTTTTCTTGACTTCACCATCTCTTTTCTAACTCCTTCCTATTTTGACTGCCCCCATCCTCTCTCCAGGGCCCCCGATGGCTCCCTGGTGGTCTTCTCTATTACTCATTTGTGGTAAGATCCACACCTCTTAGTCCCTGATTCGGTCCCATTGGAGCCTTGCATCTTATTACTCCATTTCTCGCTCCCTAAGGGCCTGGCACATCCATCCAGCTGCTGTCTGCAACATTGTTAATTATCCTTTCACAGTGCATTATTGCAGCACCAATAATGTTGAACCATAAACACCTTTCGGTGTATCTGTGGGCTTACTTCTGCTATAAACTTTGAAAGTCATTTAGTGATTCTTAATTTTTTGAGGGGGTGGGAGAAGATCAAGATGGCTTATTTGGAACTGATAGTGCCCTAGTTTGAAGAAAGGTTCTTAAATTTGTGTCCAATGCCAAAAAGACTATACAGAATAGCAGTTAAGTTCACTGGGATTTAGAATTAGACTGAAGTTTCCACTCAGTGAGCTAGCCAGCCACCTAATGCCCTGGCCTCAGTTTCCTCATTGTCAAATGGGAATGTTTATTCCCCCTTCACAGTGTCTGTTGACACTGGGTCGTGGTGAATGAAAGTACAGTATTTATTACAGGGCACCAAGCAATGAGAACAGGCAGCTCATGCCAAAAAGACCTGAGTTCCCTGATGGTTTTCAGGGAAGGCAGGAAGGAGGGGGCTGCGGAGTATATGGTCAAATTGTGCATAATTCTTGGATTTGTTGGCATCAAGGTGAAGTATCAATCATCATCAACCTGCTTTCAATTGATCTAGGGTCTGTGAGCTTGTGGTCAGCAGTTTTTACTGGTGTGGGGGGGTCTGCTTTCTGCAGAAACAATTTAGAAATATATGTCAAGCCTTTAGCTGTACCCCCGTTCAGGGAACTGGGAGTTCAGTGATTCTGCTATAATGTAAATTGTTACCAGTTTCCTGTCCCAACAGCTATTCCTTGTTTCTATATCTTCATATTTCCTAGTCATTAACTCTTAAGTCAGCCTTTTGAGACTCAAGGGAGGCCTGGAATTCTAAAGCAAGAGCATTTTACTTTAAAAGACAGGGACACAGGGGCTCATATATATATGGTTTCAACTCCCCCTTTTCTTTGATACTCCTCAATCTTGAGAGGAACATGTTCAGGAAAGGAAAACGAATAAAGTTTTAGATAGAGAGGTTAATCATAAACTCAGAAGAGGAACTTGGTTTTAGGGGAACTTGGTTTCAATCCTAGACCTACCTGATAGGAAATTCTGGGTGTGGATCCCTTTTTTTTTTTTTTTTTTTTTGGCTGCTGCATGCTGTGGCTTGATGTGGGATCTCAGTTTCCAGACCAGGGATTGAATCTGGGCTGCAGTGGTGAAAGCAAGCACTGGGTCCTAATCACTAACTAGACCACCAGGGAATTCCCCTAGTCATTGCATTTTAACTGACTCTCATGCGATTGTAGCGCTCTAAGGTTTGGGGACTACTGGTCTACATTCTGATGTTTTTCATTGACCAGCCTTACATCTTGACAGTACACATCTCTTTCCCCCTTCCCCCCCAGTCTTCTGGATAATGATTATGGCAACTTGTCCACCATCTTTCTCCTCTTCAATCTTGGTGTCTGAGATAGAGAATTCAGCTGGGTTTCCTATCCAAATGAAATACCAGGTGGGAAGATTTGCTCCATTACTGGCTCACCTGTTTTTCTAACAAATGTCTCTTCTTTCCTATGCTGTTCTAGTATAAATTGTAGGATCCTCTGCTTAGGAGCTAATTCTATGCTCTGTGGATTGTCTGTCTTACTTTTTACTCCTAATGATTACTGCTAATAATAATAATTACTGAAAGCTTTTGACTTGATTATTGCTTCATACTGAAGGAAAAAAAAAATCCCTTCAATTTTCCCTTCCTTTTCCACGGCTTGACAAATGACTATTGCTGTGTTAAATTATTCACCTGTGTGAGAAAAGATTTTTATTTATGACTCTGATGTTTGTCCTTCAATATCTTTATAAAAACATAAAATTTGTATTAAATCCTAAACAAGGATGTTCACTTTAAACTTGGGTTGGTTGCTTGTCCCTTTTACTTGTTTTGCCATATTTAATTCAACCCTGGAAGACCAGAGCATGCATCATTTCCTCCTCATCTCTGTTTCACTGTTGAGTGAAGTGTTTTGAATTAATTTTGTTAAATTATTAATAGCTCATGATTGGAAGACATTCCAGCATTGGCATTTATGTCGTATCATATGCAGTGCACTAATATGGCAGATTTCATGCACGTGAATGAATATGCATCTACTGATTGGGTGAAATATTGGCTCTGCCCTCACTGACAATAAATTCTCATGAAGGCAAATGTAATAATGAAGTCAATATTTTAATTTGTATTAAATCAGGACAGTTCCTTGGAAATCAAATGATTAGAGTTAGAGCATGAATTGGGGCATATTCAACAGAAATTTGCTGGGCACTCTGTTAGGCAATGGCAATACCATGGGGCTATATGGAGACACTGCTTTGCCCCTGTGGAGCTTGTAGCCTGTTGGGGGAAGACAGATGTTAATCAAAGAGTCACCAGGATAAGTATAAATTTACAACTATGATAGAAGAAAGGAAAAAAGGGTTGTAAGTATGAGCATATCACAGGGACATTGACGTAGTCTTACCTGGGAAGTGGCTGCTCTGAGGTGAGGCAGGAATATGATTTATTTCTGGTAAGGGGGTGGAATGGTCAAGGGAAAGAGCCCTTCAGGCAGAAGGAACGTCATGTGCAATGTCCTGTGGCAGGAGGGAGCATGAAATCTGAGGGGTTGCTGAGAAAAGATGGCTAGAGGTCAGGGAACAATGGAGGACCCTTGAGGAGTTTAAAGCAGATGAAGATGTAAATAGATTTAAGTGTAGGTGAGATCACTGTGGCTGTAGTATAGGGCATTGATTGTCAGGATGGGTAAGGGCAGACCAGCCAGCTAGTTATTTCAGGAGAGATAGCACAGAAGGGATGGATTGGGGTGAAAGTGGAAGAGATGGAGAGAGTGAATGAATGTAAAGATAATGAGGTGACAAAAATGACAGATGGTGATGGGGAGAGGGGTGATTCTTAGATTCCGGTGTACATGGGGGTGCTGCTCAGTAAGCAGAGAGACCTGTGGAAGAAAACCAGGTTCACCAGGGAATCTTATGTCCCTTTTTGGACTGTTGACAGTGGTGAGTCAAGGAAACAGCTGGATATTTGGGTCTAGAGCTCAGAGGAAAGTCTAAAAGGGCATCTGCACATTGGGACATATCTCCATGCAGGTAGTGGCATAGCCACAGGCATGGAGGAAAAGATGGGGGCCTGGATTCCAACTTTAAGGACCAACAACAATTAATGCTAAGTAGAAGGAGCGGCTAGAGGGAGAGAAGGAAATCAGGAGAGTGAGGTATCACTGAAGCTGAGGAAAGGGGGTCTTTTTTTTTTTCCCCTGATTTTTGATTTTTTTGCTTCTTAGGGCCACACCTGTGGCATATGGAGGTTCCCAGGCTAGGGGTCAAATTTGAGCTACAGCTGCTGGCCTGCGCCACAGCCACAGCAATGTGGTATCAGAACTGTGTCTGGGACCTGCACCACAGCTCACAGCAAATGCCAGATCCTTAACCCACTGAGCAAGGCCGGGGATTGATCCTGAATCCTCATTCATACCAGTTGGGCTTACTACTGCTGAGCCACAGTGGGAACTTCCAAGAAGGTCTTTCAAGAGAGCAGGAGTTGGCCAGCAGAGTCAATGAATGTCAAGAGAAAAGGCCAGCAATAAGATCTATTGGATGTGGAGAATTCCATGATTTGGTTATTTGACATTGAATCTCAGGAAAATAATGTGATAATGGATAGCAATGTTTCCTGGAAAATAATGGTGATAAGTGCTGTTGAGGTTATCCTTCTCTTCCTATCCCCATCCCTGTAGGACCCCCAGAGCGGGGAGAGCAGAGCAGAGGACCCACTCAGGTAGGAAAGGTAGTGAAATACAGTCAAAGCAGTCTTTGGAAGCAGACATCAGGTTTTAAATTCTTTTTTGTTGTTGTTGTTGTTGTTGTTGTTGTTATTGTTGTTGTTGTTGCTATTTCTTGGGCCGCTCCCGCGGCATATGGAGGTTCCCAGGCTAGGGGTTGAATCGGAGCTGTAGCCACTGGCCTACGCCAGAGCCACAGCAACGCGGGATCCGAGCCGCGTCTGCAACCTACACCACAGCTCACGGCAACGCCGGATCGCCAACCCACCGAGCAAGGGCAGGGACCGAACCCACAACCTCATGGTTCCTAGTCGGGTTCGTTAACCACTGCGCCACGACGGGAACTCCCAAGGTTTTAAATTCTGACTCCAAACTACAGAGCTTGAGTGGATTTCTTCATCTCACTACGTTTAAGTTCCTTTATCTGTAAGATGAGCCTAGTTACTTTACAAGTAGTTGTGAGTATTAGAAAAGTATCAAAAGCTTAGCAAGGTACTTGGCCCACAGTAAATTAATAAATAATTCCATAAATGAATGATGGACTTCAAGCTAGAGAATAATGAAGGGATATTTTAGCAGAATGCCTATATATATGGCTTCATCTCTGGAATGATGATAAATACAAACTTCCAAGGGAGTTTCCCATACAGTGCCATAGTGCTCACCCTCTGCCCTCGATAATTTAACTTTTCAATTAATGTCTTTGATGAGGCTATAACAGCAATATGGAATGTGCTGATAATAAAATGATATGAACACAGAAGGGGTAGTAAATATAACCTATGACAATGCAGATGATAAACCCAACAGAACAAATCTCTAGATTGAATCAGACAAATTTTTAACCAATATATCTGCTCTTGGATCTAATAAGCCAACTGTACAAATTTAGGACAGTATAGTTCATGTGGCTTTTAAAAAGAGAGCGTTTAAATGGGCTGTGAATTCTCTTCAATGCCATGGTGAGTGACAGCTGCCAAAAAAGCTATGTGGACACTGCTGTAATCAACATAATTCGGTTTTTCTCTTTTTTTCTGGGCACTCATTTAGACTACATTTCCCAACCTCCCTGGTGGCTGGTTTTTACTACTGGAACAGATGTGCCTCCTCTCTAGGCCAAGATAGTTAAGGCCACTAAGTCTGCCCCACAGTTTCTTTTTCCCTTGACTTAGGGCTGATCCAGTGGGGCACCTTGAGGCCCTAGGAGGTGCTTTCTGGGTCCATGAAAGACTGTGTGGAGCAGACCCCCCTCCCCTGCCCTTGCTTCCCAACCTGTGGTCTCATGGCACCTGAAAAGTGAGCCAAAGCAAACCATTAATGGGTAAAGCCATGGAGATTTTTGGATTGTTGCCACAATGACCACCATTACTCCATACTATAAATGATAACAACAACCAAAAATAGAAACAAAACAAAACTGCTTCAGTTATATTACTACAAGTATGACTTCTAGATTGATGGGAAATGATATTCTGGAAGAAACTCATAACCGGAAAGACACTAAATGAATTGAATAAGTCTTTGCAGTCTGTTAGGAGAGCTGTAGATCCATATCTATAGCATGATTTTTAGTTCTTGGCTTCACATGAGAAGACATGGACATATTAGGAGAGTCCTTGGCTACTGTAGCACTCAGTAAATATCTATCAAATGAGTGAATATCAAAATGTATACATTTTGTGACATGACCACAAGCGAGGTGGCAACCCAAATTCATGTCCTATTAAGGGATCAGAGGAGCTGGGATTGTTTATCTGAGAGAAAAGGAGGCAAGTTTTGGTGGCACCAACTATTAAAAGTATCATTTTGTAGAAGAAGGATTAGATCAGTTCTCTGGTGTCCTGCAAAGTGGAACTGGAATAAATAGGTTGAAATTAGAATATGACATTTCTGTTCAATGTATGACAATGAAGCATATGGAAATCACTCAACTGTCAGAGATGTTTGAAGGAGATATTCCCCTTACAGCATTGGACATAGTTAAGCAAAGAGTGAGTGACTGTCAGGTGGTGGATATAGCATGGAAGAGATTTAAGAATGCTGGATAAAGTGCCTCTTAAGCCTCCTTACAACACTAAGATTCTCTACTTGCATGGTTCTAACAAGCTTCATCTAAAACTAGTCAATAATGGTATTGAAGATAGAGTTCTGTGGTGGAGAGAATAGTTTCTTCTGTCTTTTCAGTAATAATCACTGTTCTGTTCCTTATAGAGGAGGTATTGTTAACACCTCCCAGCTCTTGTCTCCAGGTTGCTAAAAGTGGTGCTGCAAGTAGTTTTTTTTATCATGAAAACAATGTTCATAAGAAGGCTTTGTTTTATAAGTGGTCCTGAATCACTGTAGAATTTTTAACTGAAACTCAATTGATTTGAAATCTGTGGCCACATCAAGTTGTGTTGCACTGAATGCCTACAAAATGCCAGGAGCTTTACAGATGACAGGCACCTTTAAGAAGGTTCATTCCAAGCTGTTAAGGTCAGATCTACCACCGAAGCGAGCACAGACCTGAGGTCCGTCCGGCTCTGTGCACATAGAGGCTTGTAGGAAAACAATCACCTCTTCTTGTGTGAGAGTTTTCATTCACCAAACAGAGGCACTGAGGCTACTCTGGACAGGGATATTGTAAAGATAAAAGAGAACGCTTTGAGTATTTAGAAATAAAGGAAAACTTGGACAGTCAAGCCAAGATTTATGCCAGCTATTCTTTAAAGAAAACACTTTGAGTCTGAAGGATGGGGCCTGATTCTTTCATGGCCTCTGAATTATGCTTACCAGCTTATCAACTGAAAAGTTAATATGTTAGACCTAAAACATTTATGAGTCCCTTTATCGCCATGCTAATAAGTGAAAATCAGAGTTTGTTACTAAAGAAACAATTATTTGAGAGTGAGTTGGCTGAATGGCTGGTATTTAATGAAACCAATAAGGGGTAAAATTAGGGACCGAGTGGAAATTTCCATCTGGTACAATTGCAGAGAGACTTAGAAGTGGGAGAAGAAAGCACATAAGAAAGGATATAAAGGTAAAAGAAGTAGCATGCTCAAGTTCGATGGGAGTTTTCAGGAAATATTTATATCATTTCCATAAGGCCCCTGACATTCCAAGGAGGCTGTTAATTCCTATGAAACTTTTAATGCCTTAATATGCTCAGCAAATACTTTCTGGGTAAACACTGGGTGTGAATAAATTGAATTTTAAAGTGAATGCTTCATTTTATTCACAGTTGTCATGCATTCTATTTTAAACACCACTCTGGCAGGAAAAGCTCTAATTTGAGAGGAACACCAGATATTTCCACCTAATATAATGAAATCAGCAGGACTTGAGGCTCTCCACAATCTCTACCTTTGCTCTGCTGGCAGAGGGTTTGATTCCGTGCAAGAAACACATTCCCCCAGCACGCGTCAGGTTCTTCGCTGGGCATGAGGGACCCAGGGGAAGTATGACAGAGTCGCTACCTTGGGAGAGCTCAGAGTCCAGAGCCACTGAGAGAAGGGATAGCCGGTGCTCTAATACCGGGCTTAGAATGAAATGGAGCCTGAGTTAACCAGGAACGTCTTGTGAATGGTTTCTTAGCTCTGTCTATTTCTTGAATCTTTTTCTTGAAGAGAGTGTTTTGGACTGTGAATCCCATTGATTTGCATGTCGCCCTTTGAGACACAGAAATAAAATGCTTCAAGTGCAAAGGATGGGCCTTTCTTTCTTCACGTTGTCTGGTGAGGTGCTCTGCATCTTGGGCATAGTTAATTACTTTTAGGCCCCCTGGCTGCTCTGTCCAGGCTTAAGAGCATTTGCATCTGGTATAGATTGAATTCTGTTCCCATAAAATTCGTATGTTGAAGTCCTATCTCCTGGTACCGTAGACTATGAGTGTATGTGGAGATAAGGTATTTAAAGAGCTAAGTACGGTTAAGGAGGTCACACCAAGTGGGCCCTAATCCAATATGATTGATATCCTTCTAAGAAGAAGGAGAGGTACCAGGGATGTATACACCCAGAGGAAAGGCCACGTGAGGACACAGTGAGAAGACAGCATCTACAAGCCAAGGAAACATCTCAGGAGAAACCAACCCTGCTGACACTTTGATCTTGGAATTCTAGCCTTCAGAACTGTGAAGAAATACATGTCCGTTGTTTAAGCCACTTAGTCTGTGGTATTTTGCTATGGCAGCCTGAGTGAAGACAGCAGCTGTTTTTGATACCACCTCATTTTGGTAAAGTTGCCAAATTGAGCAGTTATTCCCAAATTCTCTTCCAGATTCTGCACATGGCCCCTCTGAGTCCCAACCTTTCTTTCCTACCTTTATGATCAAAATTCTTCAGCATTTCCCCAGACTTGCCATAAGATTTGAAAAGTTTCAAGGCTAAAGAAGAAGAAAAAACCCCATTTTTTTCTATTCGAACCCTGCAAATGTCAACTGTTAGAAAGGGGTTGATTGTCACATTGTTCTCGTCCCGGGAGACAGGGATGGAGAACTTGGCTGAGATGAAATGCTGAGCCCCCTGCAGTGATGTTTAAGTCTCAAAATATACCACAGAAAGTGCACTAGTGGGACTAGTGGTCTGGCCCTGCCAATCTGCGGTGGGACAGTAGTGGGTTAATTTCTTAAAATCTCAGGCATTGGAAATGTACCTGCAGGAACTTCATAAAGACAGGTATATTCCAAGGCAGAAATACTAATAGGAGTTCAAATTAAAGAAATGACACAAAATTGCATTTCTTAAGGAGGGAAATAACACTCAAGAACATTAAATGATTTAATTATGCCTGAAAGAGCTTTTTGAGCTAAAAATGCAATAAAAGTGAAATGTGTTGGGATACAAGTTTGAGAAAGGAGCCAGAGAAAAATCTTAAGACCAAAGTACACAAAGTCTGTAATCACCCACAGCCGTGCTGAGGGCAGAGAGGGCCCTCTATTAACTTCCATTTGGCTTTTTCTAGGACGAAGATTTGGGGGAACGCAATAGTGACTTTGCATATTACTGAGGCTTACCTATCGCTATGGAAAGAAATACTGAGTCTTAAGATTTTCCAACTTAATAGTTCTCAAATATATATAAAGTATACTTTAACATATGACATTAAAATGAATCAATCTGTATTGAACAGTTTTTTTTTAAAGACACACAAAGAAAAGATGACCACTAGCAGAACCAATACATTGTTGATATAGTAGAAGTACTTTCTATTATTAACACCTAAGAGAATAAATATATATAAATAATGTATATAGAAATGAAAGATTACCTATAATAAATATGAAATATTATTATATAATATAGGTAAAAGATTACATATAAACATATATGTATATAAATTGGAACATTTCATATATGCCAGTTACTATACCTTTGTTTGGAAAAAATTTGTGGGTGTGTTTACCTCCAAATGTTTTCCTAGTAATGAACAAGCATTATGAATGGAATTTGTGATTTAAATAAAGGCTGTAGCCATGTCTGCATCCTCAGGTTTCAGTTAGAAACTTTAAACAGAATACAAAATGGTCCATGTGGAATGGGAAGCAAAGTCTCCCTGACTGAACAGTTCCTGGTATGGTGCAAACTTTCTTTTATGGTGCCAATTAGTGTCTGACTTGTCTTTTTGCCATGTGATGAATTAAAAATGCATGATTTGGATGCCGGAAAGCTAACCAGCTTCTGGATAGAATCCCCTGGACACTGCCATTCTTCCAGCTGATCTTTTTGCCCTCCCTGTGTTGGCAAGTACCAACTCTCTCGCCCACTGCTTACATCTTTCCCTAACAGATGGTTCTTTTTACTAGTCAAGATCCAATCTGGTGATTTACTTTAATATGCTTTGGCCTAAAGAATACCCATGACAGAGAGCTAGCACAGCCTCCTGAAGCAAAATTTTGCAAAGAAAAAGTTAAGTAGACGCATGCTATCTAGACTGCGTTCCATTTTATGCATCCCATAAATCAGAATATTTGTCAACAACAATTAAAATGTAGTTTCCCTGGTAATAAACATTACAGGGAGGAACAAATCAAGTTTCATTTATTCTGTCAGAAACCGAAGGCAAGCGCTTCATATTATTTTGCGGATAATCTCTAAGGAGTAAACTAAGCACAATTACATTCTTGATTTTAATTAAAACTCTGGGTACCTTTCAAGATCCGTTAGGGAGATGTCCTGGGTCTGCTTAGCTGAGGTCTGCACTGCGAAGTTAATTTGACACATAACATATTTTTCATGAGGTAACTGTCGTAGGAAGCTGTTTGTCAGAGCAGCCTCTCCAGTGCCTGTGGGCCCCACAAAAAGTAATGACTTCTCCTGAAGCAGCAACTTCGCCAGGAAGTACATCTGCATAACAGTCCCTGAAGCCCTCACAATAATGTCATTAAGCTGAAAAAAATCAAAGGAAAAGGTGCCCAAAAGATGCTGTTAAAAATGTTTCATTACTCATCGTACACAGAACAACAGTAGAATTGAGTCATGGCATCATTTGAAATCACAGTAAAAGTGAAACCATCCCCATATACCTGAAGGGTGGCAGAGGCAGAGATTATGGGTGGTGAGCTAGAGCCGCAACTGGGGGAGGGCCCCCTTTCCTGGTTCCTGCTTCTGCCCAGGAGAGGCCAGACTCTCCACTATTAGCCATTTGTTTGATGTTGATTGACCCGGGGTTGGCTTCTGGTCTGCTGATTTGCCCTTTGTTTTTTTCTGCATCCTAACTGCAAACCAAACCAGAGTTTGGCCACACTGTTCAATTCAAAGAACAATGTATTGTCTTGCTTTTCTATAAGTTCACAGAATTCCACTTTCTGACTGAAAGGTGTTTTGGCTTATTTCTGCAACGTCATGAGCAGAAGTGCGTTGAGGGTGCCTACTAGTGTGAGGCAGGTTTGGGGCGGGGGGTGCGGGTTGAACTGTCAAGGGGAGAAGTTATGCACATGGCCCCTCATGTGACTCCTACTGTGACCCTCCTCCCCTCCCATCCTAACCAGGATTTTCCCACACTTGAGTCTGAAAAGTAGATGCTCCTTTGGGACATTTCTTAAAAATCACCCACTCCAGCCACACCTATTTATTGCCACCTTTGCCTCTGAAGGGGACTTGAGTTAAAATTCCATGCTGGAGCTTTTCAAGTCCAAGCAAGTATTATTCTATTCCATACAATTTTGTAAAATTGAGCAAGCCTGTACCCTGTGCTTGGTACTAGGTGATAAGCCCTTTACATGATGGCGTCACTTTAGCTTCATGACACTCGTGTGAGACATGTTCTGTTATGAACTTTATCTTACAGTCAAGGAAACTGAGGCAGAGAGATGTGCTGAGATGTATTTAAACCCTCCTCCCTAGCATATCAGTAAAGGAGCAGGGATTCGAATTCAGTTAGTCTGACTTTGGGCCCAGATCTTGTAACCACCCTGTTTAGTGAAGAAAGCAGTGAGCTTGGGGCTGACAGAGGCACAGAAATGGGGATACAGTGCATCCTTCCAATCAACTCCTATTTTATTAAGGTGGACTGAGCGTATTTGGCAATAAATAGTGATGGTATTTATTGTTAATTTTTTATCGAATAAACCTTACATGTAACTTTGTGTGAATTTAAGGTGTACAGTATGTTGCTTTGATACACTTAAATATTGTAATGATTGCAGATGCAGCAGTATTTATCATGTTACATCATTACAATGTAACATTGACTATATCTGTTATACTATGCATTAGATCTCTGTGGCTTATTTACTACTCATTACAAGGCTGTAGCTTTACATACCATCAATCTTGTCCCCCCTATGGTAGCCACCATTTTTTCTGTTTTCACAGGTTTGGCTCTTTTAGATTTCACATGTAAGTAATACCATATAAGTACTTGTTTTTCTTTATCTGACTTTATCTCACTTAGCACAATGTGCTCAAGGTCCATTCACATTGTTAGAAATCGAAGATATCCTCCTTTTTCATGGCTGAATAATATTCCAAGTAATGGCATTTGTTTTTTTTTTTTGGTTTTGTTTTGTTTTGTTTTGTTTTGTCTCTTTGCTATTTCTTTGGGCTGCTCCCACGGCATATGGAGGTTCCTGGGCTAGGGGTCGAATTACAGCTGTAGTCACCAGCCTACGCCAGAGACACAGCCACGCTGGATCCGAGCCGCGTCTGCAACCTACACCACAGCTCACGGCAATGCCGGATCATTAACCCACTGAGCAAGGGCAGGGACCGAACCCGCAACCTCATGGTTCCTAGTTGGATTCGTTAACCACTGCGCCACGACGGGAACTCCACATTTGTTATTTTTAAATAGCTCAAAAGCCTGACTACAATGAACATATTAATAAGTGTACTGAGTATTGACCATTCAGTATATACCTAATTCTGTTCTAAGTTCTTAATGTAAACCATCTCTAACACTCATAATAATTTGTTTGTTTTCTTTTTCCTTTTTTTTTTTTCTTTTTAGGGCTGCACTTGTGGCATATGAAGTTCCTAGGCTAGGGGTTGAATTGGAGCTACAACTGCCAGCCTACACCACAGCCACAGCGACACAAGATCTGAGCCATGTCTGCAACCTACACTACAGCTCATGGCAATGCCAGATCCCCCATCCATGAGTGGGGCCAGGGATCAAACCTGCATCCTCATGGATACTAGTTGGATTTGTTTCTATTGTGCCACAATGGGAACTCCCTCATAATAATTTTCTGAAGAAGTGAGTGTTATAAACCCTACTTTTCATAATGAAAAAATGGAAATTCAGTGAGCTTAAGCATGTAGCCTAAAGTAACAGAAGTACTTAATGGCAAAACCAGCACTGCCCAGGCCATGTAGAAGTCTGTGCATGCTGAACCACTGGTATGGTTAAGGCTTAGAGAGGGTTTGAGGGATAGTGGGCTGGTACTGAGGTATGAACTGGAAGGGTAGGACCCTGTCTTATTACAATCATGTGAGTAAGTGGTGCCCCCTCTCAAGAAGGATGCAGCAGCATCTCATTCATCCCTGTCTTCCCAAGATCCTCCCTGCACAGATTCCAGAGAGGAGGGGCTCAGTAATCATCTGCTGAACAAAGAAAAAGCACTGGACCACAGACCAGCAACCTAGTACTTATTTCATCACCCCAAGCCTTGCAGTTGGCCCCTCACTGCTAACCTTACCTCTCACTTTGCTGCCAACATTCTAACAAGCACTTTCCAAGTTTCTGCAGGTTATTTATATCACTATCCAAGACTTACTTTGAAAGTGTAGGCTTCTTTTGCAAATACAGAAAGCCCTAGTATATCTGGAACTTATTTCCTGAGTTGGTACTGAACAGGGAAAAGAAAACAAACAAACAAGCAAAGAACAAAGCCCAGTTAGACCATATCCAATTCAGACCACAATTAATAATCCCTGCCATACCTTTTAGGTGTTTCCCTGAGTAACCTCTCTGGAGATGTTGATCATCAAAGAACATGGGATCAGACATCAAGATGGGGAGGTAAAATAAAAAGAGTAAATCCTAAATGTTATCACTACACACACACACACACACACACACACACACACGTACACACACAATGGTAGTTATGTGAGAGGAGAGGATGGAGGTGTTAATTAGCCTCATTATGCTAATCATTTTGCAGTATATGTGTATCAAATCCTCATGTGTACACCTTAATCTTACATATGTTATATGACAATAATATCTCAGTAAAGTTGGAAAAATGTACTGTGATAAATGTACATTGCCACATTTTGAAAAATATTTAGGCTATTGTTTGCTTTATTATGCTTAAAAATCAGGAAGGAACATCCCATACACATTATGTTGCAAAATTATCTGAGTTTATCTATGAAATAAATTTATTCAAGGATAAAAGGGTAGGTGGGTGATACCCTAGATATTTTTATTTATTTATTTTTAGATTTTTATTTTTTCTATTTTAGTTGATTTATGTTGTTCTGTCAATTTCTGCTAGATACTCTAGGTATTAACATAGGAATTTCCTTTAACTTGCTGTATTCCTCAGCTAACCAATCCTTAGCGAGTAGTAAAAGCTTCACAAGGCCAGTAGAAGGCAAGTTTTATAGGATATCATCTAAGCTGAGGTTCCGGAATATTCTGTGACTTCTGGGACTCTTGTACAGTCCTTTATTCCTTTGGTAGGGGAAGTACTTTTTTCCTTTGCACTTATTCTAGGACATCACATGGCTTGAAAGAGTTAATGAAATTCCCCATGAACCTCTCTTTGAGGCTAAGTTTTCTCATTTGTAAAATGGGCTGCTAGGGTCTGAATGTTTGTGTCCTCCTCAAATTCATAATCTTGAGATCCCAATGGCTAATGTGGTGGTATTACGACGTGAAGCCTCTGGGAGGTGCTTAGATCATGAGGATGGAGCCCTCATAAATGAGATTAGGGCTCTAATTTAAGAGGCACCATGGAGTTCCCAAGCCACTTGCAGCATGTGAGGGCACATTGAAAAGATAACTCTCTAAAAAGGCAGACTTTCAGTAGACACTGAATCTGCCTCTGCCACAGTATTGGACCTCTAATCTCCAGAACTGTGAGAAACAAATTTCTGTGGTTTATAAGCCACCTAGCCTCTGTGGTTTTCCTTTATAGGCATTTGAACAGACTAAAACATGAGCACAACAAATTCTACCTTCCTTGTAAGAATTAAATGCAACATTTATAATAATAATATTTATTACCTATTCTAAGATATATTTTTATCTATCTACATGGATATCTTTATCTATCTATCTGTCTATCCATCCATCCATCCGTCCATCTACCTACCTACCTCCCTACCTAAATACCTAATCATTTAATCCTTAAATGAGATAGAAATAATTTTCTAACAGATAAGGAAACCCCAGTCCAGTAATTGTCCAAGATCATGCACAAAGGCAGATCTGTGAGCCCTCCTGGGGCCAATCATCTCTGGAGACTATAAGGCCTTTTGAGGTCTGGCACAGTGCTAGGCACAGTGGCACCTGCAAATGTACCTTGATTCTACATATGGATGCCAGTGTTTTTTTCTGCAAAGTCGGACCTGAAAAATCAAGATGTTTAAGAAGGGCATGCAATTAGTAGTGTATGTTATAGATTTTTATTTTCCTGCTTGACTTCTGGCTACTTCGTCATAGTATTAAAAACATCTGTGGGCAGCCTGTCTACCCCTGCTCAACCTCTGCTGGCATCCCATGACTTCTGATCTGATGAAATAATGTTCCATCCTGGCACATGAATAAGCCCAGCATGGTTTTTAAGGCAGAGAGTGTAAAATGGAGAAAAATAGCCCAGGCCGACATGGTGTGCCAGGCAGCCATTATGGATGATCTCATTGTCCTCAATATAGTACTTGGTTAGACTTGAAAAATTCTCTAGTTTCCTGCTACATGCAATCAGATTTGCCATTTAGCCTCTGCAATGTTAATCCATATAGCCACAGGATATCTTCAGTCACAAGAGTATAAATCTCTGGTCCTGAAGGTCAAAAACCGTATCACCATCATTCTGGATCCCTCCTCCAGCATCCTCCCCATCACTGCTAGCTCCTTGGCCCTCATGGCTTCAAATCCCCTGAAGAAATGGAACATGCAGTCATTCAGAAAATATGTATTGTTGCAAAGGTCAAAGCAGTAAACTCCAATTCAACAGACTCTAAGAAGGATTACAATACTGATCCCCCTGCCCAGTGACAAACATCATCTTTGGAGGAGAAAAAAGCAGCGAGTCATCAATTCACTCTAGTAGAGAGGGCAGGAGGACTTGTGAACTTAACTATTTTGGTCCCAGGAGGACTCAGAGAAGTCTCCCAAGGACATGCTGTCAACTGATGTGGCGGCAGCTCTGGCAGAGCTTTTTGTCTCAGTCCATTGTTGACACAGGTCCTGGCAGTAGCTAATGAGCCCCTTTGAAATGACTTCTTTGCATTGTGGAAAGAAGTTCACTGTGGATGGAATGCCATCTCCATTTCTGAACAGAGATGAAAAAGTACTGCTGCATAATAGTGAGCTATAAAAGAGAGAAGAACAGAAAGTTAAGCAGAGATCCTGTTGCCCTCAGTAGATGTGGATTGAAATTTAAAAATAAACTAACTGTCATGGCTTTTTTACGGGGCAGGTTGATTATTCTTGCCTTCTTTTTTTTTTTGTAAGTAGTTGAGGAAAGATTTTAAATAATACCTTATGTGTACCTGAAAGTACTCCTTTATCCTGATAAGAAGCAAAGTTTATTAGGAAAGAAATCATGAAAAGAATAAAAAGTTACTACACTTTCATGAAGAATTGCAAATTTATATTAAATATGAGGGGTGAGGCAAATTAGAGTAATATAACATTAGGTTCATAGCTCATGCAAAATGAGGGTGGACTGTGAACCTCAGAAACAAGAAAATGTGGGGATGATGGATGGAAGAGGAAATTCTTTGTATCTGCTAATTTTCACAGTCTGAAGCTTGAAAGAAAATTGGGGTGTGCAAGGAAGATGTGTCAAAAGTTTTAAGAAAAAGGAGAATATTCTGAGCAGACTGATTTAAATACTCTGGGTGGATCAGAACTCATTATTCAGGTTCTTGCTACCAGCAGTGGCTCCAGGTGGGAACTTATTAGATATGCAGACTCTCAGACCTACTCACTGAATCAGAATGTGAATTTTTAACAGAATTGCTAGGGACTGGTATGCATGTTAACGTTTGAGAAGACGTCCTGGTATAGTCTAGTACTTTATACTGGTCCTTGGAGTTTTTAAATTTCTCACCTTTTCCTCCCACCACTTATTTACCAAATCCTCCAGAGAGTAAAATTGCCAACAGATCTAAGACCTGTATTATCTGGCAAATATTTTTCTTCAAAAGAAGGAAGTTCAGAGGCTGAGGCTACCTAATGAAGCTTTCCCTTGGCCTTTACCCGAAGATTTTATCCCATGAATTGGCAAGTCTAGTCATAAAGAGAAGTCATATTGTCAGAACACAAAGGCCATGCCAAGTGGCAGCAATGGCATCCACTGAACTCTGTAAATTGTGCAGAAGGCTAGTTAGGAAAGCTGGCTACAGCCATGTAGAGAGAATATTCCTTGGGGATGTGTATCTTTCTGAATGACAAAATATAATTAAAATTTGAACTACTAAATGAACTGTCAAGAACACAGTACCATCTCCCCCATCCCCATTTCTTTATCAAGCAAAGTTGGGCTACATTAAAGGTGCAATTCAGATATCAGATCTATATGGTATTTCCAACTTGGAATTTTTCCAATAAAAGGGGTTTTCTAAGTTACTGCCTCCTATAATAATCATCTTTTCTGAATTGTGAGATTGTTCTAAGCATATGGAGAATGTGGTCTGTCTGCGGTGAATTGCTGAAAGCAAATTTTTAAGAGTCTCCAGTTTGCTTACATGTTGATTTTCTTTTTAATGTATTATTCCACATTCTCTTGCTCAGATGATAGGAAATAAGATGGAATAATCCATATTGCCACCACCATCATGCTCAGATAAAGCTCTTTGTTCTTGTGGATTTTCTTATTACTAATATTTGGACACTGAAGAGTGTTTGTGTCTTTGATCAAAAAAAGTCAGCCCCCCCCAAAAAAAAATTGGCCCAGGATAAAGGTAAAGAGAGCAAAAGATGGATAAAGGAGAAATAGAGAAATGTGAACAAAATTGCAAAGAGGAAGGAAAGTAAATCTATCTACATACTTGGAATACTCTAAAAAATTATTCATTTTTCAAGCATTTATTAAATATCCTTTATTTCATATACTTTGTTAGGCATCAAGGATACATAAAAAAGATGCTGTTCCATCACTCAAGGAGGTTATAGTCTAGTGTGGTGATTGAAACCGATCAGTAAAATATATGTTAAATTCTTACTTTGTGTTCTGCACTTACCTTGGGCTAGATACTCTGGGAAATACCAGAGAAATATGATACAGTAAACCTCTTAAGAGGTATTCAGATCACCTGGAGCTTGTGTCATTAACTTTTTTTTTCCTTTTTGCCCCTCAACATTCCCTTTTTTTCTAGTAACAGCAGCCTTTTAAAATTTGGAGTAGTTATAATTTACCCATTGGGTACCAAATTGATGGATTGCAAATTGAGGCTCCCTGATTTCCCTTGTCAAGAGTGGGCATAGGCTAAAGTACAGCCAATTGAATGTTCTTTCTTTGGAATTTCAATCCTAAGCAAAACTACAAAAAGGCTAAATTGCTGATTAACTCTCAGTAATGGTGGCCTGAGGAGCTAGTCCTTAGGGCTCTGGACCTACACTCTCAGAGCTTCCCTGGTTTCTGGCCTTTCTGAGCTAAGTCCTGTATCTGTGGGCTCCTCCATGTATTTAAAATAAAATGCTTTTTGCTTAAATTAGCAGAGTTGTTTCCTGTTTCTTGCAATCCAAGAATCTTATCAGATGAAGTTAGTACCAGAAGTGGGGAAATGGCTTCTGGGTAGCAAGGAAAAATATGCTCAAGTATGGTCCCAACCCATAAGGAAAAAACAGTACCTCTAGAGCTTCCCTGGTGTGTTCTGAGAGCTTTCATTTGGCCAGAATTAACTCTACAAGTACTGGTTTTAAAACTCTAATCTTACCTTTCTTACTTCCCCAGGCAATTTCAATAGGATTTCAAAGTTCAATGAACTTGAAGGGAAAAAGATCTTCATAGGATTATTGAAAAAAATATAAATAAATAAAGGAGAGAAAGAGAAGAACAAAAAGAGCAAGATAAGGGAGACAGAGGGAGAGAGAAAAAAAGAGGGAGAGAGGAGAGAACTTTGTTATGTGTCTTGATGTGTCTTAATTTTTATTTTCAGTTCTGAAACTATTTTGTGCAGACTTGTAGAAAAAGGCTCCCTCTGGCACAATTGACAATACATCTTGTCAATTGTGAAGAGCATTACCAGAAGAATGAAAAAGACACCAGCACCCCCGTTCATAGCCTCTGGCTGCTGGATGATGGCTCACCTATGAGAGACTTAAACCATAGAATCAGTTTCAAGACTCTTTAGCCAGTAAATAACATTTCATGCAGAGGGATTTCAGTCACCCAAAGGCATCTGTCTTGATGACTCTATTTGTGGATAGTAAAATTATCAGTGTTTATCAGGGAGTGAAATATTGGCAAGTCCATTCTGTATCTTACTATTTGAAAAAAAAATTCTATTTTTCAAGCAAAAAATGTCTGACAAGCAAATCACATATAATGACATATATCAGGATCTCACTGCACAATCTCTGTTTCTAGGCAATTTAAATCAGGTTTGAGCAGAGAAGAATAGATGCTGATGAGAATATTAGCCAGTGTTTTTAAACAATGAGCTTGACCTCATCTCTCCAAAGGTGCATAGTCCTTAAAACACAATTAGCTGGGAACATTGCCCAAAGTTTCTGTGTTGCTTCATGTGAGTATGTGTATATGCCTTTATTTTCTGAACTGTTGAAAATAATCATCGTCTTATCCCAGATACTTTCCTGTGATATGCTCCTTTCTCTTTCTCTTGTCTTCATGGGAATAAAAGACAGTTGCGTTAAAGTGTGTCTTACTTGGGGAATGTCATGCTGGGGACCTGCTGACCTTCACTTCTTTACCTACAGCAGTTACCTTTTAGGGCTCAGACCATGCAAGGGTTAACACAACATGGTCATCAGTAGTTTTTTCTTTTCTCTGAAAGATAGCTTTTGGCACTTAGTCTCAGTCTTTACAGACTTTTATAACACAATACAATAGCCAAGATGACTTATAAACAATAGAAGTTTATTTCTTCTACTTCTGGAGGCTGAGGAGTCCAAGAAGCCCCTGACAGACTTGGTATCTTGTGAGAGCCAGCTTCCTCATAGAGGGCAGCCTTTTTACTGTGTCCTCATTTGGCAGAAGGATGAGGGAGCTCTCTGGGGGTCTCTTTATGACAGCATGAATCCCATTTATAAGGGATATATCTTCATAATCTAATCGTCTTCCAAACGCTCTCCCCTCCCACCTCCTAATACCATCAAACAGGGGTTAGGATTTCAACAAATGAATTTCAGGAGGTGGGTGACACATTCAGTCCATAACAAGCACCCCAGGAACACCACTAGCTTCTCTTGGTAGAGTTATGTAAGAAAAGTGGCCTGAATGATCAGGAAAAAAGGGTAAAAAGAGACTTTTTGTATTTTGGGTGACAGGGAAGAGGCCTCATCCTTAGGGAAACGTAAGAATGGTTTTCAGTGTAGGGATGATTTAAACTTCAAATCCTGTGGGGAAGGGATGGATATAGGTGCCCTTATGGTGACTTAGTCCCTAGCAGTTGGGAATATGTGAACTGAAAAGACATCCACAAGAGCTTCAGTCTTGGAGCACTGAGGGAATGCACCACAGAACCTGGAGATGGCATCACTTTGAGTGGCCATGAGCCGAGGGCCTGTGGGGCTGCTTAGGGATAAGCTTTAACATCGATGCCATGCCGTGGTGAGGAGCAGTGGCAGTGGTGACCTGCAGAATCCTCTGCACACCTGGAAAAGCAGGAGGACGGATTGACCTTTGGATGCTCTCAGGAATTCTTGGACAGTTGGCAGGGATACAGGATAATACTGGATTTCTTGCTTGTGTGGAAGGTGGGAACTTATTGGCCACAATGAAAGAGATGTGACTTTACTTGTACTGTTATTTTTTTGGCACATTTGTTACCAGTGACAAATTATTATATTAGAAAGTTAGAAATTATTATATTTCATGGGTAACTTACGTGGTTTTATAAGTAGGTAAAAACTTCTTATGTCTTAATTATATTCTAATTCATATATGTTTTAAGTATCATTTTCCATTGATATATGCAGGAGATTTATTTCAGAAGTTTCCATGGACACCAAAATCTGTGGATGCTAAAATCCTATAGCGAGCTCTTCATATCTGTGGTTCTACATCTGTGGATTCCACTGAGTGCAGATGGTGTGGTACTGTGTGTATGTATTGAAAAAAATCTGTGTAAAAGTGGACACCCACAGTTCAGAGCCCATGTTATTCAAGGGTTGACTGTACTTCATAAAACAATATGTATTACCTAATATGTAATGATAAAGCTATGACTATATAGTCAGTTTAGAATAGGATTCTGTCCTTTTACTAGTTTTTTGATGATTAATACAGTTTTGCTAAGAGAAGGAATTCAACCTTGGCTAAATTGAAGCCTTTCCAAACACTGTATTCTTACCAACTATATGTCATTGATTGGTTTGAGTCATTTATTTACTCATTAATTAAATATTTATTCAGTGTCTAGCATATATCATGCTTAATATAGGAGGCTGGAATTTCAAATATAAAGATGATGTGATGTCTTTTCTTAAATAATGTACAGATTATTAGGATAAAGGGCTACATGAATAGAAGATTATATTACTTTGTGGTCAGTGTCTCAATAGAGGTATGTTCAATGTGCTAAGGAAGAAAGTAGGCTCAAAGAACTCTGGATCTTGCAGGAAAGGCTTCAGAGGAGAGGGGACATTTCAGCTCAGTGTTTTCCAGGATGTGAAATCATTTAGCAGGTAGATGAAGAAAAGGGTAGGTCAGACCAAGGGAGAAAGCTAGTGGGTATAAAATAACTGGAAAGCAAAAGCTATAACCAGTGGAGTGGGTTGCTGGTGTAGCTCAGAGACTGTGTCTATGGGGGTAATGGCAGAGTGTTTACTCTGAGGCGCTGCTCAGCCCAGAAGGATCTATTGCCACAGAGTCTGAGTGAGCAATAAAACTTCTAACTCAGGAGGGAATGATAGGTGTTTCTCTGCACTTGTAGCAGACATAGTTTTCAGAGTGAGCAGTAAAGGAAAGATGTATTCCCTGAAGTTCCCAAATGTGCACTGATCTGTAGAGTTCCTAACAGTAGCAGACATGGCTACAGTTAGTTCAATAAACAGTACTTACAGGTGTTACCTAAGAGCGGCGTCTGAATCAGAAGAACACAACTAAGGATCACAGTTAAGATTCTGGTGCCATCGTGGACATACGTGATAAGTGACATATATATATATATATGACATACATATTATATACATCATATAAAGTCATAGAGAGTCACTAGGACTATTAAGAATTATAATGGGTTGTATGCCATGCATAGAAATCTAAACTTTATTTTGTATTTCATTATTTCCCAAACAGCGCTCCGTGTCTATGAGATGTTTGTACTGATTAGGATTGAGTTCAGCCATAAGTAATACAACATCCAAAAATAGAGGAGCCTAAGTGATAAAGGAGCTTAATTTTCTTATGGGAAGTCCAGGGTTGGTTCATGAATCAATGATATCATTAGGGAAGCAGACTGCTCCTACGGTCCTGCTTTTCCATAGATGCCTGCCATTCCTCAGGAAAAGACAGGAAAGGGGTAAAGGGAAGTGTTCTCGCAGGCCTTTCGCTACATCTCATTGCCCAGAACTGCCATTTAGGTACCCCTGGACACCAGGAAAACTAGGAAATGAGTATTTTTGTTTTTCTAACTTCTGTAATAGAGAAACCTAGAGAATTAAGAGGTTGACATGGATGATAAGCAAACCAGCCTGCAATATCAAAGTTCAAAAGTGGCTCAAATCAAATATGTTGGAAAATGCTTGCTTCCTCTTGGAGAGTCATCATACTGGGCAGGGTATCACCGTCTCTAAGAAGTCCTGAAAAAGGATACCTATTTGAATGTGTTTAAGCCAATATTGTCCCAAATTATTTGACCGTAGGACAACTTTCTCAATGAAACACTTCTGACAGTGTAATTTTAGGGGGCCATTGAAGATTTTTATAAGAGTGACCTGGAATGTGTGAAAGATGGAACCGAAGATGGTAAAGAATGTTGACAGGGAGATTATTGGAAGAAACCTCAGTGGTTCAAAAGCAAAAGATAATTAGACTTGCGAAAGCTGTGACAATTGAGACCAAGGGGAAAAGAAACATTCGAGTAATGAATTGATATTCATGAGGAAAAATAAAAAGGAATTGGGGAGGTTGGAGAATACGTAAACAACAACAAAAAGAGCATGGGGAATCAAGAGGGACCAGAGTTTTTAACTTGAGTAAGCAGGAGGATTTCAGTGCCATTAAATGGTATAAGGAAAAAACACAAGAAGTAGGTTTTAGAAACAAAGGAAACAGCTTAATTTTCACTCTGCTGAATTTGGGAAAACCTGTCAAACCTAATTGACGTTAATATTACTACATAGCAAGCAAATTGAATCTTCTATCATAAAATAATTTTATTTATGGACTGCTGAAGAATTAATCCAATCCAGCCTTCTTCTAGGAAAGGAATATGATTAACCACTTTGATATTCATTTATCCTCTCATTTACATCTGCTTAATTGAAGAAGAACTTATTAAGGCTATGCCACATACCAGGTGCTGGTACAAGGGGAGACAGACAAGAGGTTTCTAATCTATAATGGGTTTAAAGCATGAACACAACACAAGGCATAAAGAACTCTGAATCAGCAAGATATAAAAGAGATAAAGGAGTTTCCATCATGGCTCGGTAGTTAAGGAACCCTACTAGCATCCATGAGAACGTAGGTTCAATCCCTGGCCTCGCTCAGTGGGTTAAGGATCCCGCATTGCTGTGAGCTGTGGTGTAGGTCACCTATGAAGCTCAGATCCTGTGTCGCTGTGGCTCTGGCATAGGCCGGCGGCTACAGCTCCAATTCAACCCCTAGCCTGGGAATCTCCATATGCCACCAGTGCGGCCCTAAAAGACAAAAAACAAAACGAAACAAAACAAGGGATAGAGAGGAGGGAAAATAGCCAGCTTGATATTTGAACTGAGTATTCATGAAAAGTCAATATTTCAACAGGGAAGAATAGAGGAGGAAGGGCACTCAGAGACCTGTTTTCTTAAATTTTTTATTCTCTTGGTAAATGTTTTGTTTAATCTTCATAAATGCAAGTAGTTAATATTATTCCCTAGAGTGTTAAGCTCCAGTAGAATGGGCATGTTATCTGCTTTGTTCACTGCTGTATCCCTACCACCTAGAAAAGTGGCTAGTAGATGCCACCCGCCCCCTGTTTTTTTTGTTGAAAGAATGAATGGATTAATGAACGGACAAATTGCCTGTCCTTGGTTGCTTCTTACTGCACTGTGTCACATAGCCATGGTGTCCTTTTTGGGAGACATGCATAGGTCTCCTTAATGAACGGACAAATTGCCTGTCCTTGGTTGCTTCTTACTGCACTGTGTCACATAGCCATGGTGTCCTTTTTGGGAGACATGCATAGGTCTCCTTTTCTTTTAGTAAAGTTGAAAGAATATGAAGAATCAAAGAATATGGAGTGGGAAATTTTACTAGCCCTTATCAAGAGAGTTCAAGGGAAATTTTAGTTTTGATTCTTCCTTTTCGTTTTTACATGAAGGGTAAGGAAGCTACCATGTCGATCTTGTCCATTGATGTATCATCAGCATCTAAAACAGTGTTTGGACCACAAATAAATGTGGAGTGAATAAATGGCTGAGTGAATGAATGAGTGAAGAAAATAATAAATCAATAAATAGAAAAAATTCTCTCTACCTTTAAATTCAGAATGAAGTATTTAAAATCTTCCTGTTGACCAATTCAACACCCAAGTGCATTCCCCCAACAATATTAAACTAGCCATGGAAAGTGATTTTTTAATTTACAAAGTTGGAAGAACTCATCAGAAACCTGTCAAACCTATCTAATGTCAAATTTGAAATGCAGGAAGCAGCTGTAGAAGGCACATATCCTCATAATACATGCTAATTAATTTGGTTTACTCAAAAGAGGCAAATTGACTCAAACAATTGGACCAAATGTCTAACTCTTTTTATTGCTCTGTTTCTTCATCGTTACACTGTCACCCATGGACTCTTTGTACCACTCAAGAAAGAACCACATTACTAAGTTTTACAACAATCTTATTCTGTGTGGGAAAAATACAATAGAAATTATTACCTCTGCATACATATTTACAGCCTCTAGCTCTCAGGGTTTTCTTCTTTTGTGTGTGTGCTCCTTGGAAATTCTAAGTACCAGTCCTTGGTCTGGGTTGAGGACAAGAATACTGAGTGTTCCATGATCATATCTTCTCTGCTACAAATACTCTCCAGAGAAAGCTGAGAGACGATTACTAAACTTAATCGGTGAGGCTAAATTTTTTTCTCTTGTTTAAAATAAAAGATAGCTTTTAATTTTTTATGTTAAATATAACTTACATTCATTACACAAAATTTGGTCAATACAGAAAAGCAGAATTAGCAGAGGTCAGTGGGCTTACATCTAACACTCAGGTCAAATGAGTGTGAGTGTACTTATTTCCCCATATCTTTGTCCACACTGAGCAGTGTCAGACATAAAATCTCTGCTAAGGTGATAGGCTAAATCATTCCTGAAAGCATGAGAAAGGTATTGACTGCAAAAATACGGAAAAATATAGTATTTGGTTGTAGTGTGGCTTAATGGTGTGGGGGTCTATGCTTCTTGGATTTCTAAAACAGGTGTGACACCAATAATCTCTCCTATTGGATGCATTAATAATAACAGTAGGTAGTATTTATTGAGTATTTGTCGTCTACTTCTAAGTGTCTGGGAAATAGTGAACTATTATTATAACATATATTTTACAAATGAAGAAATTGAGGCAACAGGAATGTTGAGTAACTTGCCCAAAGTCATAGAGCTAGGAAACATACCTACATTTTTCATTTTAGTCTCCTATTTTTGATTAAAAATATGTGTATTACACAAGTATAATAGCTAACGTATAGATAGGAGATGGAGAATGTGCCTTTTGTCTGTTGGGAAAGAGGGAAATATAACCATATAATTATACTGACAAGAGAAAGCCCCAAATCACTAAGAGAACAGGGAAAGTCAGGAGAGGTGATATAGCCTGGAATATAAGTGGGTAGGTGTTCTGGTTTTCCATTCTTGCTATAACGGATTATCAAAGAGTTAGTGGCTTGAAACAACACAAATTACCATCTTTAGAGTTCTATTGGTTAGAGGTATGACATGGGTTTTACTGGCTAAAATCAAAGCTTTGGCAGGGCTGAATTCCCTTCTCGGTCCCGGTGATGATATTTCTCATCATCCTTAGGATAAATAACTGCATCAGAATGTTCTAAAGTATTATAATTTATTTTTAAGAAATAATATATTGGGAATATGTCTCTAAAAATAACAAACAATAATGTGAAGTAATTTGACTTCATATTGATACTAATTTACTCATGAAATAATATGTTTAAGACATCCACATGACCTCACTTTTTCCCCTGTGCTTTAATCAATTCTTTGTTTTTCACATCTAGTTCCAATGAATCCTACTGACTCCTACCTTTTCCTCATTTTCTCTGCTTATTTCTAGGTGCTATTAATTACACTTCATGTCCCTCTCTCTAGATCACTTTCAGATCTCCCATACGACTTCTTATTCTGAAGCACTTTATATATATATAGTTTATATATATCCAACTCTCATAGAAGACAGCCTGAAGAAATGTGATGATCAAGGGTCAAGGGTCATAGACTGAATGTTTGGGTCCTTCCAAATTCATGTGTTGAAACCTAATCCCCAATGTGAGTTATTACGAGGTGGGGCCTTTGGAAGGTTATTAGGTCATGAAGGTGGAGTCTTCCTGAATGGGATTAGTGTTCTTATAATAAAAGAAATCCCATGGTTATTACTAAAAAAAAAGAGAGACAAGTGCTGGCAAGGATGTGGGGAAAATGAAACTCTTGTGCATTGTTGGTAGGAATGTAAATTGGTATTGCCACTGTGGAAAACGGAATGGAAGTTTCTCAAGAAATTAAAAGTAGAATGTCATATGATCCAGCAATTCCACTTCTAGGAATATCTCTCAAGAAAACGAAACGAATTGTCTCAAAGGGCTATCTCCACTCCCATGTTCATTGCCGCATTATTCACAATAGCCAAAGTATGGAAACAATCTAAGTGTCAGTCAATGGATGAATGGATCCAGAAAATGTGATTTATAGATACAGTGGAATATTATTCAGCCTTAAAAAAGAAGGGAATTCTGTCATTTGTGACAACATGGATGAACCTGGAGGACATTATTCTGAGCGAAATGAGCCAGATGAGAAGGGCAAATACTGCATGGTATCACTTAACGTGTGCAATTTAAAAAAACAAGTTGAACTCATAGAAATGGAGAATAGAAGAGTAGTTGCCGAGGGCTGGATGATGAAGGAAACAGGGAGAGGCTGATAAAAGGGCACAACCTTTCAGTAACAAGATGAATAAGGTTTGAGGATCTAATGGAAAACATTGTGACTATAGGTGATTACACCATATTGTGTAAGTTAAATTTGCTAAGAAAGAGGAACTTAAATGTTCTCTTCACCCCCCTCCTCCAAAAGGGTAAGTATATAAGAGATGGATGTGTTACTTCACTCAACTCCTTTTACAATAGACATGTATATCAAATCATCACGTATACTTTAAATATCTTATAATTCTGTTTTTTATATAATGATTTTTATTTTTTTTTCATTATAGCTAGTTTACAGTGTTCTGCCAGTTTTCTACTGTACAGCATGGTGACCAAGTTACACATACATGTATACATTCTTTTTTCTCACATTGTCATGCTCCATCATAAGTGACTAGACAGTTCTCAGCGCTACCCAGCAGGATGTCATTGCTAATCCATTTCAAAGGCAATAGTCCGCATCTATTAACTCCAAGCCTCAGTCCATCCCACTCCCTCCCCCTTGGCAACCACAAGTCTATTCTCCAAGTCCATGATTTTCTTTTCTGTGGAAGATGTAGTATATGTACATGATGGAATACTACTTGGCCATAAAAAAGAACGAAATAATGCCATTTGTGGCAACATGGATGGAACTAGAGACTCATACTGAATGAAGTAAGTCAGAAAGAGAAAGACAAATATCATATGATATCACTATATCTGGAATCTAATATACAGCGCAAATGAACCTTTCCATGGAAATAATTTTGTTTATCATTGAAACTGGGGGGGGGGGAAGATCCAAGAGATCTGGGACCCCACTCCTCCTGCCATGTGAGGGCACAGCAAAAAGACCTCTGTCTATGAAACAGGAAGCGGGTTCTCACCAGACTGCCAGTGGCCCTGACCTTGAACTTCTCTACCTTTAGAACTGTGAGAAATAAGTGTTGGCTGTTTATAAGCCACTCAGTCTATGGCATTCTGCTGTAGTAGCCTGAATGAACTAACGGTCCATTTACTAAAGATTCTGAAATTAGAGTGCCAAAAATAGATAACACAAATTAGCAAATTAATTTGAGGAGAGTTCTTTTTTTTTAAGAAAAAAAAAAAAAGAGTTGGACACGGCGTGGGAACCAAAAGAAATAGTGCAGTAACCCAGGGCTACCAGCAGAGACTCTTTTAAGACCGCCCCCCCCCCCCCCCCGAGGTTTGAAGAGATCAGGGGAAAAACCAATGATTGGATTCAGCCCATGAAGACCCTATAGTCAAAGAACCAGGGAAATACATATCTTGACTTCACTCTTCTCCCACCTCTACATCCCACATCTCCTGTGAGGTTTCCCCATGGACTGACTCAGCAGGAAGCCAGAGGGTGTAGGATTCCCACTGAGGGGGTCTGCCACCCAGGGCTAGCCCCTCTGGGCGGGGAATAGGGAGGAGGATTTAGAGTGCATCTGGAGGGCTCAGTAACTCAATAAAGATATCTGGCATTATGCCTATTGAACACCTGCTCTCCATACATATATCTCCTGCAGAAAGAATCTCTTTGTATCTTCTGATCCCCCCACCTGGAACACCTGGGCTACTGTCACTATGTAACATTGGCCTTCAGCCCTCATGTATCTTTTCTCCTCTTACCTCCATTTCTCTTTAAAATGGATTTCTTTAATTAGGCTTTTAAATGAGAATCCTTTGCTGAATGTTTCCATTCAAGTAGCTCAATAAATAAAACTGTAGGAATTTAAATGCAATCAACTCACAGCATCTCCTTCCCACCTGATATATTCTGCATTTGAATTACACCGTCTATGCATGTTACTTCGAGAGTTCCTGGGCCAGGTTTGGCATCATCTCTGAGACTATATTCGGGAGTTAGTGTTCCATAGAAGGTAATGAGAAAAAAATGAATCTTAAAGGTGTGCCATAAAAAGCTATTTAAAAATATTTGCTCCAAGTGCCTTCTTATGCTAGTTATTTTAAAAGACAGTGTTTTAAAAGGAACAGTCGTATTAGTTTTGCCTAGCATAATCTAGAGACTTTTAAGTTGCTTTGGCCCTATAGTTGTTAACAACGTACCTGATATAAAAATACATTTAAGAAATTGCCAACATATGCAATGGCAATGGCCTTTTACAAATCATTTCCAGCTTTCTCTCTCCAGAGCTATGGCCTCTGAATAAAATGATGGTGTTCTGCTGTGTTCCCAAACTGACACTAAGCAAGCATTGTTGTCTTGGTTCCAAAGGGAAGCCAAGAATATTTCTGGGGCTTTACTAGATAGTGACTCAGTGAAAAGAACTTGGTTTTGAGATTGAGTTTTGTTTTGAGAGCGTCCTCGTGAACATCTGTATGGAGAAAAGAGAGGAAATGATATCTGAAGAAGACACTGTGTCAGAAATAACAAACAAGCAGGCTTGGAGGCCAGACTTGGCTTTGTGGTCAGATGGGTGACGCTGAGTTTAGGGCTTAAGCAGAGAAGATGTGGGCACCTCCTTCTACTTTCGGCTTCAAAGATTTGAGGAGGCGGAGAATGGCCTTGGAAGCAGGTGGGACTGCCATTCTTGATTCTCTTTTCTAATTATATGAAGTGTAAGGAAAAAGGATATTAGAAACAGAGACCCAGCTGTGCAGAGTGACAGTTCAAACATAATGAGGACAAAGAACAGCAAGTGCAAGAAGGAAGATGTTTTAATCTCAGATGTCTGTGCTCTTCCAGCTTTGTACAAAAGGAAACAAGCAGCAAAATGGAAGAGAAATAATCCCGTGAATGGGTCCCCTTCTTGTAGTTCCTTCTGGTACCGAACCTTGAATCACTCACTCAAGAGAAAGTCCACAAGACAAAGTAAGGAAAACAGAGTGAGTAGCTAGCAGCAGAATTTAGAGGGTATAGATGAGTCCAGTGAGAGTAACACCTTTTCCTTATATAATGCCACCATAGTAGCGAGTTTACAGGGACTGTCTGAGAAAAGGGAGATGTTACCTCTGGAGAAGAAATGAGGTAGGTAAGTACTTATCTCTCTCATTCCCTTCTCTCCCTCCTTCCCCTTCCTCCCTGTCTCTCTCCCTCTCTCCTTCATACCGTGTTAGAAATAATTCCAGCATGAACAGCTTGGGAGCTGCCCACAGAAGCGTTTGAGGAGCTGGAATCTCGGGCATCAAAAATAATTCAGACCATTCTCTTCATATGTCATAGACACAGCTTGAACGACAGAACAAACTTCCTACAGAAATGCAGATCCATTTTGTCTAGTTACTTTAGCAGCTAAAGTTTTGCTGATTACATCATATGCTATTTTTAGTAAGACTTCAGTGTAACCATGGAAACTGCTTTTCCTGAAAACTCACACTATTTCCTTCGAAATTAGCCACAGAAAAGAAAACCTTTGCAGAAAACTAATAAGGAATACATGAGTTAGATTCAAGGGAGGAAAAACGAACTTAGTAGGTCCCAATAACATTTATATGTGTGGATACCTATACATATGCTTGAGGCAGAGTTGCCTATATTTGTATGTAAAATCATTTGAATTTTTAGATTCGTTTTTGACTGGCAACAGCTTGAGCGCATGACACAATGTAGTTTATTACAATGGTACAGCAATGCATGTAAATCTGAGGGGAAGCCTGCTCCTTAGGGAACGGGACCATGGTTTCCTAGCAACAGAAGATGTTGGAAAGTTTCACAAGATAATCCTTCTGACCAATTGGGAACTTGCTGGGGTGCATGTAGTAAGTATAAAGAGAGTATTTCTCCATATATACTTGAAAAGACTGAACTAGTCCCCCAAACGTTGCAGTGAGGGGAAAGATGGCTAATCAGGTGACTGTAGATGGTAAAGATGTTTAGTGCAGTTTTGAGGTTCTACCCTGTGGCAGACAGGATAGCCACCCCCAAAATTATCTACTCTCGAATCCCTGGAACCTGAAATATGTTACATTACATGCCTAAAGTGACTTTACAAATGTATATAAGCTTATGGGCCTTAAAATAGGGAGATTATTCTAAATTATTGGGTGGTCCATTCTAATCCTCTGAACCCCTAACAGCAGGGAACTTTCTTGGCTGGAGTTAGAGGTTGCAGAAAAAGTTAATGACATGCTGAGCACGAAAAAGACTCCAGTTGTTGGTTTGAAGGTGCAGGGAGTCATGTGGAAACTGTGAGAAGGAAATGAATCCTGCCAACAATTGAATGAGCCTGGAACTCATGTGGAAACAAGAGGTTCCCCCAGAGCCTCCAGTTAAGAATCCAGGCTGACTGACACCTAGATTTTGCAAGACCCTAAACAGAGCAGCCACCTAAACCCGCCGGACTTCTGACCTAGAGAATGATGAGACAATGAATGGATGCTGTAATCTGTGCAGTACGTTACTACGGGAATAGGAAAATAGTATATATCTCAAAACTTTTATGTTAAGAATGTAGCTTTTTAGTGAATCTTATTTCCCATTAGGCAAAAAGGGCCAAGAGAGAAGTTCTTTGGGTATCTTTTTAAAAATCCCATTTCATTTATCAAAATTTTTAAAAACTTCATAACTTTTAGCAAGTGATTAGGCTCTGGGGATATTTCTCAAGGATGAAGATCTATGTAAATGTTATGCATACCAGCATAATACTGGAGACAACCTAAAATTTTGGCAGTAGGATTATGGTTAAATAAATTATGGAACATCTATTTGATAGAATATTTTTCTTTGTTAAATTATGCTGCATAAAAATATTGATGAATCTAGGGAAATGTTCATGTTGTATATAAGTTAAAAGGGGGAAGAATAATTTAAAAAGATGTACCTGCATTAAAAGAGCTGGAAGCATGTTACAGTGTTTAATGCTGTTTCCCACTGAGTGGCGGACATACATATTCTGCTTTCCAGTAGTTTCTATGATGAAATATGTAGCTTTTGTAATTAGAAAAAATCCTAGTAACTGTCGCTATAATAATAAAAATAAATAGAATAGTTTGATGTTGAGCAGAGTTGCTGGTAAGGAGGCAGTTTGCAGCTATGCATCAGAGCTTCATTTAAAAGATTTACCATTTTGCTGGCTTGAAAATGGGACACTGTGACTTCAGGTCCTCCCACTTCTTAATTATTTTTCACCAAAACTTGTTTAGGATTGCATCTGGAGCATGCTTCCTTTTGTATTAGACAGGACTTGTGCAGTTTCAAGTAATAGAAACCTGACTCAAAGCAGCTAAGTTTGAAGTAACGAAAAGCCCTCGGTTAAATTCTGCTTCAGGTAAAGCTGGATCCAAGTGATCCAGCCATGTCTTTATGGCTCCACATTTCTCTCCATCTCTTAGACAAACTTTTTCTCAAGCACAGAAGAAAGAGAGCTCTGACAATAAAAGACTCTGATAGTCTGGTCATAGGAACCAGGTAAAGGGGTATTCCCAAAAGTCAGACTTAGGGCAGGGTTAGTCTCACTTCAGTCATGTGGAATAGCTTTTCTAGAGGAAAAAGGGGTTCTGTTAGCAGAAGGAGAAGAGATACTGTGCAGGAAGAACAAGAATCATTCATCAATTCTTTGGAGGACCCTGGCGTGGGACAACTGGACAACTGGAGTCTTCACTTGACAGTGACTCAGAGTCTTCTTGCTGCTCTTCCAGTGGAGGCACATACTTATAAGGGATGCTGGAATCTTCTTCACTTCCAGCCAGTATTGAACTATTGCCACCATCTGTTCCATAGCCTCTATCATTACCCTTGTGCATCACCACTTCTGAAAGTTGAGGAAAATTCTTCCACATTTGAGGATGATCATGCAACATCACATTAAAAATGATTCATACTGTAATAAGGGCTGAATATTTGGCTTCTTCTTGATTCGTAATGAATTCCTTGCCTTTCTAGACCAGTTTCTGGCTCATGGAAGGATATTGGTATGTATTTGTTGTGATTGGAAATATTTGACTTCTGAGCTTGGGGTAAATATTTGTTGCCACTCTTTGTTCAGGTCTTAACCTCATTGTTGCTGGATCTTTACTGCCTACTTGAACATCTTCTTCACAGAGGTTCCTAGGAGGTTGAGGCTCCTCCTATATTCCATGAAACCCCGAGTTTGTAGGTGCTCATTCAGACCGTGCTCTCCATTCAAACCTTACAATAACCAAGTCAACTGTTTTTATGAATTGTCCAATCTTCTACAAAATGGAAACATTCTGTTTTCCCAAACTTTCTCCCTCTGCATAATCCTCAGCTACTAAATATGGCTGTGGAATTTTGAAGAAAACATTTTAAAACTATAATAAATTCTTATCAGTTTTGAAGGTGTAGGTAGAGTTGCTGATATAGAAAGAGGAGGGTCTAAAGGAGAGGCTGAGAGATCTTTCAGATGACCATTGGATATTCTGATTTTCTAATCCTATTTATATTTTTTTGTAAATGTCATTAAATTTCTGGATAGTCTCTGTTACCAGGAAACTTGTGCATGGTGGGCCCCCATATTTAAGATGGTAAACTGGAGTTCCCGTCGTGGCTCAGTGGTTAACGAATTCGACTAGGAACCATGAGGTTTCGGGTTCATTCCCTGGCCTCGCTCAGTGGGTTAAGGATCTCGCGTTGCCGTGAGTTGTGGTGTAGATCGTAGACGCCGCTCAGATCCCGCATTACTGTGTCTCTGGAGTAGGCCGGTGGCTGCAGGTCTGATTGGATCCCTAGCCTGGGAACCTCCATACGCCAAGGGAGTGGCCCTCGAAAAGGCAAAAAGACCCCCCCCCCAAAAAAAAAAGAAGAAGAAGATGGTAAACAGACAGGAGGAAATGAGAAGCTGATGGCTTGTTCTATAGTGTGCATATTGGATAATGACCTGCATGACTGCAGAGAGCAGGGCTGGGTGACTTCTGGTCTCCTCTACTTAGAAATTCTCTGTTTCTGATGCTCTGTGAGGATCTTCACACAAAACCTTCTTGGACTGGCAGCAATTGTCTTGCACTTTCTTGAACACTCTTGAAAAATACTCTTGAGTATACGAAAAGGACCAGAAATCAGAGGCGGTGTGTACTTTCAGATTGTTACGCATTCTTTGAAATCTCTTTGGAGGATACTTGCTAGATAATTATCAGAACAAATCACTGAGTGACTGGAGAACCCGCAAGGCAAAGGCTGTCCCTAGACAGAATGGCAAAGAAGGCAAAATTGTCATTTGGTGCATCTGGTTTGCCCTACTCCATCTCCTCTTCCCATCTTTAGTTTCCCATGGCTTCATACAACAGCTCCCCCTCCCCGCCCCCCTAATTCTCCAGGACCTTCAGCTGTACACTCTGTTAAAACATAAGCTGGTCTGTTTTGATCTCTTTCCTAGTAAACACAGATTTATGCTATATTCCAGTTCCCTTAGGCATCCTTCTTGAATGATGGCTCTTTCGGAGTGACAATTAGCTCATCTGGCAAAGGTATTCATACTATGAATTAGTGTTTCCCATATCATTTGCAGGTTTGCAGGGTCTCTCTGGAGATAGCATGTTAACATGCTAAAGACTAATTAAAGTCTAAAGGACCTTTTCTTCACACCATTTATTTCAAGCTACATCCTTCATTATTCTCTTTTACCAAAATAATCTCAAGGGAATACATTATACTTTATATATCCATTGCCTTTTGTACTCTCTTATAATTTGCCTGTCCTTCCTGCTATTCCACAGCTGCCGAGCTCCAGAAATCACTACCAACCAGCCAATCACTAAACTCTCTATATTAAGCCTATTGACCTATTATAATATTAGACAGTGCCTGCTCCTCTCGTCTCCAGCCTCCTTTTGAACTCCACCAGTTCTCTTTTCCCTTCTTTGGTGGAATCCAGATCTCATTTACTGGGTTCTCTTCCCTTGTTTAAACCCTTAAACTGGAGCTTCCACAAGAATCACCAGGCATTCCCTCTCATGCTTCCTAATCTATCCACCTAATCACAACATCTTTAGCTCAACATCTGCTAGATCTCAACTCTGCTGCCATTGCTTCCACTTAATCCCACGTTACATTTCCTTGAACTTTTGCAGTAGTTTCCCATCTCTAGCTTCATCCTGTGCGAGTCTGTCTCACACACAACCCAGATCATCCAGTCTTGATACTACTACTGTGTCTCAAATGTTTGTGCGTTTCTCAATTACTATTCAAGGAGCTTGCCACATCATTGGTGGCTTTCTTTGAAGTCCTATCCTTTCATTATTCTCTTTCCTTTCTCCCTTCAGTTCTCCACCTTTCCAACAGATGCTGCCCAAGTGAGAGCCCGGTACACCCCTCACATTCCATTCCTGAGAACATCCCCCGTATTAATTCTTCAGGGCTTCCATAACAAAGAACCACAAGCTAGGTGGCCATGAAACAACACAAAACAAAAACTACTCAGAAATTTATAGGGAAGAACTCTTCCTTGCCTCCACCATCTTCTGATGGCTCCTGGTGTTCCTTGGCTTGTGGCTGCATCTCTCTAATCTCTGATTCATCATGACTTGGCCTTTTCCCCTTTGTCCCTGTGTGTCTTCTTCTTTTCTGTCTCTTCTAAGGATACTTATCATTGGATTTAAGGCCCAATCAAAGCCAGGGATGATCTCATATTCATATCCTTTAGAGAGATCCATGTCTGTAAAGGACCTCTTTTTGAAGGTCATATTCACAGCTATCAGATGTTAGAACTTGGACATATATTTTTGGTGGGGAGTAGTATTCAACTCATTACACTTCCCTCTTCTGAATTGTTCCTTTACAAGAACCTTTGCTTCTGAAATGACCTCCCTGTCATTTTGGTGTCTCTACGCTAGCTCAGTTTTGAAACCTAACCCAAATTCCAACTTCTCCATGAGAATTTCCCAGAGTCCCCTAGAGATAATGGTCTTTTAAAAACTCTCAGAGTACCTTGTAACCTCTTACCATAGAACTTGCCATAATATGCCTTGAGGCAGAAGTATTTTTTAAGTTTTATTGAAGTATAGTTGAGTTACAATGTTATGATAATTTCTGCTGTACAACAAAGTGATTCAATTATATATATATATATATATATACACACACACACACACACACACACACACACACACATTCTCTTTCAGATTCTTTTCCCACATAGATTATCACAGAATATTGGATAGAGTTCCTTATGCTATATAGCAGGTCCCCATTGGCCAATCATTCCATATACTTAAGTGTGCATATGCCAATCCCACATCCATAATCTATCCTTCCAATCCCACCCACCCCCACACCTGTCCCCTTTGGTAACCAGAATGTGTTCAAAGTCTGTGAGTCTGCTCCTGTTCTGAAAATAAGTTCATTTTATGTCCTTTTTAAAAAAAGATGCCACATGTAAGTGATAGCATATAATGTTTGTGTTTTGTTATCTAACTTCACTTAGTATAATAGTTTCTAGGTTCATCTATGTTGCTGCAAATGGCATTATTTCATTCATTTTTATGCTTGAGTAATATTCCAGTGTGTATATATACCACATCTTCTTTATCCATTCCTCTGTTGATGGACATTTAGGTTGCTTCCATGTCTTGGTTATTGTAAATAGTGCTGCAGTGAATATCGGGGTGCATGTATCTTTTCAAATTATGATTTCCTCTGGATGGATGCCCAGGAGTTGGATTTCTGGACCATATAGTAATTTTATTGTTAGTTTTTTGAGGAACCTCCATACTGTTTTCCACAGTGGTTGCACCAATTTACATTCCTACCAACAGTGTAAAAGGGCTCCCTTTTCTTCACATTCTCTCCAGCATTTTATTGTTCATAGACTTTTTGATGATAGCAATTCTGGCTGGTGTAAGGTGGCACCTCATAGTAATTTTGATTTGCATTTGTCTAATAATTAGTGATGTTGAGCATCTTTTCATGTGTTTTTTGGCCATCTTTTCTTTGGAGAAATGCCTATTTAGATCTTCTGTCCATGTTTTTGTTTGTTTGTTTATTTATTTTTATTAGGGCCACACTTGCAGCATATGGAGGTTCCCTGGCTAGGGGTCAAATTGGAGCTGTAGCCACAGGCCTACAGCACAGCCATAGGAACCCCAGATCTGAGCCATGTCTGTAACCTACAACAGAGCTCACTGGCAACTCCATATCCTTCATCCACTGAGTGAGGCCAAGTATCGAACTTGAGTTCTCACGGGGATACTAGTCAGAATCGTTTCCGCTGAGCCACGACGGGAACTCCATCTGCCCATTTTTTGAAGTTTTTTGTTTTTTTGATATTGAGCTGCAGGAGATATTTGTATATTTTGGAGATTAAACCCTTGTCAGTTGCTTCATTTGCAAATATAGTCTCCCATTTTATGGGTTGTCTTTTCATTTTATGATTTCCTTTGTGAGGCAGAAATATTTATGAACCTATCTATCTTTTTTCTTCAAAAGGACTTTCAGTTTTGGTGGGCCAGAGTATTACCTTTCTAGCCCCCACCAGAAATTTCTAAATTGGAACCATTTATGCATTAGCTGAGTTGAATGGACGGTGCAGGCATGGCTCTAGTGTAGAGTCCATGGGTAGAGAGAGGGGATCTCTATGGGCTGTGGTTTCTTCTGTCCTATCCAGAGAGAAGCTTTTGGGCAAGGAGTGAAACTTAACAAGGTAAAGCAGCTAAGCAATTCCCATTAATCTTAAAGAAAAAGAATTTTTCAAAAGAATACAGAAAAATCCTTTTGAAACACCTATTTTGTTAATTTATCATTTTTTAAAATTTTACAAAATTGAGCAGTCTTACAATTCCAAGATTTCTAAACACTAAAGGAGCTCAGTGACCTTGCAGTCCAGTCAGAAAGATGGATGTATGATTTGCCTAAAGCCACATAGCTGGTTCATGACAGAGTTGAGGTCTTCTCACTCAAAACCTAAATAGTTTCTTCTAGTATTTTCCTTTTGAGACATAGCCAATTTAATCTCCTGTGAACCCCTTCACACGCTAATTAATAGCAAGGATGACAAAAATTACTTAGTTTTCAAGAGGCTTTGGATTCTCAAATGCCTTTGGCATGAATATCCTAAATTAGAAAATGAATACAAATAACACTAAGATGCATTTCTTATATTTTTAGTGTATAAAATAGCCTATTTGTTTTTCCTCTCATCTTTTTACATTCTCCCTAATAAGCAGAAGTCAGTAGATCATGTGTTCATTGGGTCTTGTGGTCATTAGTGTGAATCAGAAAGGTTGAACTCTAATTGCTTACACCCTGCATAAAGCACTCTGTTGACCAAGGTGCCAGCAAGCTTCCTTAGTGACAAAACGAATCTCTAGGCCTAAAGCCCTCACCACGTTTTTTTTGGTTTTGTTTTGTTTTGTTTTGTAATTCTTAGATGTGTTGTTACCAACATGGGAATCATTAGAAACTATTCTTTTAAAATTGCATATACTCTTATTATAGCCATTTTCAGAAGGAAAAGTCAGGACTAAAACATTTCTGCTTGATTTGTAAAATTATGTATTTGGAAATCTTGCCATGATGCAAAAATTAAGTTCCATTTAGCCGTGTATTTAGCAAATCAAAGCCTTTTATGAAAAAAGAATAAAATTAGGTTATCCAAGAAAATCTGGGACATGTGGTCACTGTGTTATGCTTTGACAGCATTGCTAGAAGCTGTGGTTAAATAATATATATACACATACTCAAGAATATCCTCAAAATTAGGGTTAATCATAGAATTAAGTGAGATTGCAGAATGATTGATGGGAAGAGAGTTGAAAATAATACTCAAATGCAGGGATGGGATAGTCTTTTATTGTCCATCACAACCTTGTGATATTAAACTCTTGTTAATATTAATAATGATAATAA
Organism: Phacochoerus africanus; assembly: GCF_016906955.1. Classification (NCBI taxonomy): domain Eukaryota; kingdom Metazoa; phylum Chordata; class Mammalia; order Artiodactyla; family Suidae; genus Phacochoerus; species Phacochoerus africanus. The sequence continues at coordinate 89,497,462 of NC_062550.1, forward strand.
TGATAACTAATATTTACTAAACTCTCTGCCCGATCTATGCTACTGTATTAGTAAAATCTACTGTCCCAAGAGTTTTATGTCTTTTCACTTAGTCCTCAAAATAAACCTAGGACATAGGTGATAATAATAAAGTAGGTACTAATATCCACATTTTAAGATTTTACAGATGAGGAAACTGAGGCACAGAAAAACAAAGTAACAAACCCAAAGTCACACAACTTAATAAATGGCAAGGCAGGCATGCAATGTGGTGTTTAGGCTCCAGAGCCTCTGTGTCATCATCAAAACTGACAAAATGCCAGCATATATTTGGCTGTATATACTGTAGTGAAATGTAAGGTAGATTTAGAGGGTTGGTTAAAATGTCTCTGGAGTTCCTGTCGTGGTGCAGTGATTAATATATCCGACTAGGAACCATGAAGTTGCGGGTTTGATCCCTGGCCTTGCTCAGTGGGTTAAGGATCCGGCATTGCCGTGAGCTGCGGTGTGGGTCACAAATGCGTCTCGGATCCTGCGTTGCTGTGGCTCTGGCGTAGGCTGGTGGCTACCGCTCCAGTTGGATCCTTGGCCTGGGAACCTCCATATGCCACGGGAGCGGCCCAAGAAATGGCAAAAAGACAAAAAAAAAAAATCTCTGAAATAGTGCATGTGGGTGTCTAGGATGTGTGTATTCACTCTCTGGCTGGGGGTTATTGTGAAAGGTACATGAAGAGGAGATCCTTTTTTTCCCCTCATTGTGTATGTATTTCCAGCCCTCTAGAATGACTAAGTCGTTTCACAGCCACACATGCAAACACAACATGAAAAGTTGGGGATAGTTACTCGAGCGTCTGGCACCCTGTGGATGAAACATACTGATGGCTGAGCTGCTCTACTGTGAGGCCAGGTGCTCTGGCACCCGTGCAGGCACAGTAAGACAATAACTAGCCCTTGGTTCTTGGCTCCACTCTATTTCTATTCTTGCCCCTCCTCCTGTCTTCCTCATCCTTTTCCTTCTAGCATATGCTGGAGTGGCCTCATCACAGAGTAGGAGGAGAAGTCTTAGGGAGTTAGGGATCATAGGGAACTGGGGATGCTTTGGGATTGTCTTTTTCCAGGTAAAAACACTTCCCTTTCTTTTCCTCTTCCTCTTCTCACACCTAGGATTCCAGGAAAAAGATCTGTGACATTGCTTAGTTATGTAACCCTTTCTTAGTGTCAGATAAGTTGTTTTTTTCCCCCTTTGGTGATGTGCAAGATCCAGGTGAGCACAGAACTACCTAATCAAGAATTAGTTATGGTCGTAGTCAATACCTGGAGTTGTCTGGAATTCTGTGCTGAAGCAAATCCACCTACATCCATTGTGTCTTTCTGTAACTCTACCATATAGACATTATCACCATCTTACCAATGTGGAAACAGAGGCTTTGAGAGGCAAGCTCAGAGAGCTAAGCAGCAAATTTGGGATTTGACTTCCAGCTGGGCTGATTCCAAAGTGAGCATGCTTTCCAAGGCGCTACTGCCATGGGGTTGCATGCATTTTAATGGAGGGTCTTAACAAGAAGGAACTGGGTCCTTCAATTGAGTTTCGGGCATCAATCTGATCTTTTTTTTTGAGGAATGCTTGTCTTGAAATTATGACACGGAAGTAGTTATTTGGTATTTCTCTGTGGATAATCTGCCCTGGTGGTCTAGTGAAACTAGTCTTGTACTACATGAAGGGAGAGGCCCTAGGAAACACAAGATTAATGCATTTCACACAAGCCATAACTCTTACAGGCAAGAATGACCTATTAATCAAGGACATCTCTGACAGGAAATTGATTATAATTGGCCACAGATATAAATAGGACTCTTGTTAATGAATTTGCTAATACTTGCATCCTATTGACTTATATCAGTCAAAGTTCTGTCCTTGTTATTACTGTCTGAATGCTTGACCTTTGAGTAATGTGACAGAGGTACTGCAAGAGTAGTGCCATCCCTGGGTCTTTCCCTAACTGGGGTGGCTGTTGGCTAGATACCTGGTCCCTGCTCTTCAGTCCTCATGTTCTCCCCAGTGGATAGCACGTTCAGATTCCATTGCTTCATTATCCTTTCTATGCAAATAACTTCCACATTGGCATCACCCCTGTTGCATTTCCACAAATGTCCTTCTGCCTACCAGATATTTCCAGTTGGACGTCTCACAGTCACATCAAGCCCCAGATTTTCCAAAATCACAAATTGTCTCCCCTTGGAGCAAGGTTTCTCTCCCAAGCAGTTCATCTGCTGGTAACTCAACAATGCTAGCCATTTGTACTTTGGAATCCTTTATGAACCATCTCTTTTATTTATCCCTTACCTTTCTTCCCAAGTAAAATTTCTGGGACCTATTTCTTCATCTTGAGTTCTACAGACACCACTTTGCTCTGCAAGGGGCTGGATCTTGCCCTGGTAGATCTCAATTCTCTTGCACTTGCAGATCAGTTTGTATCTTCAAATTCTGGGAATCATCCCATTTTTCAACAAAGGAAAATTAAAGAACACTGTACTAATTGTTTTCTTCCCCCTCAGGACCAAGCATCATAGTTTTAATCATGCATTTGAACATTTAAAAATTAATTTTTATTAGCCAAGTAATAAGTGAATATTTTCCTTCTAGTAATTAAAACATTACCATTAAAGCTTAAGTCCCATTGACCCTTTCTACTTTGCCCCCAGTGAATTCCCAGTTTGTTTATATCCTTCCAGATCTTTTCCTAAGCTTTAATACACATACATGCATTTAGGGAAAACAGTATTGTTTTCCTTTTTTCTAATATAAATGGTTACATATAAAAATAGTATACTGTATATACTCTGTGACATGGTTTTTTTTTACTCAACTTCCATTTATTTGATGAATATTTGTCAGGTAGTTGCAAGGTTCCAGGCACTGTCCTGAATTTCTAGTAATAAACTGGACAACCAACTGAGAAAATTAGCCCCCCTGAGTTCATAGAGTTCACATGGGCAGTCTCTTCATGCAGTAAAATAGATAAATTGCATGCTTTTCAATGACCGTGTAATAGTCTATAATATGGGCATGTTGGATTTCATCTAGCCATTCCTGTATTGATGGATGTTTAGACTATTTCCAGTGTTTGGCTGTGACAGTACTACCATGAGCACACTCATTCATGGCTCCTTGGGCACATGTGCATGTGTCTGGGTAGATGCTAAGTGCCCCACTAAGAGGTTCCAGTGGTATGTATGAGAGGACTCACTTTTGCCCATCCTTTCTAATGCTATATATCATCTGAATTTTATGCATTTTACCCATCTCACGAATGCAAAATGGAATCTTGTTATTTAATGTCAATCAAGTTTTCATGTTGTTCTCTCTACTCACTATTGTGGATGAAATGCACAAGTTGAGCTAAATCACCACAAGTCCTTGTTAGTTTATAAATTCCACCTTGATGGGAATGGATCTTAAGGACAATACAGGCTAAAAATGGATATCAAGTAACCACATAAATAAAGTAGCTGTCTTTGGTCTCCCTCTGCCTTCTTTGTTGGAGAATTTTCATGATCCTTAAGCTCCCCCAGAAACCCAGAAATTAGTTTCCCTGGTGGTCCTCTCTGATTTCCTCTGGCATGGTCTTCTATATTTAAATTTCAACTCTAATAATCTGCCCATCAAAGAATCAAGAGGTTTGCAAGGGGAAGAAACAGCACATGCAAAGTCACTGTGCAAGAATCTATGCTGGGCACAGAGGAGGTTCCACTCAGTATTGGGTGAGTGTATGGATTAGTCATGAGTGACTCCATGTATCATAGTCTAAACTAGGAGGTAGAGAGTAGTTAGAGGGAGGGTTGAGGGAAGGACAGGATCCTGATCACGAAGAGTGAGATGCTGAGGATTTGGCCTTGACTCTATGCACAATAGGAAGTCCTTCCATGTTTATTAGAACTGTCTGTAAGACTGTTGTCTGTTGTCTGGGCGTTATTGTTTAAGTAAAAGAAGAAGAAAACACTCTTCAAAGAAATCTCCTCCTGGTATTAAGATTAGTGAATTAGGACCATAGGTGGTTTGATGAACACAAAATTGAAGCGAAAGTAGGAGGATGGCTTTGAGGGAGAGAGTAACTGTAAGAACAATACAGTCCTTTGTTCAGCAAATGTTTATTGGTGTTCACTCCATGCAAGGTACCATTTAAATGCTGAAGATATCAACTGCACAGAAAAAAATAAAGTTTCTACTCTCATAGAACTTATGTTCCAGTGGGGGTGAATTAGGGTGGGGTAAACAGTCATGTGCTATGTCAGGTGGTAGGTGCATTGAGAAAAGCTCAAGTAAGGAGAAGGCATTGAGAGTGATTAAAAGGAAGAGTAAAAGCGAGCGATGCAGATGCGGGAATGGGGACATCAGGGTAGGGGGAGTAACAAGTGCAAATGTCCTGAGGCCAGGTGTGCTTGACATGTGCAGGGAACAGATATTTATGGGGCACCTGTGATACACCATTTTTGAGTTGCTAGAATAGAATGGTAAACAAAGGGAGGCAAGATTGCTGCTCTTACGAGGAATATCTTCATGATGTACTATATTTTATTAGTTTCTTTCTTAGAGGGTGTATTAGTTTGCTAGGGCTGCTGTGGAAAAGTATACAGCCTGGAGGGCTTAACACAAATTTGTTTCCCCACAGTTCTGGAGAACAGAAGTCCAAGATTGAGATGTCAGCAGGGTTGATTTCTTTTCGGGCCTCTCCTTGACTTATAGATAGTAGTCTTCTCCTGGCGTCCTCACATGGTTTTTCCTCTGTGTGTCTCTGTGTCCTAATCTCCTCTTTTTATAAGGACATCAGTCATATTGGATTAGGCCCAACTATATGATCTAATTTTACATTAACTACTTCTTTAAAGACCCTGTCTCCAAATACAGTCACATTCTAGGTATTGGGTTTAGGACTTCAACATATGAATTTTGGGAGCGTACAACTTAGCCCATAACACAATTATATTATTTTAATTTTTATTAAAGTATAGTTATACTTAAATTACTGTATATATTAAATTTACAGGTGCACAGTATGGTGATTTACAATTTTTAAATACTCCATTTAGAATTATTATAAAATATTGGCTATATTCCACATGTTGTACAATATATCCTTGTGCCTTATTTTATATCTAATAGTTTGTACCTTTTAATCCTTTCCCCCTTCCTTCTCCCCACTGGTAACCAATAGTTTGTTCTCTATATCTGTGAGTCTGCTTCTTTTTTGTTTTATTCACTAGTTTGTTGATTTTTTTTTTTGATTTTACATATAAGTGGTATCGTATAGTATTTGCCTTTTTTTTTTTTTTTGGTCTTTTGTCTTTTTAGGGCCACACCTGCAGCATGTAGAGGTTCCCAGGTTAGGGGTTGAATCGGAGCTGTAGCCGCCGGCCTACATCACAGCCACAGCAGTGCCATATCTGAGCTGTATCTGCCACCTACACCACAGCTCACTGCCATGCCAGATCCTCAACACACTGAGCAAGGCCAGGGATCAAACCCACAACTTCATGGTTCCTAGTCGGATTCATTTCTGCTATGCCACGGTAGGAACTCCTATAGTATTTGTCTTTATCTGACTTATTTCACTTAACGTAATGTCCACCAAGTTCACCCATGTTGCTGCAGGTGGCAAAATTTCTATGACTGAATAGTATTCCATTGTGTACATATACCACATCTTCTTTATCCATTCATCTGTTGATGGACACTTAGGTTGCTTCCATATCTGGGCAATTGCAAATAATGTTGCTATGAACATTGAGGTGCATGTATCTTTTTGAATTAGTGTTTTTGTTTTTTTGGAATATATACCCAGAAGTGGAATTGCTGGGTCATATGGTAGTTCTGTTTTTGGTCTTTTGAGAAACCTCTATACTGTTTTCCACAGCGACTATACTAATTTACATTCCCACCAACACTGTATGAGGGTCCCCCTTTCTCCACATCCTCAATAATGTTTGTTGTTTGTGTTCTTTTTGATGGTAGCCATTCTGACAGGTGTGAGGTGATATCTCTCCATGGTTTTGACTTATATTTCCCTGACGATTAGCGATAAGCATTTTTCATGTGCCTGTTCGCCATCTGCATTTCCTCTTAGGAAAAATATCTATTCAGTTCTTCTGCCCATTTTTTAATTGAGTTGTTTGCTTTTTTGATGTTGAGTTGTATGAGTTGTTTATAAATGTTGGAAATTAATCCCTTCTTGGTCATATCGCTTGCCAATATTTTCTCCCTTTTAGTAGGTTGTCTTTTTGTTTTGTTGATGGTTTCCTTTGCTGTGTCATTTTAAAATTTGGAGTAATTGTTGGACCATCTATCTTTGGCCACCTCTTTTTTGCAAACTCCCATTTGCCTTTAAAAACTCAACTTAGTTCTCACCTCTGGTGTCGCTTTGTAGCCCTGGTCTGATTTATTGCCTCCCACCCCACCGTCTGTGCCCATGAAATCTATGCCTGACTCTGGCTCTGTCGTAGCCCGTATTGTATTTTAGTGTAATCCTCTGTTTATCCCTCTCTCCAACCAGTCTGTGAGCTCCTTGCATGGTGGGGATGAGATCTTTGGTGTTTTTGATCCCTACAAATATTTTCTGGTACATTACGGTTACTCTACATAGATATTTGCTGAAGGAATAAATGTCTAATCTATATTCATACCGGAGTCTTCTCCAGAGGCTGGAAGGACCACCCTAGATTGTCTTTCCAAGCAAAATACAGGAGAATATGGGAGTAGCTGATAGAAGAATGTCAGGATAATGGAGCCTTCTTGGGAGTGCATCTCTGGCCTCCTGTCCCATTCCAACATGAAAAAGCTATAACTGGCCTTTCAAACTACTTCCCTACTCCCTGGACAGAGAAACTAATTCCTCACCAGGAGTAAGCATATGGGAGGGTCTTGGCTCTGAGCAAGAAGTCAACTACAAAGGCCTTGATGTGTAACCCCAGTTCACCATCTCCACACTGATGGGGGGATGTGGATCTGAACTGTAAGGCCCCACCGGGCTGCTAATGAACACAGGTAGTGTCCTCTTTCTGGTCACAGAAGGCCCCTAACTATTTTTTTCTTCAGGAAGTGACTACTTTCCATCACTGTGAAGGCTCAGAGGACCCCTAGTCCTTCAAATAGTTGGTCGTAATGTTAATGGTTTTCCTGGCTTGGGCTTATCTATTTCTATAAGCATGGCTAGAAATTTTACTTGAAAGAATGAAAGGAAGAAAGAAAGAAAAAAGAATAGACTTGCTCCAATGGATAACTGACTCTGCTCTGAGAAATAGTCAGGTTGTGAAGGCTGTGTGTTTTGGTTTGTTTTCTTTTAAGATGAGACCAACCATCTCTTGGCTTGGGTTGACTGCCATTTCTCTGGGCTTACCCTGGAAGGTTCGTGAGGTTGTTTTATTCCAGTTAACATCTCAGTAATTGGAAATGTTTGGGGTGAAAGGAACCAGTGACAAGAGGAAGGGATTACCCATTGAGGGATCACTGGGAGTAAGGGAAAAGAAAAAGTGGGAAAGTTATGAGAAATATCACAGAGGAGGATGTTTTTAAAAAGTGGCTCTCCTTGTGATGGTCCCACAGCCAAGTTAAAATGGCTACTGTAAATCATCTAGCTGTCAGCTGAAAGGTGCTTGAGCTTTGATTGGGTCTTTTCTTATATGTAGAAACACTGGTGGGTCTTGATGTCTGCGTGTGTCTTTATTACTTTTCAGTCTCTTTTGACAAATGAATTATGCTTCCAAAGTTGGGTCTCAGGTTGTTGGTGAACTTTATAAACTCAGTTTTTTCCACTGAAGGGCAAACTCTGATACTTAAATTGTGCACAGTAGACCCAGATCTCCTGTTACCAAACCACACTTCCATGACTTAGCATTTGTAGGTCTTAGAATGAGTCATTTTGTCTATGTCAGTTTCCTCATGGGTAAAATGGGAGTAACTGTAGCAGTTCTTACCTTGCGAGATGGTTGTGAGAAAGAGAGGATCTAGGAGAAGTGCTTCCTGCCTGGCACTTGGGATGGCTCCTTCTCCCCCTGTCTTGTCACCTTTCCTTCCCTCCCTCTCTGTTTGAATGGCCCCCTGCACATGGGATCTCTCCTTTCATAGGAGTCATTTTCAGAATGCATCCTTCCCAGGAGATAAGACAATCAAAAATCTTGTTATAGTTCTACAATAGTAAGCACCCTGGGTTATCTTTCCATTTATCAAAAATAGTTAGCTTGACCCTTGATAAAATCCCTGTGAGGATACTCATGACCTTGTACCTGACCAGGCATGAGCCTTCAACAGCGCTGGCTCTGCGTGGCTCTGCAGCAGCAGTTAATATAATGAGGCAGGGAATGTGGCAGTTCTCTCATGATACTGGATGTCCGTTTCATTCTCTGCCCTATCTCCTTTCCAGGGACCCCAATGACATCATAAAGGGGTGTTGACTATCTCGGCACCAGACCCATTAGGAAGAAAGCTGAAGACCCAGGACTGAGCCCAAAGCACAGTCACACATTGGAAAGCATTTCTTAACTACAGAAAACTGAGCACCTTCTGAGCTCAAAGGAAGATCTAGAATTCATGGGGGTTAGGGACTGGTTCTTCCCTTCTAACCATTTTTCCAATCTCTCATATCTAAGTCCATTTCCTCTCTCCCCGCTGTCCCCCTTTCCCCCTCAAAGAAACAGTTAACAATATCTATAGAATTATTGAGCTTTGTTGTTTAAATTCATTTTCAGGAATTATTGACCCAATAGAACTTAATGACACCTTGGAGTTGAGGCTCTTTGTATAAATCCTTCTTTCTTTGCAGATTAATGGACAGATGGGATTTGAAGGGGCTCCAATGTCCAAATGCTAAAATCTATAGCAGAATTTCAGCTGAAAATTACTATTCCCGCATATTAGCTTGATTTCTTAAAAACTAGATTGCCACCAACACAAATTTCAATTGATATCCCTTTCCTAAAAAAAAAAAAAAAATTTTTTTTTTTTTTAAACCAAGAGACTTATCAACTGTTTGAAAGTCAAGGACATGAACAGCTTTCTCTCAGATATACTTTGTTTATGTCCTGTAAAATCTGATTTCTAACAATGTCAAATTAATTAAGTATATATAGAGCAGCCACAGCCACTAAAAGAAGATTTTATTTTAACTTAGTTTCAAGGAAATTAGGGAATAGTGTACTCCTAGGTTCTGCATAAAATGCCATCCCTCTATTGCTAGATTCAGAAGTGCAATTTTTATTTGCATGTTTTTGTAGAGACCCCTTCCACCCTCCCCCAAAGGGAGCTGAATTTGTTTGCCTTCATCCAGGTTGTAGTGAAAGCATGAGACTGCTATCTCAGTGTTGGGCTCTTCTGGGATTAGAAGGTATTTGGAGATCGAGGAAGGGGTGCAGTCCTACTGTGCGAGCCCATTACTCTTTAAAATGAGCCCAGATGCACAGCAAGCCCTGTCTGACAGGCACAGCTTGGGCTGGAGCTGTTATTATCCAGTCAAGGCATCTGCCCATTTCTAATGCTTCAATGCAGAGCCACAATTCCACCATCCCACATAATATCTACCAGCTGAATGGATCCCAATTTATCAGGAAAACTATAAATTGCAGAACACCAGACTGAAACTAAGTAATAAACACCGTGATCTCTGTGCCATACATTTTAGGCTGTTATTTAAGGTCTCCAAGGAGATCGGTGCCATAAAAGCCATTTCTCAGGAATTCTGCCAGCTATAGGAGCTCACTGCAACTGCTGGCGCTAATATATTACAACTTGTTTATCGCACTCCCAAGCAGCCACGGCATCAGGAGTGTTACCCAGGGAGGGCAAATTGTGCTCATACCCTCCTGATAGGCAGCCAGATTTCTGTTTCTTATGTATACATAAAAAGGGATGCTTTTCTTTTTCTCATCCTCTTACTACTCTGCACCCCTCTCCCCAGAAATAGCTCGTAAGCTCAAAGGAGGTGGAATAGGGCCTCTATTAATCGTCATTCCTCCTTGGGAGCTCTTAGCACTTTCAGTGAAAAAATAACACGCAGCTGTGTGGAAAATGTGCAAAATCTGGGGTAAGCATATGAACTTGAGACCCCCACAGACTGAAAAGCATCAGTGTTGCCTTGGGCAGGTTGTTTAACTTCTTTGGGCCTTCATTTCCTCATCTGTGTTTTTGTTTGATTTTTTTTTTTTAAAGAAACAATAATGCCTCTTTGAGGATTAAATGAGATAACAGATGTAAAGAGCCTATTACAATGACTGGTTTATAGCAGGAATTTGAAAAATGTTTGTTCCTCTTACCTAATTTGTTGGTGCACTGACAGAATATAAGATATCAATTTGCTCCTTTTTAAAAAGAGTTGAATATATTGGAAACAAGATCTTAGTACATTAATTCTAGCTATTAAAGTAAAGGAATCTTCAGTGTAATTTCTAGGGTGCTAGTAAAGAAAAAACCCTGTGTTAGTTTTCTAGGGCTGCCGTGACAAAGTACCATAAACTGGGTGGGCTCAGACAATAGAAATTAATTCTCTCGCACTTCTGGAGACTAAAAGTTCAACATGGAAGTGTCTGCAGGTTTGCTTTCTTCTGAGGCCTCTCTCCTTGCCTTGTAGGTGACCATGTACAAGACCATGCTATGTCTTCACGTGGTCTTCCCTCTGGGCGTGTCTGTGTCCTAATTTCCTCTTCTTACAGGGACACCAGTCATATTGGATTAAAGCACGCTCTAATGACCTCATATTAACTTAGTTATCTCTCGGAAGACTGTCTCCAAATACAGTCACATTCCGTACAGAGACAGAGATACAGAGGTTAGGGCTTCAACATATAAATTTCAGGGGCGTGAGATTCAGCCTATAACACTCCCCAATATTGCCAACCCTGTTACAGCAATGGAAGGGGGATAGAGAGGGCCTCGTTCCACTTGTGGAGGTTTTATGTGGATCTAGGTGCCATTACATGCTCACTGTAGTCTTTTAAAATATGAAGTGAATTCGGAAACTCATTTATTAACACATGAAACAAATCCAGTGGATATAGAAGTTTAAATAAAAATAGTATTATCCTATGATACCTCTGCCTAATTGACTACCTCGTGAAGAACTTAAGAAAAAGTGTCAGGTCTTCCCAGTAATGGATCAGTAATCTGATCACTGCGAAATCCTCTCATTTGCTGAGAAGTCATTCCCCAGTTAATAGAGCCAGTAGTTATCTGGTGCGCTGTCATGGTTGGTTTGGCCTGTGATGGATAAAAGCTGGATCACAGAGTTGGACAGCTGAGCTGTGAAGAGGCTCTGCACATTAGTGTAGGGATTTGTTTCTCTAGGGATTGAGAACCCAAAGTGGCCTCTTTTCTGTGTGGTGAGTGCAGCAAGCCAAGGCAGAGAGGAGCCCAGCAACAGGGCCATGGTGACTGGTTCTTGAGAGGGGTATTAGTTTCTTATTGCTGCTATAGCACATCATCACAGATTTAGTGGCTTCACATTTATGATCTTCCATTTCTTGAAGTCAGAAGTCCCAAATCCATTTCACAGGGCCAACATCAAGCTGCTTGTTGATACGCTGGTTCCTTCTAGAAGTTCCAGAGGAGAATCTGTTTCCTTGTGTTTTCCAGCTGCCACCCATATTCCTTGGCTAGTGACTTCTTCCTCCATCTTTAAAGCCAGCACCATAGCATCCTCAAATCTATTTCCAATTCACTGGACTAGCTCCCATTGTCACATTTGCTCTCTTACCCTCTTTCACTTATAAGGACCCTATGATTACATTGGCCCCACCTGGGTAATCCAGGATCATCTCATCTCAAGATCCTTAATCATATTTGCAAAATCTCTTTCACTAGGTAAGGCGACATATTCACAGGTTCTGGCAGTTGGGGTATGGATATCTTTTAAGGGGCCCTTATTCTGCTTATCACAGGGAAGAGGCTTGGCAGATGGGCTCTAGGGCCAAGAGGTAGGAGGCTGTCAGTACCTCCAAATTCCAAGCCAAGGAATTTAACCTGGCTTGGGGATGGGGAGATGGGTGAGCATGTATATATGTGTCAGTAGCAGGTGGGGTGAAGTAGGCCTATTTGTGTGTGTGTCTGTATGTTGTACAAAGATAGGGTTCAAGAGGTCCATGAATTATCATTCATTCCCTTATTCCATCGGAAGCGTCCCTCTTTTTAGATTCTCAAGGTATTTTTACTTCTATAGGAAGGCCACAGCAAAGGCAGCAAAGTAGAAACGGACTGGATTGAAGGCCACTTGGGCTGCTGCTGGGCTAATGAGGAATCCCCACCTGACACCACAATCCTGGATCACTGGTGAGCCCTGGCTAGGAGATCTCACTGGCTGAGCCTAAGTCATAGCCCATCCTCTGACAGTGTTGAGCTGAGGGGAACTTTGGTCAAATCCTCACCTTCATAGAGAAAGGCTCAACACAGTGTCAAAAAGGTGCGATTAGGAAGGGGCTTCTATTTTAGATGGCCAAAACTCATTCAAGCAAATCAAATTCAGTCAACCAGCCATTCAACACACAAACAAGCAAATAAATAAATAAATATTCCTCATAGAAAGATTTACTTCAGGCCCCGAACAAAAGAAAGAGCAACCAACCAGACCCCATGGATCTCAGAGTTCCTTAGAGCCTTCCTCTCTATTCATCATCACAAATTCTTCTTCTAAGTACCCCCCCCCCCCGACCTCGGCTACTATTTACTAAGTACTTACCATGAATAGATAGAGTACTACCTGCTTGATCTCTTATTTACCTTGTAATCCTCACAGCGTTTGTTAGCATGAGGTCTCCTGCCATCACAGATACACCACAAAATCGCTGTGGCTGAACACCAAAGAGGCTATTTCATTGTATATGTGGCCCTGTGTGTTGGAGCTCTCGTCCCAGGGCAGCTTTTCTCCACGCCATGACTTGCCATGAAGGCCTTTGTCCATGGTGCTGTTCTGCGTCCAGCAACTAGTTGGGGAAAAGTGTGTAGAGAAGGCTTCCTTGCTCCTTAAAAAGTCCTAGCCAGAAGAGGCATGTGTCTTTTCTGCTCACATTCTTTTGTTCAACACATGGAGTACTTGGTCATGGGGGGGACTGGGATATGCAGTTGCCTGGCTGGATGATTTCCTCCTAGTAATGACAGACCATATAGGTTATGGAGAGTGAGCGTGTTTGTGGACAGCTGTCATCTCTCCATCCTCTGAATACCCCTATCTGGTAAGATTATCTCTATTTGTCGAAGAACAAATGAAGACCTGGAAAGTTTTAATAACGTGACCTGCCTAAGTAAGTGGCATAATCAGGATTCCTACACAGGCCTGTTGGAATTCTCTCTGATTACACATCCCATCCTTGTAACTAGTGCCTCATGCCAGCACCCATCCTGATACAGTTTTCATCTGATGATCCTTACAGGGGTCATCCACCCCTAGAGACTGTGGGTATTGAGCCTGCACACCCTGTTCTACGAGGGGGCCTAGAATCAGACCCTTGTTGTTCCCCTTTCCTGCCTTCTGCCTTTCTCCTGCCAAACTCTCAGGCCCCTTGTGCTGTCCCCAACCCCTATGATTCAGATAATTTCTGCTCTCCTCTTTCCTTCAGTCAACAACACGGATCCATCATGGTTCTTTTTCTCAAACCTGTTTAAAAGATGGTGCCAGACATCTAGCCCCAAACATCTCCATCTTTACTTCTTTCCTTTCCCCACCCATCCATTTACCCACCTCTGACATTTATCTTGTCCCTAGTCTGTACCAGGCACTGCACGATCTACTTGGTAGGATGTGACCCAGGAGTTGGGGTTCAGGAGAGGGTAATACCTCTTTCAGAACCAAAAATGCCAACATTCATCCTCTCTGTTTCTGCTATCAAATGTTCCAGCTCATGTCCTTATTCCCTCTTACTTAGAGTGCTCAGTAATTTCCTCACTGATCTTCTACCTTATTTGTCTTTAGTTTAATTGCCTCCATACTTTGTTGCCAGGTTAATTTTTAGAAAGCAGAATCTTAATTATAGTAATTTCCAGCTTGAAAATTTCTATAGCCCCCAATTTCTATTGGCTATAGCATAAGGTCCAAACTCTCTAGTTTGTGACATACAAAAATCTTCCAAGATCTGCCCCTCTTAATCTCTTTAATTTTATATTCCATTGCCCATTTTCCTGCATCATCCCATCCAGAACTGATAGTTTTATGATTCTCTCCCTTGCCCTTCACTTGCATATGATATTCTCCTTCTTTACCCTTCACTTGCATATGTATCCCACATATACTTCTTTTTTCTAACATTAAAGTCTTTGGTCCTGCAGTCTCTCATAGGAGAGTCTATTTGTGCTCTCTAAATAGGTGTTTAATGAATGAATAGTTCCTAGGCTGGTCTTCAGCACATCTAAATCCCAAGCGTAATACTTTGTACCTTCATCATGGCAATAAGTTCATTGTGCACTGTATTATATTTGTTTATACATGTATCTTATCACTCTTACTAGATGGTGCTCAGGGCCATGTATGATTCGCTTTTTTTTTTTTTTTTTTTACCATATGCCAAACCATCTTTCCACCTGAGCATGAATGCCCTGCACATAGAAGGTCCTTAAAAATAATCTGTGTGCGTGTGTGTGTGTGCGTACGTGTGTGTGTGTGTGTGTGTGTGTGTGTGTGTGTATGTGTGGTGTATTGAATGGATAGACCTTGCTAGAATATTTTGAGGATTACAGAGTCTATTTAAGGCACCCAGTAGGCTCTTCTCTGGAAACATCATGCTAAGGTGTTAATGACTGATAACTGTGCAGAGCCATTTCTATAGGGGTGTTTAAAAAGGCATCTAATAGGAGAAGTGTCTAATTTTAAGGTTCCTGGAGCAAGTTGGAGCGGTGTTTGGGGCTAGGTCCCTCTAACCATCCCACATGGGCAATGGGACCCTTAGCAGGGAGACGGCCTGTCTGGCCACACTGGAAACAATTCATACCTTCTGGAATTAACACTATGGAGTGAGGTGCCCCAGCTACTGGTGGAACCTGGGGTACTGGAGTGGAGTGACAGGGTCATCTATCATTTAACACAGCACTGGGCAGAATATTGGTTGAACAAGTAAGTAAAATATCAGGCCAGGGGTGAGTAAAAACTCTAGAATAGGGCTCTTTGCAATAGTCACCTCCCTGGGTGCTTTTCACCAAGGCAGAGATGGACTTAGGGTGCTGATGGAATATGAAGCTTCACTTGCTCTGTTTAGTGATCAGGCAGCTCTCTGACTGTGCCTTCTGATAACCACAAGTGTTCCTGTCCTCTTTATTTGGTGTTAGTCCTGGGGAGCAAAGACAGGCTGGGGGTTGTGTCTTTATTACAGACATTAGCCACCAAGGGAGCCTTCTCAGAGTTTCACATGATTTTCTACTGAGCAGGAGGCCAGCAAAGTCACAAGGCACCACATGATTTAATTAGAGACAAGATTTCAAGCTTTGTTTGTGTTCCCAGGATTTGGCATGATAGTACAGCTGGGACACTGGTATCTCAGCATCCTCTGCTTAGGCAATTGGTACAGCAGGGAGGGCATCTTTGGAACTATGATAAGTCTTCTCTACCGAAGGTTTACAATACCCCAAATACATTTCACTGACTTTAAATGAGTCACTGGATACAATCCAGCCAAATACGTCATACGTCTTAGAAACTCTGTTGCTTAAATTCTTCTCTAAGACTTGGGAAAGGCAAGATTCAGAACCCAACAGACCCAATTCTTACATTAGCAATGAAAAGCTAACTCTTTTTTGTTAGTCTTCTCTGTAGCTTATTGTCCCGTGTACATTTCAGAATGTTGTCAATCCAAGTGAAAAGTATGACATAAGAATCCATCACATCACTAAGCCTCTTGCCATCCTGTTTCTCTTGCTATATTTTGATATAGCCTATTCTTACTGCTGCTATTGCTTTCTTCTTGCCCTGGGCCGTCCCATATCCAAATGACCCTCTATTGCTCCAAGTGGAGATGACAGTTCTTGGCCTATGTGCCATCACCGATCCTTTCTGCCCCTATGGCAGATGGCACTAATTAATTGATCACAGCACACTTTCTTAAAGAGCTGGGTCTTGTGTATGGAGTTTTATTCAGTAGAGCCCAGGCAGCCACCACTGATCAGTGAATGTTAGGATGTGAGATAAACTTATTTTTCCAATTAAGCAGTTTAATAGAAACTTCTAGAAATGAAAAATGAGGATTTAGCTTACTTATAACATCCCTTCTCCTATCCTTTCTTCTTCAGGAGTTTTTAGTTTTTCTACTGATCATCTTTGTTACTTTCAATAATAGGGTTCATTTCCTCTTTTTTGTTCAATCAAGTTTTAGTGTATTTCTTGATTTCCTACTTTAGAAGAAGAGAGTAATAGCTTTCTTGTAGTTTTCTTTTCATCTTCCTCTCCCGTTTTACTTTTCCATGACTTTTATATTGTTGTGTTGTTAACATTTATATCCTTTTCTTTATACAGTATGTCCTGATCACTCTTAATGAAACAGTCTATCCCCATCAATCTATCCTTTTTAGCCTGCTTTATTTCTTCCTCAGAGCATTTTTTTTACCATTTCAAATACTACATACTTATTTTTAACTTATATCTCCCCAGCTAGAGTTTAAATTTCATGAAAGGAGGAAATTTGTTTCTTTTGTTCAGACTATATTCCTAGCATCTAAAATACTATTGACATGGTATGTAAGGTGTGTATATATAAGTACCTGCTTAAAGAATAAATGAATTCTAACCGTGCTCCATGTCCCCAGTTAACCTCTATTGGCAGAATTAGTCCTTTGTGCCTGAGGAAGATAACTGACCCTGTGGTATGAAAGGACCATTTCACTTTCTGGTCCACGAGGGCATTGAAAACTTCCATTGAAGACACTGTCCAAACTTGGATCCCATTAAAAGAAATTTATTATCTAGCTTTAACTTTATAAGCATATGGGCTTCCTGAGGAAATGAAACTGGCATATTTTGATGGGAGGAAGGAAAAAGAAGGGGAAATTTCAGGACAGGAATTTGCTTAAAGAAGTCAAAATTTGAGAGATTTGGGATTACACAGTTTAAAATGTAAACTGAAAGGAGAGATAGAAAAGAAAAGGAAACTTTACTTAAAATAGTTCTCCTTAGACTGGCTAACAGTTACATAGGTAGCAGCAATATTTTGAAAAGGTTGGCCTTTGAGTCAGACCTGAATTCCAATTCTTTTCTGCTGTTAGCTGTGTGTCGTTGGATGAATTACTCAATCTCTCTGAAAATTAGTTAGCATTTTTCATAAAGATGAACCCGTGTTCAATAACATTGCATGTTCCTGCTCAAGTGCTTAAGCATAAAATGGAAAGAGTCTCTTGATACCCTGGAGGAAGACAGCAGTTGTAAGGGCTGTATTGTCAGTTATAAATAATGGGAGGGGTTTTGTTTTATTTTATTTATTTTAATTGCCTTTTAGGGCTGCACCTGCGGCATATGGAAGTTCCCAGGCTAGGGGTCAAAATGAAGCGGCAGCTGCCAGCCTGGGCCACAGCCACAGCAACACCAGATCTGAGCTGCATGGGCGACCTACACCACAGCTCATGGCAACTCCAGATCCTTAACCCACTGAGCAAGACCAGGGATTGAACCTGTGTCCTCATGGATACTTGTCGGGTTTGTTACTGCTGAGCCACAACGGGAACTATAAAGAGGGGCTATATTTTAAATAATAAAAATACTTTATTATCTTACAGAACAAGGAGTGTGATGCTAGGTCACTTCCAGTTAGTTCAGGGGCTCTGTAATGTTAATGAGCCAGGTCGGTGTCTGTTTGGGCTGTTTCCTTAAGATTTAAAGGGCTGCTGCAGCTTGAAGAATATCCTTAGGAGACAGAAAGTTTAGAGAACGGCAAAGGGTTTTTTTTTCTCCTCATATTCTTCTTTCTTTTATCAGGGAAGACACTCCTTCCCAGAAGTTCCCAGCAACTGTCATTTATCTTAGCTACAAGGAGTGGTGGGAAGTAAGTATACAGCCTTTTGAGCCTCAGTCTTGGAAGCAGGCTCCACCAGGAGGAAGTAGAGGATAGAACTGACTATTGGG
This sequence comes from Phacochoerus africanus, assembly GCF_016906955.1. Classification (NCBI taxonomy): domain Eukaryota; kingdom Metazoa; phylum Chordata; class Mammalia; order Artiodactyla; family Suidae; genus Phacochoerus; species Phacochoerus africanus. The sequence goes on from NC_062550.1 coordinate 89,515,509, forward strand.
TAAACAGCTCCAGAGATCAAGTAACTAAAGGAGTACGTTTAGAGCAGACATTTTCATTCGTCTTCAACACATGGTGCTACCAGGCAACAGTAAGCAACTCCAGAATATTTTTACTTAAATCTGAAGTGTAGACTTTTCATTTAGGTTACTGAATAAGGGTTACCATTTCCTACTATGTACTGGACACTTTACAAACATCAGCTTATTTACATTTCCCAACAACATCTCATAAAGTAGGTAGTATCATTCCTCTATTACAGAGATCTAGAGATGTATAGCAAGTTGCATAAGGCCCCCTAGCAAGTAAGTGTCTGAGTTGGGATTTGAAGCCAGATTTTTCTGACTCCTCTGTTTGTTGTACTTCTTTGCCTCCACCATGCTCATCTTCAAATGCCTACCTACCCCAGCCAGGAAAGATGGGCTTCCTCTTAGATGCAGTCAGATGACCAGATGACTAACTCTGAGGCCCTTTCTCGCACAGTCATCTATGAAGCAAGCATTCTTTGGTGGCTTGGAGAGATCCGTTAGTTATTTTTTTCCTATTGACCTAAAGCCATTTAAAAATGTGCTTAGGTATGATTCAGTGATTCTGAATACTTTTTTTCTTCCATTTTTAATTTTTCTCTCTGACTGCTCCACTCTTGTTTGCAGCTCCCAAGGCTGGATACAGCCTGGCAAGTCTTTGGATGTCAATCATTTTGAAGGGTGACTTTCTTGCATGACTTGGTTAGATCTGAAAGGAGGATAGCCACAATGGGGAGGCTGCGGTGAGGCGTCCCAGGCAGCTGGCAGTCTTGAGCATCCAAATGTAATTGCTCTCTTTTATTCACCACAGCCTGCCCGCTGTGTTCATCAGACTGCCCAGTGAACAGAAGGTAATCAGGGCTGAGACGGCCTCAGAAAGTCAGGCACATACAACCAAAGTTAAAAATTATGTAAAAAAAATGACTTGGATGTGATTTGCTCTCATAGAACTCAATTTCTGGATAAGAACAAGACGAAACAGTGCAAAACTGGGACACTAAAATTCATTTTGGCCCACGAAAATGCAGGGAGCGCTGTGAACATTTAATAACGTTGGTATCTAACCACCCATAGTAAGTGCTTGCTTAATGCATAGACAAGACAGGGAGATTCAGAAAGCAGGCAACTCAGGGCATTTCCAATTTATTTAAGGAACTCTTTGATCTGTTTTGAAATTTAGGATTCTGCTTTTGACTTTACTAGATAAAGTTGGAGTAGAAATGAATTATTCATATGAAATATTGCCTCAATAACACTGCATCAAATAAACATAATGAAAAGCTGGCCATGTTATATAAGGGAAGCTAAGTCACAACTCTTTTGAATTGCAAAGTTAAGCACTAGGGGCTAGACTCTTGTCCAACATTACTCTGTGGAAGAATCCACCTAGGAGGATGTAACACTCAGATCCTTTTTATTTCCGGTCAGACATGCATTTGTGGTTTATGGGTTTAAACTTCAGTTGTAACCATGGTGTTATTAAATCTCACAGTCCTCATCATGATTCTATCCAAGTCACTGGAGGCCTGAGAGCAATTTCCAGGACAATGTAGCATTTTAAGTTTACCACAGAAATATGGTAAAACCAGTATGTTCCCCCTTCCTCCATGAATTGTGCGTAGTACAATATTTTCAGCAACCACTGAAAGCACACCTATATCCATGCCTTGAAGGCAAATGGAAACATCAGTTATCAGCAGTGTTTCTTTTCTGACCATGCTTTGGATAATAGATTAAAGAGAGAGAAAGATAAACTAAACCTAAACAGTACATGTCTGGGGAATTTAGCTCTGCTGAAATTCAATAGATAGCACTTGAATTCTTGCTGACAATCCAACTTTAAAGAATGGTAGTTCAATAAAGGTATAAGTTTCAGAGGCCACCTTGGACAAAATGGTAAGGAGGGCAGATTCTGTCTTAAGATTTGCTTTTGTCCCCAGGCCTTCCTTTCTTCCTTCCTCCTTCAAGCATATTTATCATCATGTGCTAGATACCAGGCACCAGGCTAAGCTCTGAGATTCAATAGCCAACAAGATGGCATTTGCCCTCAGAGAGTTGTGTGTTTTAGAGAGGAAGAGAGGCACTATGAAAAGTACTTACCAAACATGTGCAATGAGCATGAGGTCCAGGGAATTGCAAGGTGTCATGGGAGTGTGTGGATGGGTGTCCCAAGTGTCCAAGAAGATGTCCTTGAGGAAGGGCAATGTAAGCCAAGACTAGAAGCCTGTATAAGCTGGGAGATAGGGTTGTTGGTGGAGACTTAAGGAGAGTGTTTCGTGGATAGGAAACAGCATGGGCAGAGGCCTAGAGGTGAGATAGAGTGTAAATTGTTGTAGAACTTGAAAGGAGTTTTCTCTGCCTGGGGCTAATATTTCCAAGAGGGAGATGGGAGAGAGGCGAGAAGAGAGAATTTAAGAAGAGATGAGATTATAGAGTTTATGTTAGAGAAGAACTTTATGCTCAGTGTAGTTTGGGAGTTACTGAGGGTTTTCAGCAGGGGTGTGGCATGGTGAGATTAATATTTTGGAAAGATCACTGGTGACAGTTTAAAGCAGTGATTGGAACGGAACAAGAATGAGGCAGAGAGATGCCCGGGAAGCTGCTGTAGTCATCTGCTGAGGGATGGCTGTGGCCTAGGGCAGGGAAGGACTGTGGGATGAAGAAGAATCCAGGAGGTACTATCAGCAAGACTTGGTGACTGATTGATGTGAGGGGCGACCAGGATACCCTTAGGAAAACTCTCTATCAGACGATGGAGATTAAGCTCATTAAGAAAACTGAGCATATTTAGTCAGGGAAGGTAAAGGGAAGAGGATACATGAGAGATATTTTCGAATATTTAGTGTAGCATCACTTAAAAAACGTTTTGTTTAAATTTATTGTCTCCCTTTGAGTGGCCGGCTAAGAGTGTATCTGTTAAAATATTATGTGGCCAAAGACAATGAGTTGAGTGTAGGTGTTCCCTGAACTCATGCACTGAATCCTAGAAGCGGGAGAGGCCTGGGAATATGTCCCAGTCCAAACAGTCTCCACCAAGAACCAGGGATGGGAAAGAGGAATTGGGGGTATGAGACAAAGGGCAGCTGACCTCCAGCTCTTGGCTGCATTTGTTGGGTATACAAGGGTGCAAAGTAAATGCTTCTCTAACTGAGCCGCACAGTGGGGCTTCAGAGGGTAGGGTTAAAGTTACAAGGCAGCAGATATTAGGAAGTCACAAGGACAAACTTTCTGACAATTGTCTGACAGTCGTATCAGTGAGGTGAATGCCTTATTCCTGGCTGTGTTCAGGTGGATCTGGCCATACCTCTGTGAGGCGGGCCTTTTTCTTGTTGAGGTCCACATCACATGATCTCTATTGTCCCTAATGCCTAACTCTAAATAAATGATTTGAAGAAATTACACTCCCTACCAGTGAGGGGAAGCTGTCCATTTCTCACTCACATGGTACAATCACAAGTCAGTATGAGGAGCACAAGATTATTATTAGAGGAGCTTTGAGTCTCTCCAAAGAGTATCATTCTTGTGTGATTCTGGATGCTTGCCATCTTATAGCTGTGTGACCCTGTGGTCTCTAGACATTGCCTCAGCTTCTCTAAATGAAATCGGAAAGAGAATTCTCATTATATCAAATGAAAGCGATCCACTTTGGTTTTATAATTTAACGCCTGATTATCAGTTTGGGAAAAACCATGAAGAAATATCCAGAGGAAAATATTATATCAATTCTGCCTTTAGCTCGACTACCTCACAATAAAGAGGCAGAGTGTCAATCTGATGTTAGGGCTTAAAGTGAGCATGAGTTATATGTGTTGCTTACAACTCCTTTGGAAACCACTTAGGTGCTCTTTATAGTATGAACAAAGGCTACTGAAGACCCTCCTAAAACTGCCAAATTTGTTTTACTTATGTCCAAATTTTTACCCAGGTTTGCTAAGTAAATAGAAGCCTGTTACCTCTTTTATCACCTCTCTTTCTCAGGGTTATACTTTTAAAAGCATTCTCAACAGGAAATAAGTTTCATTAGTACTTGGGAAATAAATTGGTGATGTGACAGATTCTGTGGTTTGATGGAAGCTCAATTATAATTGTATAACATAATATAGCAAGTGCAGATGAAATCCTATTAAGGTCTGGAAATCCAATATCTCATCTCTATGACTTTTAATTGATCTTTACACATATTGTCATTGCAGTCAAATATCTGAGCTGATGCTAGTACACGTAAACAAATGTAAGCACATTAACTCTGTTAATAATTTCAACAAGTAATCTGTATTTCCCATTAGACTGTCTCCAGTTTTGCCCTGGCATAATTAAAGATATCAGCAGTGATAAGCCTAATGTGTTATTTAAAGTACGCATGTATTGAAGTCTTGCTTTTATCATTAACTACATCATGATGTAATCTGCATAGCCATCATTCAGACCCTCTCTTGCTCGGAAGCAAACATATGTGGTGGCGGGTGGGAGGAGGAGGCCCCATGGAGTTGTGTTAAAGCTATAGAGGAAGGGTAGCAAGTCTGAGTTCCAGTCTTGACTTTGCCACTCAAATACCCATGTGACGTCTTTGGCCTTTCTGATGCTGTTTCATCACCTCCCCTTACAAAGAGATGGTCCTACTTTTTTCTCTTAGTGCTAACATTCTGGTTTCTGCAACACTGATTCTGTATTTTGTTAATAATTGAGAGCTGAATACAAAAACTGTTGCCTTCATGTTCATTTTTTGCTCAAATTTCATACAGCTGGACAATGAAAGTTCAGGTGTGCCTGTCTGGAGACGTGATCAGGGGATATGTTTCTTTTGCTGATTGTCATATCTGCAACATCAAGCTCAGTGCCTGGAATTTACTTGATCAGTATTTGTTGGATGAATGAAAGGATGAATACATTCTAATCATTCTGCCTTCCCAAAGAGATGGATTAGAGAGATTGGCTGGCATCCCCACTCAGCATCCCTTGTTTTATCATCCTTCAGTTGGATGAAATTATCATGAAGTCACCTCTGAAAGTACACCTTTAATGACATGACATGACATGACATGGCACTGAATGCCTTCTCCCATCCTTAATGAAATGAAAGTGAATCAGAACAAACTACTCTCTTCCAGACTGTTCCCCACACTCGGCTTGTTGGTCAAGGGCAAGCAGAGACTTCATTTGTCAGTTTCTAGCTTGCTTGAAGTGGGAACCTAGCGTGTGCTACAAATATGACATTTGAGAATGTTTTTTGAATACTCAGAAAACATTAAAGTCTAAACCATGCTGTAAACAAAAACAACTTTTAATATCAGCTCTGACTAATCCAGTGTTTTTGTTCATTAAGTAGAACAAACATTCTGATTTGCAATCAAATATCTACAGTTATAATGAAAGCCTGAGAAAAATCCTCCCTGGCAGGAGATCTTATCTCAGCACACAGAACAGATAAGATTCCTTCCTTGATAGACATTCTTCACGCCTAGGTGATTCCAGTAAACAGTCTTTCTGGAGTGATTTTTAGCAAATGGGTGGCTTATTCATGGGTTTATCTATTTAAGTTCATCACTTTCTGAAATTGTCTTTGCATATATTAGCATATATTCGTTTCACTGATTCTTTGTTTCTTTGATGGGGGATACTCTGTCTGCTCCTTATTTCATCTGATTTGCTTTTGAAGCAAAGAATCTTTTTCTTCCTTAGGTGTCCTTTGAAAATAAATAGAATTTCCTGTACATTAAAGAAAAAAAGAAAAAAAAGCAGTGTTCTAATAGCAAGCCTTCATTAAGGGCAAAAGCCCCACATGGAAAATGATTAGTGTACTTCTGCCTGCATTAAAAACTTCTATGAAGAAGATGGAGAGAGTATTAGGAATTCTTGACGTGAATGAGATCAACTCCAAGGTGACACCAACCTCTCTCGGATGAGTGACCTTTTGCTTTGTTTTTCTTATTTGCACAAGCAGAGGCTTTTGACATATTCCCCAAGACCCTTAATTCCTCTCTGTTTGGCATATTACCAGCAACATAAAAAAGAGAGAAAGAAGGAAGCTCTCATTTTATCGTTGAGCTGCTTAAATATTTATGTTCTAATTTGTTATTGACTTCATGTGGAGTTTTATCAAAATATAGATGGAAAAGTTTAAAGATCGCTCCTGGGAGAGCACTTAATCTATTTAAAAATAAATTTCTAATGGCCAGATTTTCTGGGCTTAAAACATGAAGCTATGAGAGAAAGCAAAACCAAAGAGGCCTAGTTTATATGCTGACATTTGTAGGCAAGGATAAAGGAAAATTGGTAATGAAAATGCTAATCAAATATCATTGTGAATGCTCATTTTCCCCCATTTTTTAAATATTTGATGGCAGCCTTTACTAGATTTCTATTTTAATTACTTTTCATTTGCAAAAAAAAAAAAAAGAAACCTAATTAAAAACACCCTAGGGTAAACCCTTGGGAATTGGTCTTTGTTGCATTTCACTTCCCATTTCTATCTCATTTTTAGTATACTCATGCTTTCTTAGACACTTACTATGTTAATTCTTTCAGAAATAACTACATGTTAAATGTAGGGACTAGGCAATATTTATGGCAAAGGACTGAATCTCTAATGATGGAATTTCAGAGAACAAAAGGAGAGGTTGGTTTAGACAGATCATGTGTACACACATTCTCTCAAATCCAGCCGTATGAGAGTCTATGCTTGAAGATGTATCCTCTATCACTGCTGCCTTTATGACATAAATAATATTATTTATCCTTCTATTCTAAGACTTTGCTGATTCTGTTTTTCACCAAAATCCTTACAGCAAGAAACTACATATTAAAAAGAAAAAGAACCTTATCTAACTGAGGAGATTGTTGAATAGCTACTTCAAAATTCTTACCCACATAGACTAATTTTTTTTTGCAAAAGTAGTATATATTTTAATTATTTTATAAAGACTAGATCCTGCTTTGTATATTTTGATATCTAGAAGACACTCTTATTTGTTTGGAGCAGAGTTTCCATATTTTAGACCTCAGATTGGGTCCAGTTCAAAGAAAATTGAAATAAACCATTAAATAAATTTAGATGAAGAAAGGAAGGAGGAGAGGATGGAATAAAGGAAGGAATGAAGAAAGAAGGAAAGAAAAGGGAGAGAAAGTAAACTATCTATACCTATCATCTATCTATCATCTATCTACCCCCTAGATAAGATTTACTGGCCTCGGAGAAGTGGAACACAGCTTCTCAAGGAATGGGCAAGTTCCATGCCAAAGAGACAAACTTTTTATGACTTCTCAGAGACGTAGTGCCTATTTCCTGCTGTATAGTGAGCAGAGCCTCTGGAATTGCCCCAACTCCCTTGTGATTCTCTCCTGTTGAGAATGGAGATGAACAGGCATTGAAAAGCCCTGAAAGGTTCCTTCTCAAGCCTCATGTACAGACTGTATGTGACCCATATCTAACATCAAAATTCCGGAGTTCCCTGGTGGCACAGTGGGTTAAGGATCTGGTGCTGCCATTGCTGGGGCTTGGGTCACTTCTGTGTGTTCCATTCCTGGCATGGGGGGAAAAAATCAAAATTCTGTACTAGTCTCTTACTGTTATTCCAGGGCCAGCCATGTTTGCTATTCATCTCAGTTATCAGACATGTGCAATGTATTAGATTTCTCCAGAGACATAGAACCAATCTCTCTCTCTCTCTCTCTCTCTATCATTTATCATATATCTATCATCTATCTATACCTATCATCTATCATCTGTCTATACCTATCATCTATCATCTATCTATACCTATCATCTATCATCTGTCTACACCTATCATCTATCATCTGCCTGTCATCTATCTTTCCTATATATAATACATGGGATTTTGTATAAGGATTGTGCCATGCAGTTATGGAGGCCCACAATTTGCCATCTGCAAGCTAGAGGCCCAGGAAAGCTAGAGGGGTAGTTCAAAGACATCAGAACTAGAGAGCTTGGTGTAGATTTCTGTCCAAATCTGAAGGCCTGAGAACCACAGGCATTGAGGACAGAAGATCAACGGACTAGCTCATACAGACAGAGACAGAGGGAATATAGCCTTCTTCTGCCTTCCTGCTCTATTCAAGTCCTCAGCAGACTGAATGATGCCCATCCACGTTGGAGCGGGCCATCTGCTTATTCAGTCCACCATCAATTCAAATGCTGATCTCTTCTGTAAACACTCTCAAAGATACCTCCAGAAATAACATTTAATCAGATATCTGGCCCAGTCAAATTGACAATTAAAATTAGTCATCACATGCAAATACCCTGAAACTGGCAACTTTGCAACCCAGGAGAGACTGAGTGAGGAAGGCCTGACCCAGGACCCAAGCAGCTCTCAGAGTCATTGCAGTTTAGGGGGAGATACCACATTGCTCATCTCTAAGAAGTACAAGGGGAAGGGTGCCATCTGGGTGACTGGCAGTGCTCAGCTGCTCAGCAGTATGTGGTGACAGAGAGCCATGATCAGATTTGGGTCTTAGGAAGATCACAACAGAAAAAGGTGATGCTGAATTGATGATACACCAGAAAGAGCATCAGAAGTATGTTACTTAGCAGTATGGAGGCAACTACCCACAGAAGCAGCTAAAGGTCTGAAATGGTTGCTTCTAGGAAGTTGTCCTGGGAGGTGGGAAGTGTATGTGTGTGTGGGGGGGATATTTGTTTGTCATTTTGAAACTTTGATTTACATATGACTTTTAAAAATTAGATAGAGGAGTTCCCAACATGGCACAGTGGTTAACGAATCCGATTAAGAACCATGAGGTTGTGGGTTCGATCCCTGGCCTTGCTCAGTGGGTTAAAGATCTGGCGTTGCTGTGAGCTGTGGTGTAGGTCGCAGACGCGGCTTGGATCTTGCATTGCTGTGGCTCTGGCATGGGCCAGTGGCTACAGCTCCGATTTGACCCCTAGCCTGGGAACCTCCATATGCCGCGAGAGCGGCCCAAGAAAATGGCTAAAAGACAAAAAAAAAAAAAAAGAAAAGAAAGAAATGGCAAAAAGACCAAAAAAAAAAAAATTAGAGGATTTCCCTCATGGCACAGCGGGTTAAGGATCCAGTGTTGTCACTACTGTGGCTCAGTTTGCTGTTATGGCGTGGATTCGATCCCTGGCCTTGGAACTTCCACATGCTACACACATAGCCACAAAAACAAACAAACAAATAAGCAAATAAATAAATAAAAGTAAAAATTAGGAGTTCCTGTTGTGGCTCAGTGGGTTAAGAGCCCAACATAGTGTCCGTGAGGATGTGCATTTGATCCCTAGTCTCTCTCAGTGTGTTAAGGATCTGATGTTGCTGCAAGTTATGGCCTAGGTCAAAGATGTGGCTCAGATTTGGTGGTGTTGTGGCTTGGTGCAGGCCTGCAGCTGCAGCTCTGATTTGACCCCTAGCCTGGGAACTTCTATATGCTGCAGGTGCAGCTGTAAAAAGAAAAAAAATAGGTAGAATATAAAAACAATACCATAGACATACATATGTGTATGCATAAATGTATGTATGTACATATTTATGTATACATGTATGTATACGTGTGTGCATCCATGTATGAATGCACTTACATGCATAAATACTCTTTGAAGAAGAAGGGGAGAATGACACTGTGTATATTGCTGATCAAGCACTGGAGCAGGGAGACCCCCTTACAGGCAACCCCTGCGGTGGCTCTGTGGCCAGAGTAGGCTCAGATGTGAGTGAACACAGGCTGCACAGGGGGAATGGAATCAGTTGGTTTGAGAGATGCTAAAGAGGTGGAGGGAACAGGACTCAGTGCTCAGAACCACAGACTTTCTGCCCCAGTCCTCGTTCCCTCCCTGCTGCTAGGGTGGGTGAGTGCCAGCAGGGAAGGCAGAGGGGAATAGGTTGTAGAAGCCATGGGGAAGGAACCAAAGCCTTAAGCCTTGCTGCTGAGGTATGGTGTTTCTCTCTCTCCTTTCTGTGGGTGCAAAGTATCTCCCACATTCTGAAGCAAAGATTATAAATAGATACAATTTATAATTGTCTCCCCCCACAACTATTTTGTATCCCTCCCCCAAATATACACACAGGTGTGTGTTGGGCCTCTTTAACATTCCTTCACTTTTGTTTCCTTTATACTTTCAATGTGCTGTATCTTTTATGTGCATGTTTGTGTTTCGGGGTGTGGGGTGGTTGGGGTGAGGATGAGTGTTTTAGGCAGCCTGAGCTAGATAGCAAAAAAAGTTTTATTCAATCTAATAAAGAAAATATGTTTTAAATTATATATATGTACACACATTATCTCTCTCTCTCTCTCTCTCTCTCTCTCTCTCTCTATCCATCCATCCATCCATCCATCCATCCCACTGTCCATCCATCGATCCATCTACCCATCCAAATTTTCTGTCAATGGACATTTAGGGCTTGCAAGCCAGATACTATGTTAGCATTCTTAGGACGCATTCCAAATTCTTTTCCCTTGCCTTTTTCTGTAGTAGTTGTAAAGCCAACACTCACAGTTTTAGATTGCCTGGAAACTATAGGTAGCCATGAAACACTTTTCTGGCCAATGAAAAATAAGTAGGCAATCTTGCTTGAGATTTCTGATAAGGCCTTTTCTTTCTCGATGCAGTGGAGAGTACCATTCACCTTTGTTTTACGCTCTATCTTCCTTTTCCTGCCTGGAATGAATGTGATGGTTGGAGCTCTAGCAGCCATAGTAAAACCAAGAAAGTTAGAGACCATGGCCCTAATATCCTTTACTTGATAAATCAACATTAGCAATTACCTCTAGATTTCTTGTATAAGTCCTAACAATTGGGTTTTCTAAAATTCACAACCAAGTGCAATCCCTGACTGATATAAGTTGGCATTAGGAAAATAAGGACACAGGACAGGATAGAGTTTCTGGCCCATGATTTTTGAGTAGGACATCTCTATGGGCTTTAAGCAGTGTCCTCCACAGGCATGCCTTGGACTCTGAGGGCCCATTGCCTGCCTGGGAGATGGGGAGCACAGAGACTGATGAAACACATTTCTGGCTATTAGTGGAGAATCAGTCACAACTCCAGCCTTAATCCTGCAGGCTGGAAATAAATTATGCTCTGTCTCTACCAGACTTCATTTTTACTAAAACAGCATTAATACCTATTTATATTTTTCTATCAATATTTCATAAATTTGAAGAGAAACAGCTTGAAAGAATTCAGATTTATTTATTTTTTTTGCCTATGTGTGTGCTTTAGAGCATCAATTATTGCTGTGGGGCCACCTTCAGCATTGCCTAAAGTTGCAGTAAATTCCCTAGTTCTAACTTTGAAGATTTTAGAAATGCTAATAATGGAATGCATCTGAATTATTACTATTGCTCTAATGCAGTGATGATTTCCTAAAGAGTAAACAAAATCCTCATTCAGTTCAAGAACGAATGATCATTTCTAGGGGGGCTTGAGTTAGGGGGTGTGCGTGGAGGACAGAAGGGATGAACTTCTTTTTGTTTTAAACTCAGTTTTCAACTGAGTGAAGTATATAGCTAGGTGAAATGAGAGTGTTAGTATAGGAGTTCCTTGGTAACTCAGCAGGTTAAAGGTCAAAGTTGTCACTGCTGTTGCTCTGGTTACTGCTGTGGTACAGGTTTAATCTCCAGCCCTGGCCCTTCCTTACGCCATAGGCACAGCCAAAAGAAAAGAAAAGAAAAGAAAAGGACTATGTTAGTATAATATCTTTGTGTGTCTATTTTTTCCTATGTATGTCACTTTTTTTTTAACTCACCTAATTCTTATAAAAATACTACTTGGCAAGTAGGTTAATTATAACTATTTTCGGTATTCCCATTGTGGCACAGTGATTAATGAATCCAACTAGGAACCATGAGGTTGCAGGTTCGATCCCTGGCCTTGCTCAGTGGGTTAAGGATCCGGTGTTCTGTGAGCTCTGGTGTAGGTTGCAGACGTAGCTCGGATCCCGTGTTGCTGTGGCTCTGGCATAGGCTGGTGGCTACAGCTTCGATTTGACCCCTAGCTGCAGAACCTCCATATGCTGCGAGTGCGGCCCTAGAAAATGCAAAAAGACAAAAAAAAAAGGAAACTATTTTCATTTTGTAGATGGGGAAACCAAGCCATAAATAATTTTTTTCTTGGTGGGCTTCTCCATGTTCTCATCACTCAGAATTAGTATTACAATGGAGATCTGTTGGTCTTGTCTCTTACCTTCCTGACCTTCAAGCTTGGAAATTAAACAAACAAACAAACAAAACCAAAAACTTGACCAACTTCCCTCAATCTACTCTTGAAAACAACATCCACCACCATCAATGAAGGAAAATATTTGTGAATATCTTTATATTTGCATATGAAGAGGTAAAGAGGGAATGGAGAAGGGAGGAAGGAGGATTAGAAGTAACAACTATTGAATACACATTGTAGGCTGGGAAGGTGTGGTAGGTAAACACATCATTTTAGGGGCTAAGGCAAGAACTATGTCCGGGGGGGGGGCACTATTCACATCTTAGAAGTGGGGAGATAGGCTCAGAGAGGTTAGTCACTTGCCCAAGGTCAACAGCTGGTATATCATGGAAGAATGATCATACTGAGAAATATGTTTTCAAGTTTAATGATCCTTATAAAGAAAATGTATATACATACAATGGAATGTTATTCAGCCTTAAGAAAGGACATCTTTCCTTTCATGATAACATAGAAGAACCAAGGGGACATCATGCTAAGTGAAATATGCCAGTCATAGAAAGATAAATACTGCATGATTCCACTAATACGAGGTACCTAAGATAGTCAAACCCACAGAAGCAGAGAATTGAAAGGTAGTTGCCAGGGCCTTTGGGAAAAGGAGAATGGGGAGTTGTTCATTTACACAGTTATATAAAGTGAATGAGTTCTAGAGGTGTGCTGTACAACATAATGCCTAGATTTAGCCTATGTTTAGTATTGTGCACTTGAAAGTTTATTTAAAAGGGTAGATTTCACATTAAGCATTTTTACCACAAACAAAAATACACTTCATTTGTACTTTCACTTGTATTTTTGGTGCCTAGAACTTTTTTTTTTTTTTTTTGGTCTTTTGTCATTTCTAGGGCTGCTTCTGTGGCATGTGGAGGTTCCCATGCTAGGAATCGGAGCTATAGCCAGAGGCCTACGACACAGCCACAGCAACACAGGATCTGAGCCATGTCTGCAACCTACACCACAGCTCACGGCAACGCCAGATCCATAACCCACTGAGCAAGGCCAGGGATCGAACTCACAACCTCATGGTTCCTAGTCGGATTCGTTAACCACTGAGCCATGACGGGAACTCCCCTAGAACCTTTTAAGTCAAGGTAATGAAAATTTACTCCTATGTTTCTTCTATGAATTTCATAGATTCAGCTCTTACACATGTGGTTATCATCCATTTTTACTTAATTGTTGCGTACAAGATAAGTAGTCCAACTTCATTGTTTTGCATGTGGATATCCATTTGTTCCAGCACCACTTGTTCAAAAGGCTTTTTCTATTGAGTTATCTTGGCTACCTTGTCAGAAATTGATTGACCATAGCAATAATGTAAAAGTTTATTTCTGCACTCTCAATTCTACTCATTGACCCTCATATCTGTCTTTATATCAGTACCACACTATCTTTATTACTGTAGCTAGCAGGTTTTGAAATCAGGAAGTGTGTCTGCCAGCTTCGTCTTTTCAAAATTACTTTGGCTGTTCTAGGTCTTTTGTATTTTCATATGAATTTTACGATAAGCTTGTCACTTTTTGCAAGAAAGCAAAGGGGTTGCATTGAATTTGCAGATAAATTTGAGAAGTATGGCTATCTTAATGTTGTCATCCGTTTATGAATATGGATATTTGCACACTTATTTAGGTCTTCTTTTATCTTTTTCAATGTTTTGGATCTTTGAGCCTACAAGTTATGTACTTCTTTTGTTATTTTTTTTCTAAGTGTCTTTTTTTCTTTATAATACTATTTTAAATGAAATTATTCTCTAAATTCTATTTTCAGATTATTCATTGATTTTTTATAGAAACATAATTGATTTTTGCTTGTTGATCTGTATCCTACAACTTTACTGAACTCATTTATTAGTTCTAGTAATTTTTTAGTGGAAGTATTAGGATTTACTACATTAAAAATTTTGTCATTTATAAACAGAGATATTTTTACTTCTTTCTTCCAATCTTGATGCTTTTATTTTATTTTTTCTTATCTAATTGCCCTGGCTGGAACTTCTAGTACAATATTAAATAAAAATTGTGAGAGTGGACTTCCTTGTCTTGCTTTTGGTTTTAGGAGAATGGCATTTTGTCTTTCACATTAAGTATGATATTAGCTGTGGGTATTTTATAAATGTTGTAAAAATCAGGTTGAGGAAGGTCCTTTCTAGTCCTTTTCTAAGTGTTTTTTATATTTATCATGAAAAGGTGTTGGATTTTATCCATTGTTTTTTCTGTGACTATTGAGATGACGATGTGGATTTTTTCCTTTATTTAGCTAATATGATGGGTTATATTAATTTTCTGGCATTAAAGAAATCTTACATTCCCAAAATAAACCTTATTCGTCATAGTGTATAATACTTTTATATGTCTAAATTTGGTTTGATAGTAGAATCAACTTCTGGTTTTATTGATTTTAACTATTGTTTTTATATTTTCAATGTCTTTTATTTCTGCTCTAGTTTTCATTATTCCCTTTGTTCTAATTGCTTTACGTTTCATTTTCTCCTCCCCCCCCCACCCAGTGTCCTAAGGTAGAAGGTTAGATTATTGATTTGTGATCTTTCTCTTTTTAAAAAATAGGCATTTCTTGTTCTTTCCTTCCAAACAGTGCTTTAGTTACACATTCTTTCCAAGTGCTACTTTATTGCATCCCATAAATTTGCTGTATTCTGGTTTTTTTCATCCCCTTAAAATATGTTCTAATTTTCCTTGTGATTTCTGATCTGCTGTTAATTTAAAAGTGTATTATTTAATTTCCACATACTTGTGGATTTCTCAAATTTCCTTCTGTTATTTTTAAATTCATCTCATTTTGGTTGGAGAACATTCTTAGTACACTTTGTATACTTTTAATCTTTTTATTTTTATTGGGTTTTCATCATGGTTATAATATGATCTATTCTTGAGAATGCTCCATATGTGCTCCAGAAGAATGTGTATTGTGCTTTTATTGGGTGGAATGTTTTATATTGCTTTATAATGTAGGATATTGAAGGATCCAACCAGTACTGTTGAACTGTTTCTCCCTTCACTCTGTCAATTTTTGCTTTTAGGAGTTCCCATCATGGTGCAGCAGAAATGAATCCAACTAGAAACCATGAGGTTGTGGGTTCAATCCCTGGCCTCGCTCAGTGGGTTAAGGATCTGGTGTTGCCATAAGCTATGGTGTAGGTTACAGAGGCAGCTTGGATTTGGCATTGCTGTGGCTGTGACGTAGGATGGCAGCTGTAGCTCTGATTTGCCCCCTAGCCTGGGAATCTCCGTATGCCCGGAGTGCGGCCCTAAAAAAAAAAATTTTTTTTTTGCTTTTGTTTTTTGAAACTCTGTTGTTAGGTGCATATATGCTTATAAGTGTTACATCTGCTTATAGGTGTTACGTTGATGGATTGATCCATTTATTATTATAAAATTATCATTACTTTTAGTAATATGGTTTTGTTTTAAAGTCTGTTTTGTCTGATATTAGCCATTCTAGCTCTCTTATGGTAGTTCTTTACATGATTTAATTTCCATTGAAATAAATTGGAGTGTGGGTTGAAGGGGTGGGACATGACTCAAATGCCACAGATTCTTGCTTTTCCTATCAAGAGTTATTAGCGTTTCTTGAATAAATGTTTCTCTTTTGCTATATGCCATTTATGAAAATTTCTAGAGACTTCAAATTATTTTAAAAATAAATTTCATGGGTTACAGTTGTGTTGCTGTGGAACAAATTCTCATATCATCATTGGAGAAGTTCTTCTCCTCAAACTTGATTTTAATCTCATCTCCCTCCATCTCCTCCTCACGCCACCATGCACATTTCCTTTTGGATTCAACTGTAACTTAAGCTGAAGTGGGGAAGGGTATGGATCTCCTTTTGCATTACTCTTTCTATTTCATTTTCTAGGTTTTGAAGAAGGAATTAAGGGAATAAATAAATGAATATTAATCTTTTTAACATAATTGGGTCGGTTATATTATCTTCTAATAAATTCTTTCAGCTTGACCCAAGCAAATGGCCATTTTACGCTCTCCATGTGGCAGTATCCAATCCTTGCTTTCTTGTTGGGTGTGTATGTGTGAGTTTTGTGGGGGAGATTATGGGACCTCCCTACTGCATGTTCTCTGAGGTGGGAGACCTATATATCTCATGAGTAGGTGCTGTTTCTTCTGTATTCCAAAAAATCTCCAAGTTGATCTCAAGAGACCATGTGTTTATGTAGCAGAAAGAATTTTGATCTTTCCAGGACTGCATAGAAGACGAGTGTCCCATTTTCCAAGATTCACCTTTCCTGAATTATTCCTTTTAGTGGGACCTCACTATTGGGTCCTTGATAGGGGCCCAATAGTTTTAAACAGGACTTAGTTTTAAATTAGCATCAGAGAATAGAAGATTTTAATCCTGCAGAATTAAATCAAGTCTAATTCTTAAAATTGGTGACAAAGAAAATATAGGTATATTATCATAAAATAAATTATATTTTTAGGACCAAGTTTAACGAAGTTGAACATTGTGTTCCCATTATTGAAATATTACTTAACCATGTAAGAGTAACTCTCAAATTCACTATACTGTATAAAAATACTTTGTCTTTCCTTACTTGTAGAAGGGTGAGGCTTTTTGTTCTATTAAAGTCTTCAATTGCTTGGATAAAGTCCATCCATACTAGGAAGGGAAGTCTCTTTTCCTTAACCTACTGATTAAATGTGCATCTAATAAAAAGAATGCCCTCACAGAAACACTCAGAATAATGCTGATCAAATATCTGGGGTAACTTGTGGTCCAGTCACCTTGTCACATAACATCCATTCAATCCCTCACTCTCTCCTTTCCTTCTTGCCCCATTTTTTTTCTGGGTATAACTGCCCAGAGTAGAGCTTCCATTGCACCAAGCTTGAGTGTAGAGTGTATGGGCATGTTGTGGCTCAAATGCCATTGACTCTTACTGTTCTTTCCAAGATTTATTGAATTTTCTTCAATAAATATTTCCCCATTTTGCTGTATGGTGTTAGGGTAATTTCTAAAGGCTTTAAAATTTTAAGTACATTGGATAATATGGAATCCATTCTCCATCCCTCACTTCCTCTCTTCTCCTTTCTCATTGGAATTCCTTCCTTCCTCCTTCTTTTCTTTCTTCCTTCCTTCTTCTTGCCTTTCTCTTTTTTTCCCTCCTTTCTTTCTCAAACACGTGTTTATTAAGGCCTCTAGTGGTGCCATAATCACATTAAGAGGAAAGTAATTTACCCAACCATCCTTGTTTATCAAACTCTTTGGGGAAATAACTTTCAAAGATTGGAGATCTAAGAACTCTGGATGTGGACACTAAATGTCAATCCTTGGATTCTGTGAAAAATGTGGCCTGGGAAAGTTTACATCAGACAAGTTCTTTTTATAATGGAATGTTTACTTCAAAAATCATCTGGAGTCAGAGCTTTACAGGAATATACTTTGGTGGAAATTATGTATTTATTGATGTCAGTGTTCCACATTCTGGATTTGGCTCCAATGTCAAGATTTTAATTCTTTTAAATTAATGTGGATGATGTATACTATTGGCTTTTAGTGGATTTAAGTCTTGGTCAAAAGCAGTAACCAAGTGACTATATTTATTGTCTTTGCAAAGAGTGAGTTTTTGTTATTTGATCATAATTTTTTGACTATTTTGTATGTTAAATATAGCTAAAATTTCATTTTATAGACATTCATTATACATTGTGTGTCTTAAAGTAGTGATTTGTTTAGATTTTCCCTGTAAATTGTGTTCCTACATCAGGAAATTGAATAATACTTTTGTAATTTTCTTTATAAAAAATAGCTGAAATAGTTATTTTACAACTAGTAAAAGGTGAACCAACTCTAATTGAACATGTTAATCATGGATCTTGGGGTGGGGGATATTTTGGACTCAAAGTGTTAAGAATAATGATTAGCTCCTGAAATAAGAGGCGTTAATTGTGTGTTTGTAGAGGTGTGTGTGTGTGTGTGTGTGTGTGTGTGTGCATGTTATGTTCAGTTCAAGAAATGGAGCTTAAATCCTTCTATGTCCAAGAATCTGTGCCAGAGACACAAAAGTCCTCCATCACCTTTCAGTCTACTTGGAGGGTGAGGAGCCTGCAACTAAGACAAAAAATCTAAGAAAGTCTCTTCATGGATTGGAATAAATACTATGGAATTTCAGAGAGGAGGGTAAATTAAATTTGCTGGAGGGCCCAGGTTATGCACAAGGGAGGTAATACTGAGATTAGATGTATACACACTTTGAGTAGGAATTAATTGGTTCTATGTTCTTTGCATCTTTATTGCAGTATTTGTTTTATTTAACTTTAGCACGCTTCATTATTTGTATTTGTTTATTTGCCTAGTTTTAAAGCTTCTTGAGGACAGGGACCTTGTCATAATCATATTTGCTCCAAATGCCTACCATTCCTTTGCATCCTTTCATCTAATCCCCATGGTAGTGCTGAATGAATATTTGTTTAATTAAAATTTAACACCACTATGAAGAAAAAATTATGCGGAAGCTCAGAGCTCTAATCTATATGGGCCAAAATACCTTTGATAAGAGGGTTTCAGTTTAACCAATAAATCCTATGAAGTACTTGCTGCTCTCCTCTGAAAAGCAGTCAGTGCCCAGATAGAGATAAGGTTGGAAAGATTTTTGAGGAGCAAATGGGATACAGCACAATATACTTGTCTATAGATACAAAGGAGGAAAAGGCAAGTGGTGCTTATAACAAATAGTGACTGACATACTTACTTTGTACCCATGAGTATGGGTTTAAGTTTTTCTGAGAATTAACTATGGTGCCCACCTAGGCAAGGCTGTGTTATAAGGTATGAGTAGTTAAAGAAAATTTGGTTCATTACCACAGGGAGGTTTTCAAAGTATATTTACATCAAAGCATATGATCAGCATTGTTTCTCTTGCTTCTTCCTTCCCGATTTCTCATTAGTTGATTCTCACCACCCAGTCTCTGTAGCTGGGCCAGATTCTGTGCTATCTCCATTGCAGTTCTTATCCTTCCTGGTTTCTCTTCTCTTTCTTCCAATTCCACGTCTGAGGTCTCTTCATACTTAAAACTCAAGCCTATGTAGGAATTGCCAAATTGATTTTAATTATATTAAATGATGCTTCTAATATAGGTAAAATGGTATTCTTAGCAAGTACACACACACGTTCAACTCTGAATTCATCCTTTTTTTGTTGTTGTTGTCTTTTTGCCATTTCTTGGGCCGCTCCTGTGGCATACGGAGGTTCCCAGGCTAGGGGTCCAATTGGAGCTGTAGCTGCTGGCCTACACCAGAGCCACAGCCACGTGGGATCCGAGCCATGTCTGCAACCTACACCACAGCTCATGGCAACGCCAGATCCTTAACCCACTGAGCAAGGGCAGGGACCGAACCCGCAACCTCATGGTTCCTAGTCAGATTCGTTAACCACTGAGCCACGACGGGAACTCCTGAATTCATCCTTTTTAAATAACTTTAAGTCATAGTGTTCTTTTCATTGATTCATCCACCCATCCAAAAGATATTTGGGAAGAAACAACTTAATTTAAGGAGTTCCCTTGTGGTACAGTGGGCTAAAGATCCAGCATCATCACTACAGTGTCTTCGGTTGCTGCTGTGGTATGGGTTCAGTTGCTGGCCTGAACTGGGAACTTCCATATGCCGTGGGCATGCCTGGGGAGAAAAAGAGACCAACTGATTTTAAGGCATGTGGCTCAAATAATGATTGGTAAATGTAAGCCATGCCAAAACTCTGAGGATAAAACTCTGCTAGCTTCAGAGTTTGTAAGGTGACAGTATGAAATTCTTTAAGTTTCCTGCTGTGTAATTATGAGTTATAAATTCTAGACCATGAAAGAAACTTTGAGACTAAGCATATTTTAAGTTCATGTAATAAAAATATGATCTCCAGTCTATTATATGGGATTTTAAAGCTAACTGTTATGTGTCAGGTACTTTACATACTTTATGAGATAGGTTTTATCATTATCCACAATTCGAGATATGAAGATAAAAAGTGAAGGCTCAAAGTCAGTTGTCAGAAAGCAGTGGAGAGAGATTATAACTTAAGTACTTCTAGGTCTAAAGTCCAGGTTCTTACATCTTGCCATATCACCTTTCTAATATTTAATAAAGATTAAAAGCAACACCTGAATTTTTACATTATGATTTTATTGGAGTGTTTTATTATTTTTTCATTTAAAATGGTGCTTTTTTATTCACCCTGATAAATCTCTCCTTACAAGGTAATGTTACATGGTCATCTCCACCCCCAACCCTACCCCCAATATTTGTTTAGGATTTAAATAATCAGGAAGATAGTTAAAGAAAGGGATTTGACCAGTAGAAAGAAAGCACATGGCTTTACTTCTGCTCAGAAACTTTATCTGTGGTGCAGTATCTCTCCTCCTCACTCAAATTTTAACAGCTCTGAATTTTTTTTTTTAAACCAAATTCTAACATGCTTTTTATGTGGTCTCCCAGCCCATGGCAGAAAATGGTGAGGTTGATAAAGACATGTAATTGCAAGAAATCATAGCTGCTATGTTTAGATGAGAGAACGTGGGGAAACTATAACAGCAGGCAAAGGGATTAAGGAAATAATATTTTAAGAGACCATTTATTGTCAGACACTAGATGTACCTGCCTCATAAGGCATTGTTGTATGATAATTGCTTCTTTACAACCATTTTGAAGGGAGCTGGTGCATAGGGACACACATAATGATGACTTTGGGAGCCAAATAAAAAATTAAAATATATTCTAGTTCTTTCTCTTGAAAGGCAGGAAAATATATACTGTCTACGAGAGTGCTGAAATCCAAAATGGCTTTAGAGCTTCAAGGAAAAAGCCTCTATTATCTGAAAAATTCACTAATTTAGAATATGCATCCCACTGCTACTTCTTACCCTCTCTGTGACCTTAGGAAAGTTCCTTTCTCTGCAAAATGAGGCTCATATTAATAATGATTAGCTGGTTGTGAGGATTAAATTAGATCAAGTGCCAACACAACTCTCAACATACGGTAAGTGCTGAAAAAAGAGTTAGCTATTGAACTTTAGGTTCTGTCCATTTACATTTTGCCCATATTTTTACTTGGATCCATAGAATTAGGTTTTTACATTTTAGAGTTTAAGAAAATTCATGTGCAAAGAGGTGTTTATTGGGGAGTTTGCTTGAATTATCTTGAGATCCATCCTTGCCTGAGTTCCTCATTACTTCTTACAATTACATGAGACTCCATTACCTTTCCCATCTCTTTTTTTCTCACCTAATCACGCCATAGGAACTGCCAGGCAACTATGATCTAGTTTAAGGAGCACTCGGCCAGCCTCTAAGAGACCCGTACTTCATTTTTTTTTTTTTCTCTCCAGTAACTCACTGGTGAAGTTGAATAAGCAGCTTAACTTCTCTGGGCTTTTTTAGTCTGAGTTACTCCCTCCCTCATATTCTTATCACCTGTTTTATAGCATTTTCTATCAGTCTTTGGAAATATTTAAATGCTTTCTTTGGATAAATTTAAATATATGCATAGTCTAGTGTTTAAGCATATGGACTCTGTCAGTTTGACATTTACTCGCTCTGTGAGGGTAGACAAATTACCTAACTTGTGTGTGCCTTATTCTACTTATTCATAAAATAGAGAGAAAAGGATCTACTTTGTAGGTTTGTTATGAGGATTAAAAATAAATTAGTAGGGAGTTCCCGTCGTGGCGCAGTGGTTAACGAATCCGACTACGAACCATGAGGTTGCGGGTTCGATCCCTGGCCTTGCTCAGTGGGTTAACAGTCCGGCGTTGCCGTGAGCTGTGGTGTAGGTCGAAGATGCGGCTCGGATCCCGTGTTGCTGTGGCTCTGGCGTAGGCTGGCAGCTACAGCTCCGATTCGACCCCTAGCTGCTGTGGCTCTGGTGTAGGCTGGCAGCTACAGCTCCGATTCGACTCCTAGCCTGGGAACCTCCATATGCCGCGGGAGTGGCCCAAGAAATGGCAAAAAGACAAAATAAATAAATAAATAAATAAATAAAATAAAATGAAGAGTCCTAATAAATAAATAAATAAATAAATTAGTAATCCACCTGTAGCACTTGAACTCATGCCTAGCCCATAGTAAAAGCCCCCAAAGGGATATGGAGATGAACACATTTTTAAAGAGCTGGCAGTTTAGAGGCGGAGATTAAAGCATATACCAAGAACAAAACGGGGAATGATACACATTCAACAGAAGATAAATTGTAGAACCTGGTGGAGTGAGGAGGAAGGAGCATTAATTTCAACCGCAAGAACCAGGGAAGGTCTCATGAATTAGGTCAGCTGTGGTTTGGACATGGAGGATTGAGCTGAATGTCAAAAGAGTGATATCTTGGTGGAAGAAACAAAAGGAATCAGGTGAAAGTCTCTGATGTGCACCTCTCTTTGGCTGCAGAACTGATGCTGAGTGAGAGGGTGGACTGGGAGATGCAGTTGGGAGAGTGGCCTAGGATTCGACCAGCAAGAGGTTTAGTGCTCTGCTAAGTGGTGTGGGGAGTCGACTCTATGGAGAACAGGAAGCATTGAAGGCTGTTGAAGCAATATGATCCCATTTGTGAGTTAGGAAAAAGACTTGGGTGATTCTGTCAAGGAGAAATTAGAGAAGAGAGGAACTGCAGTCAGGGAGAAGAGGTAGGGGCCATGGGAAGAGTTTAGTGGGAGATTATGAGGATCTAAATTGCAATGGTTGGGGTGAAGAGTAGAGCGAGAACTGAGAGCCGAGAAGGTAGATGCTGTCTGGTAAATTTTCTACCTCCATGTTGTTTCTTTTCCTCCCTGCTGTGGTTCTTCTTGTCCACCTTTGCAGGTTCTGTGGCATTTCTTCTGGGTGATCTGGCTGTATTCGGTAACCCACAGGTATCTAAGCATAGGGTTGAATGGCAAGACCTCAGTGAGCTAGGAAGCCAACAGCTTTTATTCCCACTTGTTTAAGGTGGGGGATATTTTAGAAGCAGAAAACAATCACACAATAAATAGCTTTTGTTTAATTCATAGGCTTCCAGGAAGTAATTAATCTGAAAGCCTTCTTTTTCTTTCAGGATACTGAACTATAGAGAGGTGCATTGGAGACTCTTCATTATCTATTTGCAGTGGCTATGGTGTAGCAGGAATTTTGTTAGGGGCATTTTGTAATTCAGCATCTGTGGTACAGAGAACATTGTCTTTCATCATTGCCTGGGAAAGGGAACATCTAGATCAATAGAAATAACTATTATAGATGGCATCTATGCATTGCAAGGCAGATGTTCCCTTTACTTGAAAGAGTGCACTTTAAGCAATTGATGGTCATGGGGATTCTCTTTAATTAGTTATACCTGGTCTGACAAAAGAAAGTGAAGTTCACGAATCTGTGTGAAATACGAATCAGAAACCAATCAGCAAGCACTGATGAAACAGAATAACAAAAGTAGATCAGAACCAGGTAGAAATATAAAGTTTAGGATTTCCCATGTGGCTCACAGCATAACTGCTTGGCGAAATATAAAGTTTAGAGCTTCAACAATGTGCTGATGATGAGATTGTTAATGAAGCCTAGAATCACATGGTAGCAATTCTGGATTGACATGTTTGATTATGTATATACATTACACCTATATACATATAGAATATGCATAGATATATATACATAACATGTGCATACATGTCAATGAGGAAAAATTCATTCAACAAATGTTTAATACTTACTGTGTACTGGACACTCACCTAGGTACTGAGGATAAAAAAGTCCACAAAAACAGACCAAGTTGTGAAGAGCTTATATTCTAGTAGGACAGACAGGCGATACATTTGCATTGAATCAGAGATAAGCTCTAAGAATAAAAATAGAGAACACGTTACAGGGACAGAAAATGAAAGGCTAAGGGATGGTTGTGTTTCATACAGTATGTCTAGGAGGGGCCTCCTTAGTGTGGCGATGTTGAGCCAGGACTTGAAAGAAAGCTTGCAGACATCTGGGAAGGAAAAGTGGTCCAGTCAGAGGGGACAGGAAATACAAAGCCCTGAGGTGAGATGTCTTGGTGTTTTCGAGGAACAGCAATGAATCACGGTAGCGGGAGCAGAGAGCAGGAGAGGTGATGCTAGGAAACAAGGTCAGAGGAACCGCTAGGTCTATTAGGCCCTTGTGGGGCATAGTAAGGATTTGGATTTTATTCTGAGATCAGGAGCTTCTAGAAGCATATGATTCATATGTTAACCACATAGAATTAATTTTATAACTTGCATTTAGTTCTTGATCCTTTTTTTTTTTTCTTTTAATCTTTTTAGGGCTGCACCTGTAGCACTTGGAAGTTCCCAGGCTAGGGGTTGAATTGGAGCTCTAGCTGCTGGTCTACACTGCAACCACAGCAACCCAGGATCCAAGCTGCATCTGCAACCTACACCACATCTCACAGCAACACTGGATCTTTAACCCACTGAGCAAGGCAAGGGATTTAACCCTCATCCTCATGGATGCTAGTTAGGTTCGTTATCACTGAGCCACAAAGGGAACTCCTTCTTGATCCTATTTTTGCATCTGTAAATTCCTAAAATCAAAGATGTCTCCATCTACTCCTCTTCTGTCTTGTTTGCCTTCTTCTCATCAGCAGTGCTATAGCACTTTGCAGAGGCAGCTCTGGCTGCTGTCCTGGTAGCTTTGATAAAACACCTTTCTCCAGCTCTCCTACCAAAAAAAAAAGAGAACACACTCGCCAAGCTCACTTTATTAATGATTTGACAGGAAAAAAAAGAAATAAAATAATAATATAAACTCATGATCTTATAATATTCTTTGTCTCTTTATAATTGCCACAGGGCTTAGCATATAGTAGGTATATAATAAAAATCTATGGAATTGAATTATAAAGGTAAAATGGGAGGATATGTAAAATGTTCTCCATATTTATTTAGGGCTAATAGAATTTTATTTGCTTAGCCAAAATATACTCTTGCTGAGAAACATCACTCTTGATACCCAGAAATCACATTATTTTTGTTTTCATAATGTTCCTGTGAGTCTCCTTTTTAAGAGCTTATTTAATTCTTTAAGTTAGAGAATGAAATGGTTCATTCTGCTTAGATTTGTACTTTGGATGATGCTACAGATCATGTATATCTAATTATTCCTTTCACAATTTTTTTCCAAGAATTTTAGCACATGCCTTCTCTTTAAAAGCTTTGCGGAATATTCCATGATACTTCTTTTGTGTACTTTGAGTCTAGCTTTTGTGATACATTGTTCAAAACAATGGGTCAGGAGTTCTTCCTCTTCCCCTATGCATGCCCTTTTATCATGTGACTTTGCAGCAACTCCCGTCAAGAGGTGGTATCAATTCCTCTACACCTTGAATCTGGGCTTTGCCATATGCCTTGCTTTGTTGGTGGGACATTAGCCCTTGAGGTGTAAGTAGAACATTTAAAAATAGAGCACACAGGACCCTCCCTTGCTGCTCTTGGTAAGCCTGTGGCTACTACCTTGTAGATAAGCTCAGGCTTAAGTCCTGGATGATGAGTAACATATGGCCAGTTACATTTTTTACTGCTGACAATAGCCAACCAATCACAAGACATGCCAATGAAGCTATTGTCAGCTAGCTGCTGCGTGATTGAACCTGGCCAACAACATGTGGACCACAGATGAAGCAACCCAGCTGAGCCTAACCCAAATCTCTAATCCACAGAATAGCGATCAAAGAAATGTTTTAAGTGCTAAGTTTGGGACAGAAAAATTGATCTGATACAGCTCCTATCCCTCTTTGTTTTTATTTTGTGAAATCCAAAGTACACTTTCTTTCTGCTTCTCTTTCCTCCTAAACACACACTGTGGTAGAAATAAAAAGACTTCTGATAATGAATGCCAGTGTGCGGCGGGGATGCGGGGGGAGTTTTCCCCCACATCACCAAACAGTTCTCTGACACCAGCTGGGTGTCCTACAGTTCAACTCAATGCTGACACTGTCTGGAGATAGCACCAGATTCCACAGGTTAAGGGCTTAGTCCCAGAAGAATGTCCTCCCACTTCAAATGCTCGTTACGAGTTTGGGTTGTTACCTATACCTCTGACCAGCTGGCTATAAACCAGAAATTCCCATGACCCCCTCCATGGGTTCAGTAAATTTGCTAGTGTCTTGAAGAACTCAGGAAACCTGTTTACTCACTAGATTACCACATTATTACAAAGGACATTCATTAAAGGATATAAATCAATAGCCAAATGAAATGATACTTAAGGTGAGCTCCCAAACAAAGGAGTTTCTGGACTGCGGAGTTTGGGCTTGGCACAGTGGCATATGAAAATGTTCTGATTCACCAACCTGGAAGCTTTCTGAACAGCTTGCTTTTGAGTTTTTTATGGAGGCTTCATTACATAGACTCAAATGATTAAATCATTGGCCACTCAACCTTCAGCTCTTCTCCCCTCCCCTGAAATCAGGGGTCAGTGGGACAGGAAGTGCCACCCTTTACCTAAGGTTGGTTCCCCTAGTAACCAGCTGTCCTCTTTAGATAATTTGCAAAAGTAATTTCATTAACATAAACCTAATTTATGGTGGAAAGGGTCTTGTTTTGAATAACAAGCTATCCATTTCAACTTTATGGTTCTGAGGTGATTTCAGGAAGGATAAGAGATCAAATATAACCAAAGATGTCTGCATTGTCCTTATAGATCAGGAAATTCTAAGGGTTTTGGGAGTTGTGAGCCAAGAATCACGGACAAAGATCAAATATATGTGAGAAATATATTTTGATTATCTGAGTGAATAGGGATTCATATTTCTTATAACTCACAATATTGCAGACAACTAGACCTCCCAATATCGACTTTTCTCTCTTTCTGTATTAGTAGACCTCTCCACTTCCTCAACCTTCCCATATTTGAATGTTCAAATTTTGGGTTTGAATATCCCAGCTTCTCTTGCCACTAAGGTGTGGTCACATGCCAAAGTTTCAGCCAGAGGGATCTGAATGGGAGAAATGTGTGATGAGAAAGCAGCTTGCTCTCTACTCTCTTTTCCTTCCTCTCATTTTCCCTTCCCCATTTTCTCAGGCTGGAAAATATAGTCACCTTAGACCTGGATACGGAAGCCATATGTTGAGGGTAGTAGAGATACCCCACAACTCAGGTCCCAGAATGACTTTGCACATCAGACCTACTTACCCATCGCAAACCACTTGACTACTTGCTTACTACTCATCTGCTATGTGAGAGAAAAATAAACTTCTATCTTAAGTATGCCACTGTGTTTTTAGGGCTCTTTATTATAGCAGCTTGACTTTTATCCTGACTCACACTTAACACATACATTGCAGGCACAAACACATAAACACATACTACTTAACATAGCACTTAGAACTCTGGAGCTCAGTAAATGCTAGATTCATGCACTTATTCAGTAACAGTGACTGATCTCCCATTGTGTATGAGGCAAAGATTTGCACAGATACTTTGTTTTGTTTTGTTTTTAGTTGGGAGCTAACAAATAAGAAGGGAAAGATAGAAAAAAAAAATTAACAGAAAAAGGAAATTAAAGGAGAAGCCTACTGTAATGGAGTACTCTGTTGGGGTGGTATCCAGGGAAAAATGAAAGGATTTGGATATCTCTTAAAAGTTTGCCACAGTCGGATGAAACACAGATCATGAAACAGAGCATGCATTCAATGCACCTGTACAACTCTTTCACAGAGTTTGGAGGCCTCCTCTTGCTTGTTTCTGGGTCACTGACCTTGAGCTGGCGCAGGGATGGGGATGGCTCCTGGCTTACTGTTTTCGCACTTCAGACTTCCAAAACTAGCTGTTCAAAGGGTTTTGTGTGTCAGGTTTAGGGGTGGCAGTAGGGACGAAGGTTGGGTTTAGAGGATTACTGACAATCCTGTAATAAGTTTTGAAATAGCTTTTTGGATCAATTCCCATTCATTTCCCACTTTACAGAGAAAAAGAGGACCAGGGAAGGATCAACAGTTATGAGAAAACTAAGAGGAAAAAATGCTGCTCACCACACATGGAAATGGAAACTATCTCTTTACTCTCATGTCCCATTTTCTTTCCCTCACTGTCTCCTGTGGCTTATTTGTGTTTTCCTTCTATCATCCACAATGATTTTTATTTTATATTGAGAATATCCTGGGAAGAAGATATGAAGCAAGAAATCATTGCAAAATTTTCGGAAGAGAACATATATCATATTTTGAGTGTTAACTAAGAGATGCTAAGCATGAAAAGGAATTCTTGTCAAATTAGATAGTCCTGTCTGTTTCATCTAATTGTCCAAAAATCTCCTGTAATGCTCATTTGCAGTAGTGGTGTTTTTTAATCTTTAGTTATAATGGCCTTGCTGTTCATGAATAACTTGTCCAAATGTGGCCTAAATTTTATTTTATTTTATTTTATTTTTTGTCTTTTGTCTTTTCAGGGCTGCACCAGTGGCATACGGAGGTTCCCAGGCTAGGGGTCTAATCAGAGCTACAGCCACTGGCCTACACCACAGCTCACAGCAACACCAGATTGGTAACCCAGTGAGCGAGGCCAGGGATCAAACCCACAACCTCATGGTGCTTATTCAGATTCGTTTCCACTGCACCAGGATGGGAACTCCTGGCCTAAATTTTAAAAATACATTTCATCTTCAGGTTGTAAGGTGTATGCCTTAATACAAATCATTCATCCTCTATAGGCCTCAGTTTGCTCACCTGTAAAATGACTAGATTATCTCTGAAATCTCCCTTGGGCCCCAAATTCCAGACTTTGAGTTCCCTTGTAAACATATTGATTAAAGTCTGGTTGACAACTGTAGCTACAATGACAACAGAATAATGAAACATATTAACATTAGTGTTAATGCAATAATCAGCTGTGTTTTGTTCCATATGGCAATTTAGTTCAACAATTAAGCCAAACTCCATCTGTTTTGGCATACACAGTTTTTCAGATGGGTTCCTGGACCACATCTTTGGAAATCATTTCATGTTTTTCAAATATCGCTACCATCAATAAATGACAACTGTGTGGAATCTTTCTGATTAAAAAAAAAAAATCGCTGATGCCAAACTCATCTTTTTTGACCAAGGGATTGTTTCGCTTATTTGATCTTAGAGATATGCTGCACTGTCTAATCAATAGACCCAGAATAGGAAGCTAAATCTCAGTGTCGGCATGAAGGGAAAGCTTATGGGGGTGCTGGTTTCTAGAGCAAGCAAAGCAAGCCTCAATGCTGTCAGCAGCAGCAGATTTCTATTTTTCTGACCTAAGGATCCTGTTGGGACAGGATGTGCCTCAATCTGTGAAGGAGACAAGACAAATGGAACATTCTACGCATCCGGCAGGGGTGCCTTTCTTTGGCTTGGGTTGAGCTGCATTGACAGAATAGCAATAGGGAACATCTGTCTTTATCTTTATAACACTTGACAAGAGGCATGATTACTGCTGTAAGGGTATCAAAATAAAGAAAAAATGGGCTGTCCAAGAGCCCTGTTATTTATCACATTCAGAAACGCTAACCCAGACTAGCAGGATAGAAATTCCTTATCAAATTGCCTCTAAAAATCATTATTTTCCTCCAGAGATAATATGTGAAGCCCATAACTTGTACTGTTCCCCCCCCCACTCCTATTTTTACAAGTTGGGGACAGGTCTTCTCCTGGGCCAAGCTGTCTCTCCATAGCCTAGGAGTTGCCTCCATGAGGCTTATTGCGTGTGCCAACCTGACAACATACACACCATTCCCTGCAAGTGCAAGAAACACAGGGAAAGAAAAAGAAACACACACACACACACACACACACACACACACACTAGCTGGCAGCTTATTAACAAATATTGAATGTATACAGCAAAAATTCGATTTATTTTACAGCAAGTGTTAGGATGTCTCCAGGCAAATTAGAGCCAGAGCTGACTTTGTTCAGCCCTTTATTTATTTTCCTGTTCCTTGTTTCCTAATTAAGAAAGCTTTCTTCTGCTTCACAAACATCCTCTCTGCCTAATCATTGCAGGTCTATTGAATCCTAAACACAATGGGCTTACATATTCATATTAATACCACGATCGGGATGTATAATCCACCCTTTTGCATAAAGCCACCAAATCACTTCAAGAATGATCTGAAATGCTTTTATGTGACACAGTGTGCATTTTCCTAGTCTAACTTGTGGGGGCCTGCGTGTGCTATGGCCGACGATTTTTCCAAAGAAACTGTGAACAGTAGATGGGTCTAAGAAGTATTTCCTTTAAAGGCTACCTCCTTCAGTGTATGGCACCAAAGTCTTTTCTCCCCCCCTCCACCCAAGGTGTTCTCTTTCAACAGGACTTTGCAAAAGAGGCCACTTGCTCACAATTCCTCATGAAGAGCAATTCAAGAATTAAATCATTGGCCACATCCTAAAGCTTGTTTGTAATTCAACATTTTATTTAGACTCAGCATTCTTTTGTAGGGTTTAGAGCCATTCTCAACCTTGGCTGTCCATTAGAATCATATGAGGAGCGTAAAAAAAAAAAAAATGTTGATGCCCAGGCCCCTTCCCAAACCAATTAAATTAAAATATCAGAGGATGGGACTAGGGCACTGGCATTTCTAAAAAGCTCTCCAGATGATGGGCAGCAAGGATGAAAAGCCAATGGTTTTTAGAGTTTTTGTCACCAGAATACATCCAGAGAACTCTTGTACATTCATTGAGTAAGTATTTGAATAACTACTGTCCATTAGGAAAAAGATTAGGCACCCTAGGAGGTTCAAAGACTCTATAAAGGAATTTCTATGCTCTCAGAGTAGCTGGTAAGTTAATAGAGGCCATGAGGATTTCATTCTCTCGACACATATTATTGAGTCCTATTATGTGTGATAAGCCATGGGGAGTCAGCAGGGTACAAGACAGACAAAGTCCCTGCTCTTGTTGAGTTTGCATTCTAGTAAATACATTTTAAAAGTAGGTACTGATGAGCTCTACAAAGAAATGAGTACAGAAGTAACATGATAGAAAGTGGCTGGGATGCCTCTCTGAGCAGCAGATCTGGATGATGTAGAAAAAAACAGTCACATGATGATCTTGAGGGCTTGAGTCCTGGGCAGAAGGAATACCGGTGCCACAGTGTTGAGGCAGGAGTAACTGCCTGGAGCAGAAAGAAGCCCAAGTCCTTAGAGGAGGTAAGAGGGCAAAGATGCCGTCAGAGGTAGACAGGGGGTGAACATCCTGCATAAAGGTAACCTTGACATAGAGAAGAAAGCAGGCAAGAGTTAAGATATATAGATTAATGATTCAGAGCGCTTGAAGAACTATTACTTTCGTGGGGATGTTTGGTATTTGTGGAAAAGGCATTTTTGAATTGTACCTTGAAAGAGAGCACCTGAGAAGCTGGAGGGGAAGATCATTTTATTTTATTTTTTTCTTTTTAGGGATGTACCTGCGTTATTTGGAAGTTCCTGAGCTAGGGGTCAAATTGGAGGTACAGCTGCTGGCCTACACCACAGCCACAGCAGCTTAGATCTGAGCCGAGTCTGTGACCTACACCACAGTTCATGGCAACACCAGACCTTTAACCCACTGAGCGAGGCCAGGGATTGAACCCGAAATCTTCATGGATACCAGTTGTGTTCTTAACCCACTGAGCCATGAAAGGAACTCTGGGAAGAGCATTTTTAAATAGTGTCATTTCTCTGTAAAGATATGAAGGCATGGCAATCTAGATTATGAACAGAGAATGGCAGATTGTCCAGCTCAGTTGGAATGAAGAATACATAAAGCAGTAATGAGAGCTCAGAGGTTGAGATAATGAAGGATTTTGTATCTCGAGAGCTTGGACTTTATCCTAAAGACAAATGAAAAACCTAATATATTTTCTTCTTACTTCCTCATCCTTACCTCTGGCCAATTCCTGCCTCACTCCTTGTATCCCAGCAATTCCAAACAATTCCTAATCACCCTATATCCTATACACCACCATACCAGTTGGGTTTTTGTGGCTGTCATCCCCTCTGTTTGGAATATCATTCTCATGCCCTTGGGCTCCTTCTTGTCAACTAGTCAAACTCCTACTCAGTCTTTGAGTCAGCCACAGTTCCTCCGGGAAGAGCCTTTAAAATGAGAGGCATATTACCTTAAGGACACTTATCATGCTGGGAACCAGCTCTTAATTGAGTGTTAGATACTGTTCTGGGTGCTTGCATTATACTCTGATTGATAGGCAGTAAACACTTATGATAGATAGGCAATAAACACTGAACATAAATAAGCAAATTATATAGTTTTTATAAGATAGTAAGTATGATAAGAAAAAGTGGCTCAGGATATGGGAGTGGTGCAGAAGAGCGGATTACAAGGTCAGAGTGGATCTAATTGAGAAAGCAGAATTTGAGCAGAGACTTTGATTGACCAACTGTTTCAGTTTGCCTGAGACTGAGGTGTTTCCTGGGATGTAGGATTTTCAGTACTGACACTGGGACAATCCTGGGCAAATCAGGATAGTTGGTCACTCTGGAATTGTTTGTTAATATTTGTCCTAACTAGTTTTACACAACTTGAGGATGAGCTAGAGAGGCAATATAATGTGGTGGCTAAGATTACAGGTTTCAGAGTCAGACTGGCTGGGTGCAAACCAAGGTTCAGCCATTTGTTAGCATTGTGACCTTGGGCTAGTAAGATTTTAAGCCTCCATGAGCTTCTGTTTCTTCATCTATGAAATGGAAGTAGCTGGTACAAAATAGTCAATAAATGTTGCTGTCATATTTCCTAGTATGGTCCCTGGGGACAGAGTCGATCCTCAATAGATGTTCGTTGAAGGGAAAGATGAATAAATGATAATCTAAAGGCACTAGGCTAAGCTCTGGACATACAAAAATGAATAAGGCATAACTTCTGCCTTGAAGAAGATCACAATCCAGCAGAGGAGACAAACATGCAAACACTGTATTTTATCATATAACTGCTATCTTTCTCCATGATTGCAATCCTTATTCTCCTTCCAAGATGTACTTCTCTCTCTCTCTCTTTTCCTGAGCATATAACCATCTAAAATATTACAGTTATTCTCAATGGAATGCAACTTCTTAAAGGCTGGGGCATTGATTTTGTTCATTGAGATATCTCAAGTGCCTGAAAGAGTACCTCACAACAAGAAGATGCTAAATAATGTTTGACGACTTAATGAATGGAAGTTCCAGTTTATGTTATAAGGCTTTAAAGAGGTATAAACAAGATGTGGATGAGTTCTTCTTTTGGACCGAGTCCAGGAAGATTCCACAGACAAAGTGGCATTTTAGGTTGACCTTGAAGGACATAGTATTTCTTTAGGAGGAGAAAATAGGCTGGTATTTCAGATTCAGAGTCCAGCAAGAAGACCTGCCAGGATCAGGACTTTCCAGGAGAATGCAGGGTCATGGAAGGCAGAGAGAAGGATTAAGGGGATGGCCTTGTAGTATCAAATGTTGAAGAGAATCTGAGGTGGTTGAACATGTGTGAGGTTTAAGAGACATTTCAGCTTGTTGGTGGAAAATGGATCAAAGGATGAAGCGGTGTATGGAGTGTGTGGAGACCATGGTGTAGTTACTCAAGAATAGGAGTGGAGATAAATAGGTAACTTGAGAGAGGATGATCTTACTTTTTAGTGTGGTAATATCACTTGAGCATATTAGTGGGCTAAGGCTAAAGAGTCAACGGAAGAGGCAAGGATAGACATAGAAGAGGGCACAATTGATGCAATAAGGTTCCAGAAGGAATAAGAAAGGATAACATTTAGAGAGAAGGAGAGGAAGAGGGAGGTTGCTCTGATGAGAAAAACTCATTCTCCAAAACTAGAGGTAAGGAGGGAGATTGGGCATCTTACCACTTGTGTGGAATCCAGTAGTGATTCATCAGGTCATGGAAGACAGTATTATTATAGAAACTGAGTCATTATGGGCAACTAAATGGAACTCTCTTTTCTCACTTTATGTTGGATATCAGTTAAGGAAGGTGGCAATTGGGGATTTTCTTCATGAGAAATGTTTAGAAGAAAATAATTTTTAAAATTATTGGCAAACACAGGATGTCATATGGGAATTTTCTGACCCAGAACTTGACTCTGACCAAAAAAACCTTTGTGTTTCCAGCCATTATTGAAAGTGATTGCATTTGTCTCCCCTGAGAAGGGTAAATTGAAAGAATATTTTGTTTTTTAAATTTTTGAAGTGATTCAGAAACTTCCTCCAAATTTTAATTCTAATTATCCTGAGTTGCAGAGGTAGATACAGATGGCGTAAAGAATTAGTATTAATGGGTATGGAATTTAGATGTCCCTGGAGAGAGTCTTTTTTTCCAAAAAAATTTCTCAATTCCAGTTGTAGCAAAAGTATTTAGTGAATTGAGGATTTCAGTTATTTAGCTTTTACTTATTTTTGAATTTTGTATTACATCTGAAAATTAACTTCTAGAAATTAGGAAATGGAAGATTATGATAATGAGTAACCTGGGTTTTACAATTTAAATTTTCGCTTATAAATTTTGTATTGGGTGGGTAATCTTTATATTCTCCCATCAGCCAAAGAAGTGGGTTGTCTCTGAATATAACTATTATATTATCAGCCATTATAGTCTTTTCCTCAAGGGCAATTTCTCAAACAAATGATTTCAAAATCAATAAACACCCTGTAGCCTCCTGTTCCAGAATTTACTTATTCATGAGATGCTTATCTCTCTGTAAATTCCCAGGAAGAATTCTTATTGCTTAATCCTGCCATATTGGATTGAATGCTTATCAGTTCAAAATTAGTTCTTATTAAATTTTCTTGGCAACTTTGTAACTGTCTCAAGGGTTTCTCCCCTAGAGAGTTATTCTTACTTTTAAATCTTACATGAGTAGAAATTCACTTTAACATTCTAAAAATCATTAAACATTGGCCTGCCCATTTGCAACGGGTTTCATTTCAATATTAGCTGGGGCAAAGGCCATATGCCCACAAACAGTGCTTTTTAAAGAGATAGCTCTGTACAGCTGCATGTTTTCATTACTAGACACTAACAGTCTCCATCACTGACAGGTAGTGACAAGTTGAAAGGTGAAGCTGGGTAGAGGCTGGTATAGAAATCTCATTTTTCACCTTGAAGGCTGTTTCTGATGTCCTTTTGTTGGGTCGCAGGATCATTAGTAGCTTCTCTCCATGCCTAGGGATGTGATCTGGTGTCTACAGAATTATATCACCACATACCAGGTAACTAAAGAGGGATGGTCTGTTCTAACCACATGGTTGCAAGAGAGGATGCCTGTTCAAGTTGGTGAGCACCTCAGAACTAATGCGCTACTGTGGGCTCATTTGAATAATCTCTCCACTCATTAAACACAGCTGCAAGGCAAGAGGCAGCAGAGTTCAAAAGGCAAGCCAAGGGAATATATTAGTAATAGAATTATAGTTCAAGCCTTTAGGCATGTTTCCCCAATATTTTTGTACTCCATTAATTACAACAAGAACACTTTTGTCACTTACTTGAAAAAAAAAGGTTAGAGGAATATTTTGACTAAGAAACGTAAGTAAAATGTATATATTTTGCAAAAGTGTTAGGTAGGCTGCAATTAAATTTTAAGACAAACTCTGGAAGTTATCCAACAAGTCATTTCCTCATTGTACAATTTAAATCCCTGGTGAGCTGGGATTAGAAACAGTCGGCACAATTTAGCTTCATGAGTCACTTTACCCTCCATGCAGTACAGGGGCGTCTTCACATAGTCTTCAGTGTGAGGATAGCTCTGTGTGTGTGTGTGTGTGTGTGTGTGTGTGTGTGTGTGTGTGTGTGTGTGTTGTGTGTGTGTGTGTGTGCGCGCGCACGTGTGCATGTGTTTGCTCTGTTGGGTGATTTCTGGTCTAAATCTCACAATGCCTCTTACTCATACCTGCTCAGAACATCACATTTATTATAGGACAAGAAAATACTTAATAGAAGAGAAGTAAAAGGTGAAAACAAAAAGCAAAGATTTCCCTTGGAAGACCTCACTTGAACCATTTATCTTCCTCTCTGGCTGAGGCTTGGGGTCACTTTGGGCTCTTCTGGAGGTGCAGGCTCTCAAGTCTTGTTTTTGCTCTTGATCTGTCCCCACCCCTAATCTCATCCACCACATCATCTTGCCTGGATGACTCACCAACATGACATTTGAAGATATTAGGAATTTGATGTATTTAAATTCTGAATGGTATAACTCTGAATCCAATTCTGTATCCTCCCTTGGGCTGTGAATTGAATTGAGTTGAGTTTTATTACCCCAGGGACGCATGTCCTCTTCCAATACGGAAGCAAATGGCTTTCACTTTGTCAGAGTTTCTATAAGGATTTTTAAGGATATACTGAATTCCAAAGGTGGAAAACTCCATTCTTTATCCTCTCCTCACCCACCCGGCTAAATTGACAAAAAGTGAGGGTAGATGTAGCACAATTAGAGGAAGTAGGGAGATTCCATTTCTCTGTTTTCATTCTCACTTCCATATTAAACTGTTCCTAAAGCATGATGCAAAGTGGTGGCCCAAAGAGGTGGGTTTTTGTTTGTTTGTTTGTTTTTTGCATCTTATTCATCTAGAAATGTTGCTCTTAGGTGAATTTTCCCAATAACTGGATATAGCAAAGTTTGAAGAATAAACTGATAGCTTGTCACTTGCTTTTGGACTGGATTTCTGCCTCTATTTGTGCATAGGCAAGACTTCAGTGTGGTAGGCTGAAAAATGGGCCCTCAAAAGAGCTCCACATTCTAACCCCTAGAGCTTGTGAACCTTGCCTTACTGGGCTCTAAAAAAGATCTTTATGGATGTAATTAAGTTGAGAACCTTGAGATGGGGAGATTCTCCTGGGTTATCCAGTTGGGCCCTAAATGCAGTCACATGTATCCTTATGTGAGCAAAGCAGTGGAAGACTTGAAACACACAGAGGAGAAGCTTGTGTGGAGATGGAACAGAAGGATTTCAAGATACTGGCCTTGATGACTGGAGTGATGTGGCTACAAACCAAGGAATGCCAGCAGCCCTCAGAAGTTGGAGAGGCAGGGTATGAATTTTCCCCTTTAGTCTCTGGAGGGAGTGTGGTCCTGATGACATCTGGATTTTGGCCCAGGGATACTGACTTAGGGCTTTTGGCCCTCAGAACTGTGAGAGAATAAATTTCTGTTATTTTAAGCCAATAAGAAAGTGGTAACTTGTTATAATGGTAGTGGGAAACTAATAGAATAAGATACTCTTGTAACATCTGAACATTAGGGCCCACCAGCCAGCCAAATGAGCCTCCACTGCATATAAAACTTCTATTCTGTGAATGCTCTTCTAGGCTAATTGGAATAGTCTAGCTGCCTGTTTCATATTCGACATCATAAGCACAAAATATGTAACAAAAGAAAAATAATCCTACTGAATAAAGATGATAGACCAAAAGGAAAATATCGACTTGGTACCTATTAGTTCATCCTTATCTCTTATGTTTGGCCTGAAGTTACCAGTTCTTAGATCTTGGACATTTTCTCAGGAAGTACATAGAGAGCATTGGATGTGATATAACTAATTCCTCTTAGATGAAGATCCAGCTGCTACCATGTTTCTGTTTCTAGTTGCTTGCCATGTTCTTAGAGAAGGCACCAGTTGTCAACTTTGGTTGCAGAGTTTCAGGTGGTCTAGCAGGATCCTCACTACTGTGTTCCTACCCTTAATGAGGCTCTGACCTCTCACCTGATCCTTAGGGAATAAAAGCAGCCCTGTTTTTTTTTTTTTTTTGGTTTGTTTCTTGTTTTTGTTTTTGTTTTTTTTAGCCCTGGATTTTAAAGGTCCTTTTCATCAAGGCTGTTAAATCAGAAGTGCAGAGATGAGTCTTTTCATTGGTCAGTTTTCTCTTACGACATCCTACTTTTGGCCCTATGGGTTCTATTTCACTGGGGAGACAAGTCTCAGAAAGAGAATACATCAAAACATCTCTTTGGCTAGATTGGCAAAACCAGTCTTTTTCTTATAAGCAAAAGAATCTAGTCACTGGAGTGTAAACGTATCTGTATGACTTTACTTCTCTGCGGAGAGGGAGAAAGTTGGATCTCTTGCTGGATAGCCCCTATAGCAAGAACAATGCCTATTTTACATTTTATTCTTAAAGTTTGGAAACCATGAGTGGAACACTAAGAACTATTACACGTATCTCTAAATATAATTATTACATAGGCAATAAGACTTCACTAATTTAGGATAGTGAAGTGAGAGTGGAGGAGGCCATTGACAGCTGATAATCTGGTTGCAGGAAAATTTTAAAGAAGAGCACTTTGGTGTCAACTAGAATACGTATCAGGCAGAAATGTATAAACATATGTTAGTCAGTGGAATAAAGCAAGTTAAATTCATTTAAACATTCTTTCACACTGGACCCAAAAGATACAAATCATTTAATATGAAAGATTATGCCTCTTCAGTGTCTAACAAATCTGGAAGCATGATCATGAAAAAAATCTTTCATTTCAAGAGCTTTTGGTTGGATATAACTACTGATTTTAGATTAGGTTCCTTCACCAGTGAAATCCCCAAAAGTTTTTTCCTAGGAATTTATTATTTTGACCTTCTATAAGAGGTCAAATAGGCAGACACCATGTTTGAGGATTAACATATCTATCCTTTTATTTAGAACTGAGCTTATTATTATAACCATTGTTTTCACATGCTGCCTGTTTATTCACCTCCTTTCCAACTTCAACCCAACACAATTTTTCTTCTCTCTTCTTGACTCCATCAGAATTGTTCTTGGAAAGAGGGTAGCAATGTAGTTGCTAAACCCACTGGGCTATTTTAGTCCTTATTTTATTGAATTGGAAGAAGAGTGTCGTCTGGTATCTGCAGTGATCCCAGTAATATTAACCTGTATTTACCTGTACCTAGCTTGCCCTCTGCCTTGAGAAGACTTCTGCTGGACTGGAACAATTATGGCCCGAAGCCTCCATTACTCTGATCATTGACCCAAGCCTGATCCAACTCACTGTTCTCCTTTCAGGACCTCCTCAGGGCAGGCCCAGTGCTTTGGACGAGAGTAAGACAGTAAGAGCAACCTAAGTTCTGAGTCCAGGGTAACTCATCTAAGTTCTGATCCTAAGTCAACCTCCTGGGGTACCAGAGGAAGTCCATGCGTCCTTTGGGCCGACTGCTAGAAACATGAAATAACTACATTATTTCCTAGAGTCTATAGAACTTTTTCTTTTTCTTCACACTTTAGAATCTTTTACAGTCCATAGCATTTCAAGTTACTGTTAGTCTGGATTGACAGTTACTTCTCTGCAAACTTTGAGTTTCCTTCTGTCAGTCATTTCGGATCACTGTCAACTGAATCTCCTCCTCCCTCAAAGCATTTCCCCAGACTTTTCCTTTGGGTAGAGCCTGCTTGGTTGAATATGACTCCACCCTATGCTTGTTTTTCACAATAATATCATCAGCATGGGGTGGGAGCATCCCTGTCATTAGATCAACCAGGAGTAGGATTGGTCTTTTTTTAATTTTATTTTTATTATGAGTATAGTTGATTTACAGCATAGTGACATGTATACATGCGCGCGCACACACACACACACACACACACACATATATACACATATACACACATTCTTTTTCTCATACTATCTTCCATCATGGTCTACCCCAAGATATTGGATATAGTTTCCTTTGCTCAGCAGTAGGGCCTCCTCATTGCTTATCCATTCTAAATGTAATAGCTTGCATCTACTAACCCCAAACTCCCCATTTATCCCACTTCCTCCCCTCTTCCCCCTTGGTAACCACAAGTCTATTCTCCAAGTCTATGAGTCTGTTTCTGTTTTGTAGATAGGATCATTTGTGCCATACTTTAGATTCCACGTATAAGTGATGGGAGGTCTTTATTGAACTTTATTAGAATGTACAGTTTAGTCTTTATTGAAATTGACTTTATTCTGCCTCGTTGCTGGGCTGGCAACAATACACAGCAGTTCACACTGCCACCATCCTCTTTGTTTTATCTGTCTCTCCTTGTACGCCAGTATACACTCTAAACATACTAATTCAACTCCTTTTACTTCAACTAATTAGCTTCGAAACCTTTCTTTTCTGCCTCGATATAAGAACACATCTCACATGGCTCATATCACAATGCTGACATTTCCTCTTTTCATCTTTTACACAGTGTTCTCCTGGCCTTTCTTCTACTACTCTGGCTATGCATGATTCTTAAATCTTGGTATTTCTCAGGATTCTTCCCTAAACCCCTTTCTGGTCTCATTCTGTATACCTTCTCTAGGCCATATTATCTATAATCTCGCAGTTATCTATACTTTCATCTTATCTATACTTTTGATTTTAAGTGCTACTCTAATGACTCCCTCCCTATCCAAGATTCAATCCCTTGGCCCAACCCTAAACCTATCTATCCATTTCCCCTCAGATATCACTCCCAGGCACCAGAGACTCAATAAGGCTAAAAAGACACTCCGCATCTTTCTCACAAATGTACACCCTCCTATATGTCTAATCTTGGTCAGTTGTACCATTGTTCAGCCCTTGGTTCAAGTTCCAAACCTGGTCATCATCCTTACTGCACGAATTACTAGATTTACAGGCTAATTACTTATTTGTCTCTCTAAATCTCACCTTTCTAATCTATAAAATAGGAATAATAATGCCTGTTTCATAAACTGGTACATATATGTATGTAGCAGTCAGCATAGTGGCTGATCTATAATTAATGTTATTTTTTTATTATACTTCATTCTTTCCTTTCCATCAACCCCATATCCAACTGGTCATCAAATCTTCTTGTGCCTATTTCCTAATCTATTTCTACTACAAATGTCTTTCTAATTTACCCACTTCTAACATCCCCATTGCTAGGATTTTAGTTCAAGTCACCAGCATCACTTAGGCAAATTATTTCAACTGGTTTCCTTGCCTTTCATCTTGCCAGCTGTCCGTCCATTTTCCACCGTTCACCCGGAATGGTCTTCCTAAATCGCATATCTGGTTATATAACACCTCTGCCTAGAAACATTTACAACTTTCCATTGTCCTAAAGAGGCCCAAATGCCTTTACAGGGTCCCCGTTGATTGGCACTTGCTAATCTCTCCTGCCCTATCACCCTAGGTCCTGTCATTTTGAATAACAGTGATAGGCACGCGCCAGTCTCTTTGGTTCCATGTGAACTTTGAGCTTCCTTTTCTTCTTGAAATCCTTACCTCTTTCTCTTTTCCTGGTAAACTCCTATTTATCTTTCAGATCCTGGTACCTAAGTATGGCTTACCTGAACCTACTTATACTCTTGTTTAGCATTCAGATCTCACTTACCACTTCACATTGTGTTGAAATCGCTCATTTACCTTCTCCTGGGATTACAAGATTTAGTAGATAAAAATACAGGACACTAAGTTAAACTTGAGTTTCAGATAAACAATGAATAATTTTTAGTATCTGCATGTCCCAAACAAACCTTTCTTCCCCTACTAGATTGACGTCACCTGAGGGCAAGGGTTATCCTTGTTCTCAACATTTAGCATTTTGCTTAACCCACTGTTCACACTTTATTCATTGGCGACAAAATGAATGAACTACTTAATGAAGTCTAAACATATATTCATTATTTGTGTATTATGTGCTGGCATGATCCTGAGCTGTCGTTTCGATGCTCCGTTAATCATGAAACACATTCTTCTAGTCCTGTCATCTGTCTTTCATGTGTTGTTGTTGTTGTTTTTGGCCTTGGCTTGATGCAGTGGCTTGATGTGGAGTCTCAGTTCCAAGACCAGAGATTGAACCTGAGCCACAGCAGTGAAAGTGCTAGCCCTAAGCACTGCATCACCAGGAACTCCCCTTTCATGTGTGTTTTAAAGCAAGTAGAGAGCTTGGGAATTGGCTACTCCCACCGTAATTAGCTTTTGCATGAATGAATTGAAATGACCAGGTTTGGAATCTTCACTGTGTTGGAATGAAGTTGAAATTTCAATCACAATTTTCATTGAAGAACAAAACAGAAGCAAAAATATAGTTCCACAACTTAACTGCCTTTTTCTTTTTGATCAGTTGGAAGGGCTTTTGTTCACTCTAATACAAGTGTTTTCTGTTCATGCATAGCAAAGACATAATCTAATCTCCAAGGTTGATTTGGAAAAAAAAAAAAAACTAGATGTGAGAAGGCGAAAGGGTTTGAATTTTTATTAATTTGGGATGCAGGTTCACCTGAGAATTAGTGTGCAGGTCTCTCAGAGGAACCCTTTCAAAATAAAAGCATAACTAAGGGAAAGATCATAGACATTTTCCAACCTGTGAATTCACAAGGCTGAGTTAGCCAAACATTCACATTGTGCAGATTGAATGGAATAGAAGCAAACCCAGTTTCAAGGTAAATTCTTCATGCATTGAACTACTCAATGCCTTCCTTCTAGAGAGAACAACAGAAGCCCTCAGCTATTTTATAAAATCTGAGAATACCATGGGATCTGAACCCTTCACTCTCTCTTGTGATTGGTCAATGCCTCTTTCCTTCAAATATGCTTATTCAGTGGTCTAGTTTAACAAATAAAATGCTGCACTGCTTTCAAAAAAGGGACAAAACACCTTACTGTATTTTCCAATATGCTATACTCCAGCTGAGGAACCATAGGAATCACACCCTAGAATGTTTTGCAAATGAGGTGAAACAATACATTTCAAACTCATTAAACAAATCTTTTACTGTTCTTGGTGAACAATAATACCAAATCTTTTTGGTGGCTGTATGGTTTACACACATCTGAGACCGAAAAAGCATTCTAAAAGAAAAGAAAGGCATACTCCAGCCATGTTTCCCAGGGGATTAAACACATTAAAATCAAGAGGCACTCTCATTGTAGGATTTAATTGAACTATTTTTCAGTAGCTGGTATTTAGTTTGCTTTATTTATATTTAATGTAGCTGTAAGTAGGAAGACTGTGAATTGGGTCTCTGGGCTCATCATGCTGACGTGTTCAGGATGAAACTCGGGGGCTCTGCATAGTGGAGTTCTGTGGTCAGATCAGCACGGAGTTATTGAGTTTACGAGGTTGAGGATGGGCCATGTCAGTGTACACTTTTACAGAGGAGGAAAGGAAAATTACACCTGGAGGCAACAAGAGTCAAAAGAGTAATTTCCAGTGAGTGAGCAAAATGAAATCCTGCAGGAGATCAAGTTTGTTCTTGCCAGGAGGTGTCACTGTTGTCAACACACATTACCTGAGGTGGAGGGAAGATAGAGGCATTGGCTAACATCATTTGATAATAACGGAAGACAGTTTTTCAGAATTCCTCCTTCCTCCTTTCCTTCCTCTCTCCTCCTCCCTCCCTTTCTTCTTTCCTTCAGTGCTTCAGTTTACATCCTCTATCTCTGTTACATGCAATGAGTGTATTAAAAATGCTCTCATTAACATCAGGAGGGAACAATACAGTGTCGGTGGAAGAATGGAGAGGAATTCATGTAGTTTTGGGACTGCCAGTTCAAATACATATAGTTTTTCTCTCTCTTAGTTATGACAGTGATTTTAAACTAATGAAATTCTAATACCTTAAAGTTGTGGGAACTGACCCTTTTGCATCTCTCTATTCCTGCATAGCTCAGGAAAATTTATCTATAATTATCTAGAAATAATAGGTGGAATGGATGGTCTTAGTTCACGCTCTGTGCTGTTATTTAGGTTTTCTAAAATGGCATCAGAAATGTTTCCGTTGTTTTTACTTTTTCCCAGGCTCTGAGGTCAGAGTTTGACTGGCTTTATGTAGTCCAGCCACATAGTCTTTATGTAGTCTAACCGCATCGTCTTCTTTGGCAAGTTATTTACTCTGCCAAAGCCTCAGTTTCCTCATAAAAAGTAAAGATAATAACACACCTATTCTTATTGGAATTTGGGAAGAATGAAGTGAGAATAAATGGGACAATATATACAAAGCACTTTACACAATGCATGCTATATATAGTTAGAGTTCAGTAATGGTCAACACCATTATTAAATATTAATACTGACACCTGGGAAAGATGATGATGGAGAGGTCATGGCAGAATCAGAGAGTCATACTGTCTTCCATGCCTCCCTAACTTGACTGTCAGTTGTCCCTGTGGCGTTTGGAAAAGACCCTAGACTCTTATTTTTCTTATCTGGCTCTGCCCTTCATTTGATTGATTTTTACAGAACTTGTTGATGAGGTTTTCTGAGGCATCATCCTTTTGTTGGAAGATGATGAGTTGCTTTTTCTCTCTCTTCTCTGCAAGTCCAAATTCTTCCCTTCCCTTCAAGATCAAAATCATCTTCTATTTTCCATCTCTCTTCAGCTGAATTTTTGTAGCACTCGGAGTCTATATTTAAAAGCTTGATTACTATCATTATTCTTCCCTCACCCCAGTACTGTGAGGTGTGCAAACCCTAGTTTCTTAAGTAGCTTTTCTGTTTCTTAACGGTCATAAGGACACTTGTGTTTTTCCTGGATTATCTGTGGTACTCAGCTTAGTTCTGAAGTTACAAGAGGGATTGAATGCAGTTGTGTCACTGGTTGATTTATTGAGAGTTCAGAATGTCAGGGAAATATGTTGAAGCAAACACAAGCAAGTAGTTTTGCAAGTCTAAGTAAAATGAAGGAAGTCAATGGGGACTTGGGATTAAGGGTGGAGAGTAGACCTTGAGAGAAGTCAGAGGGACCAGGTCTGGCAGTTTAAGTCTTGGAGGAAAAAAAAAGAATTTGGATATGACTGATGGT
This sequence comes from Phacochoerus africanus, assembly GCF_016906955.1. NCBI lineage: Eukaryota > Metazoa > Chordata > Mammalia > Artiodactyla > Suidae > Phacochoerus > Phacochoerus africanus. The sequence continues at coordinate 89,560,390 of NC_062550.1, forward strand.
TAAAGGTAGCCTTACATGGAAGAGATGATGGGTTCTATAGAAAACAATACTGGATTCCTAGATTTGGGTTCTGAGCCTGTCACTCTTGGTTGTGTGCCCTTGAGAAAAGCATGTAAACTCTCCAGGCCCCTGTTTCTTTGGTTATAAAATGAGACTATTGGATTGGATGACATCTAATGCCCCAACTGCTTCTAAAACCACATTTCTAAGATGGGAGAGGAATAAGCTATTTTAGACTATGTAGAGTAGACAGATTCCTGGGATTCCAGGGATTCAGGGATTCTTTTTCTGTCCCCAAGGGTATAAAAGAAATAGTGTGGGTTGAAGCACTGAGCCTGCTCTGTCCTAGACTCACTGTGTGCTATTCATCCAGCAAATGTTGATAGAGCCTTACAACATGCCAGGCATGGGGCTAGAGGTGGATGAAAACGACATATCTCTGCCTCTTGAGATTTACAACCTCGTGGGAGAAAACAGACATAGAAATGTAAAGCTACACCTGTGATGAGTGCTAGCAAAGGACACATAAATGATAGGTGAAAGGGATCTGACTTGGACTAGCATCTGGGAAGGCTTCTGAGTGGAAATTATTTAGGGGAAGAGCAGATGGAGGGAGAGAGCGTGTGTGATGATCCTTTGATGGGAGGTAGAATGGCAAGACTGGGAAATAGAAGGGTGCAGGTGTAATTTAGAGAACTGAAGAGGTGATTTAGATAATGTGAGTGGGCTGGGTCAGGTTAGGAGGGACCTTGTCGAACAGGGTAAGAACATTGTTTATGTTAAGAATGGTAACAAGGCACGAGTGGGGGAGTTGGGTGATCAGCATGGTGGTAAGTGGATATGAGCAAGGCTCGGGTAGGTGCACTCAGATCAATAAGGAAGAATCCCACTAAGGGATAGCTACGTCTTGGTCTAAGGAGGTGAGGCCAGAAACAAAGTGACATAGCCCTTTAGGCTTTCAGCTTCCTCGCTGCAAAAGAAGGGCTGGACTCAATGCTAGGAGGCTTTCTGGTAATTTATGTGGTTTGATGGAATGGAAATACTTTGAGGAAGAGTGTGTTGCTCTGTGAACAGGTGATTAGTGTATAGACATGCATTCACACATGCTGCCTTTTGGGTGGGACCTTTCCCTGGATGTGGGGGGTTCTCTTATTTTATTTATTTATTTTTTGGTCTTTTTGTCTTTTCTAGGGCCACACCCATGGCATGTGGAGATTCCCAGGTTAGGGGTCTAATAGGAGCTGTTGCTGCCAGCCAATGCCAGAGTCACAGCAACTCCAGATCCAAGCCATGTCTGCGACCTACACCACAGCTCATGGCAACGTGGGATCCTTAACACTGAGCGAGGCCAGGGATCAAACCCGCAACCTCATGGTTCCTAGCCAGATTCATTAACTACTGAGCCACGACAGGAACTCCGGGTTCTCTTATTTTTTTGGCCATGCTGGTCATGTGGAAGTTCCCAAGCTATGGATCGAACCCACACCAAGGCAGTGACCTAAGCCGCAGCAGTGACAACACTTGATTTTTAACCTGCCAGGTCACCAGGGAACTCCTGGAGGTTCTCTTAGAACTCCTCAGATGAGACAGGCTTTACACCAGTGCTTCAAACTTCGTTGTAGAACTTTGACAACTGTATTTTAAAATTTTTACTCTGAATCAAATTATAACATAGGATGAGAGATTATTTAATTTTCCTCTGACTTAAAACCTTCTTTTTTTGTTTTGAAATCCGTATACTAGAGACAACAAAACAAACCATTTCATCTACTAGCTTTAATTCTGGCTCCACTGGAAGAAATAATGAGAACACTTTGGAAACATTTTCCCTCAGGAAGCATAAATCCCATGAAAATCTCAAGAATTTTATACCATGACTTAAGGCTTCCTAGTATAACAAGAAAAGGAACAATCTATTGTAAATTTTACAGCCTTTCCCCTGACTATAAAAATATATGCTCACTGCAGAAAATTTCAGAAGGTACAGACAACGGTAAAAAAGAAAATTAAGATTGCTCATAAATGCATTACCTATAAATAAATACTATTTAACATTTTCATGTATTTATGACCCATTCTTTCTTACCAGTATAAATCTGTGAGCATATTTAGACATCTGGATATATGCATCCTTCTTTTGCTCCTGCAGGGTGGCATAATATTTAGGATGATGCCATTAGTTAGGCTGCCCTTGTTCAAATTTGGGTAGATTGAGGAATTTTCTACTTTCCTAAGCCATGGTTTTCTCACCTGTAAAATGGGCATAACGATCATGCCATCCTCTAGGACAGGTGGAAACTGAAGGAGATAAAGTATGTAAAGGCTCTACTAATGCTTTCGTCTGCATTAATAAATACGTTATTTTTGTTGTATTATTTTACTTCATAGTTTCTGTTATCTTAGAGTTTCTTCTTTTTCCTTTGTTCTCAGTTGCTTTCAGTTTCTCCTGTGATTTGGAGGGTATGCAATCTATGTTTATTTCTAATGGCCGTCTTTGACCTATTTTAAAACCTTTCTCAGTCTCTCTCTAATTATCAGTCAATAATGAAGTGGTACTTTTTGACCTTTCCCCACCATGAAAAATATGGGCTGTTTTAGGGGAGAAAGAACCACTGAATATTTGGGGGACCCTCAGGACATCTGGTTCATTCTATGCATGTGTTTCCTCACTTTTCATAAGAGGTAGACTATTTATCCCACCGAAAGATGAGGAAAGGGAGGCTTACAGTGGTAAGTAACTTGGCTATTGTTGCACAGTTTTAAGGTATGGAGCTAGAGGTCTGACCCAATTGCTTTTTTTTTTTCCTCAAAACCTTTTAATTCCTGGCTGGTTTCCTCAGTATCAAGTGGTCACTGAATTTCTGTTTGAACACCACTGGAATGGAGGACTCACCACTTTTGCAGTCAGCCTAAACCAACTTGAGCAGCTCTATGAGTCTTTCCTTGTACCAAACTGGAGTTTGGTCCTTCCATCTGCCTCCCCTATGGTCTGCTTCTCATGCCTGTAAGATAACACTAAAGTATTTTGAGTAGTCAATAAAATGTTTATTGATTCTTATTACATGCTTGGATTCAAAGCAAGTGCTATGAGGTTATAAACCATGATCTTTGCTCTTAAGTAGCCTTTTGGTGACATAAGGTCAAAATATAAAAATAATTAGAAAACAACAGGAAACTAAAAAATTAGGATAAAAATATATTGAGCGAATTATCAGCTTATGAAATTGAAAGTTCAACAAAAGGGGAGGAAAGCACGGGGGTGCAATTGCCATTAAGGTTTATCTCAGTCCCATCTCTTACTCTATCTGAAAAGATGTAATTATAATCAAGACTTGGGGATTCAAAGTGCATTATTAGGATTAAATGGCAATGCAATAGCAAAAGAAACTTCTTCAGGGTCCTTGGATGTTTGATGTAAATGTAAAATAGATTCCACTAAAATAATAAATGTCAATATAAAATCCATTGTTTCCAATTACTGCCACTTCACAGACTTTAACTACCTAATTTAGCCAAAGCATGAGGGGAAAATATTTTGCACTTGAAAATGTAAATTAAAGTATTTTCCAATGCAGCAACAATGTTGTATTATTGAGGTTGGCAGACCTCCGCTCCATCGCCTATGGTCCATTACCCTGGCCCAGCGCCTTGGAGCTTATCGGGACTGCAAGGCATTCTTTGCTTCAGACTCTGTCTCTTTGATAAGGGTTATCACTTGGCAAGATATAGAAATCTCCTATGTGCCAACTGGGGGCTTGCACCAGAAATTCATGATAAGGTAAGGGGCATACTGATGGGTTTTTTCAGAGCCTCATTTTTTTTCTTTACTGGGATATGTTATTTCCATCAAAGCCTTTGTGAACTTCCTGGCAATAAAGACACAATGCTTCTGCTTATTCAAGGTCCTTCTTGAACCAAGTTTTAGGTTCTTTAGGTTGCTCAGCTTGGAGAATAGTCAAGTTGACCCATCCTCCAGGGAGTTTATTTTAAGGGAAATGAAGCAAGTCATCTTCAAGATGACTTGTATCTCTCTCATGAGCTAAGAGGTCTTTGTGACTCATGGCTTCTCCTTGCATATGCCCCATTCTCCCTCAGTATCAGCCATAGTCTCTGTTTTCTCATAATGATTTGCACAAAGCATGGGATTGCCTTTATCTTGGAGTCTACCTGGTAGTACTAGCTATCACTTGCGTGGCATTAGCTGTATGTCAGCTATCATTCCAGATCCTTTCTATAGTCATATACTCTTTGAATCTCTATACTATGATCATGCAAAGTCAGATTCTATGATCATCCGCCTTTTACAGATGAAGACTCTGAGATTCAGGGAGGTAAAGTACCTGGCCCAAGATCACACAGGTAGGAACTAACAGAGCTGGCATATGAATATGGGCCATCTGACTGCAGTCTTTATTTCTGACTGTAATCTCCCTCCTAACAGTACTCTTTCAGTTTTAACGCCAATGGGCACTGCCTTATTCTCTCAGTATTTCTAAGTTCACGTTCTGCTAGAGACTGGATGCTTATGTTCCTTCTCAAATTCACATGCTGAAATCTTACTACTCAGTGTGATGGTATAGGAGGTGGGGGCCCTTGGGAGGTGATGAAGTCTCAGAGGTGGATTTCTCATGATAGGATTAGTGCCCTTATTATTATTATTATTATTATTATTCCCTCCTCCATACAGGGTCACAGTGAGGAGATGGCTATCAGTGAGGAAGGGGGCTCTCATCAGACAAGAATCTTCCAGAACCTTGATCTTGGACTTCTTGGGCTCCTGAACTGTGAGTAATAAATATTTCTACATCAGTAGGTCTATGGTGTTTTGTTACAACAGCCGAAATGGACTAAGACAGGTATCCAAGGAAAAGAATCTGATTGGCTCAGTTATTCAGTCTGTGCCTAGTTGTATCTTAAGACGCAAGCCCTGGTCCACCCAGCTGTGCAGCTGAGTAGGGTGATTGGGTCACATGGTTTGAAATGTGGCCTTCTTGGACTTCCTTGTCAAAAGGGCCATAAAGAGGATATGGTTGCCTAGATCAGATAGTGGAGGAGTAGATCCTGTTAACAGGCCTCCTATACCCATTGACACTATTTTTGACTTGTAGGATTAAAATATTTATATGTATCCATAGGCTTGTTTCTTAAAGTCACTGAGCCTATTAGCTTGGATATCTGTCTGTCCAACTTTTGAAGTGTTCATCCATATTATTGCTGTCTGGTTTAGAAGCAGGCATATTGCACCATTCCAGAAGCATGTTGCCTGCTGGTTTGTTTAACATGATCCCTGTGGAGCCCAGCCCAGCCCACCACATTAGCACATCAAGCACTACCTGCTCGTAAGTGATGTGCGGAGTACAGAACAGGAAAAAGAGAGTGTCTCAGCCATAAACAACTTATAACCTCCTTGAGGAGAGAAGTCTCATGCACTGAGACCCAGAACAAAACAAATCCCTGTTGATGAAAAGAAAATTCCGGCAACATTTAGCAAGTACTCTGCTGGGTGTTTCCACAAATGGTACCTCAATTGATCTTCACAATAACTGTGAGATATATGCCTCATGCTCATTTTTTCAGGTAAAGATATCATGAGATGATAAGTCTTCTCTAAGACACAGTTGATGTGACAGAGGTATGGTCCTCAACTGTGGGTTGGCCTCACTTGTCTCCAGCGAGGACATGCCTGCAAAATCTTCTGTTCCAACGTGGCTTACTCCCAGCCAGAATGAGTCTCATGGTTTTTCTTTTTTTCTGTAACTGCCTCTGAGAGCCACCCAGATATGGTACTGGTTTAGCAAAGCTTATTTCTGAGGACAATGAAAATAGATATTTTGGTATAACAACATTCTGAAAACCTTTGTTTTGGGTTTTGCTTTGTTTCATAGACAAGAGCATCAGGTGTGGACTGGAGTTCAGTTCTCTCAGGGAGAGGTCAGAGGAGTACTGAGTTGAGGTCTAGCTAGATACAGAATCTACAGGACAATGACTCCTGAGCTGTGTTCAGCTTGCTTTGCCTCTCTTTAGCTTAGGCACTAAGTGGAAACTTGGATAAGGCTCAGGATAAATCCCAGGTTTGTGTGATCCCTTCTCTGGTGTTTTACATAATGATTAAGAACTTGGACTTAGGTGATGGATAGATCCAGGTGTGGCCTTAGCTGTCACACTTATCAGCTCTGCGAGATGGGGAAAATTACATGACATCCAGAAACCTCATGTGTCTGACATGTGCTTGATAGATGGTGTCTATTATCATTAGTTATTATCATTTCTCTCTCTCATTTTCTAGCTCCTTAGTTCCTGTCCCCTTAAGACTAGCATGCCCCTCCCCCACCCCATTATCATGACAACCACAAAGCACTCTCATACATTTCCAAATGCCTGCTGCTGCTGAGGGCAGTTCACCCCTGGCTGAGAACCACTCCTGTGAGATTATGGATAGGAAGAAGGTTGGAGCTGCAATCACCTGAAGGCTCAACTGGGGCTGGAAGATCTTTTCCAAAGTGGCTTGGTCACATGGTAGTACATAGATACTGGCTCTTTATAGGAGATTATAGTTCCTCTTCACACAGACCTCTCCACAGGGCTGCTTGTGCTCTTATGATGATGAAGGGCTTCCCCTAGTATAGGCAATCCAGGGGACCCAAGTGGAGGATGCAGATGTCTGTTATGACTCAGCCTTGAAAGTCGCACGTGGTCACTTCTTCAGTATTCTATTGCTGCTGTAGGTCAGCCATGATTCAATATGGGAAGGGATTATACAAGGATGTGTTACCAAAGATGAAGGCAAAGGGAGGCTGTCTTGGAGGCTGGCTGAAAAAGAAGCAGAAGAGTCCTGACTAGTCCATTATGGTGACAGCCGTTTCTACCATAGGTTAGATTTTATACCATGGGGCTGTTCTGATCACCGAGATAACCAATATTTGTTCTTAAGGTAATTGCCATCATTCATCAGCCATCATCTTTTTGGAGGTAAAATTCACATAATATATTTCTTTTCATCACATGCATAATATACAAATGATTCATGAATAGAGCAGTTCCCTTTTCATCGGAACAGTTTTTTCACTGGTTTAAGTTCTTTACATGTGAGCAGGGAGGGGAGAGATGATGAGTTGAAAAAGCTGATAATAAAGTTCCAGGATGGTTTCTTCTACTCTCCAGGTTCTGCCATCTTCCTAGTTCATAAGTGAAGTGATTAAAACAAGAGGAATGGAATATCTGGATTTCTAGCTCTGCATTTTCCACATAAACTGTGTGATCTTGGTCAGTTAACATTGATGAGTCTCTGTCCTCATGTTTAACAAAAGGGGTCAACATTTTTATCTTATATGAGGTTATGAGGATTCTACAACATAATGCCTTGTAAACCAGAAGACGCTATTTGTTGGTTCAGAAAAATATCATAGTATTGGCTTGAGAATCAGAAACCAGACTAGGTTCTTAGCTTTGTCACCAGTGGGCCACATGCTTTTGTGATTATTTATCCTGTTTGAGTTAGTTTCCTCCTCTGTAATGCTGATTTAATAATAATACTCCCAACTTCATGCAGACATAAAGTTTAGATAAAATGCTGCTGAGACTGTAAGTGTGAAACAGGTGTGAGCTGAGTCCTGTGGATGCAGTGGTGAAAAAGATGTCATCAGTGTCTTCTTAGAGCTTAGAGTTTGTGGGGGACCCAGCAAACAGGCAAGAAGTCACAAAACAGTGTGGTGAATGGTATGGGTGGGCATGCAGCCACTCTGGGAGCATGTAGGAGAGGTGCCTAACTCAGACCGGAAGGGTAAAGACAGGCTTTCGTGAGGAAGTAAGATCTAAGGAAAGACCTGAAAATTGAGACGGAGTTAGGTTAAGGGAGGTAAGTGTGGAAAGAGTGCTCAGGGGGAGGAAAGGGTCTTCATAAAGAAAGAGAGGTAAGAGAACACCCAAGATGGTCAGAAAATCATTTAGTGTGGTTGAGCTAAGAGGCAGAGGCAGAATAGTAACATATGAGCTAGAGGCTTAAAGAAATGATAGCTCTTAAATCTCTTTCTTTTAAGAATACTAAGACTTTGCCTTGAATTTTATCTTTATTTTTTTTTTCTCTTTTTGGCCGAGCCAGTGGCATGCAGAAGTTCCTAGGCCAGGAATTGAACCCATGCCACAGCAGTGACAACCTTGGATCCTTAACCTGCTGCACTATAGGGAATTCCTGCCTTGGGTTTTATCTTGAAGGCAATGAAGATCCCCTGAAGGATTTTAAGGCAAGGAAGATAAGTCAGATTTGCATTTCAGAAAGACTGCCGACATCATATTTCTCAATGAGGCTGCCATTGGCATTTTGGGTGGGACAATTCTCTGTTGTGCAGATCATTCCAGGTGTGGTTGGCAGGTCGATGGGTCCCCAAGGGTGTCCATGTTCAAATTCCTGGAATCTGTGAATATGTTATATTACATGGCAAAAGGGACTTTGTAAGATGGGACCTTCCAACTGGGAGGTTGTCCTTGATTACTTAGATTGGGTGGACCTGATTTAATCACATGGGTCCTTAAAAATGGAGAGGAAATCAAAAGTCAGAGAAGGATGTGGCAGAAGAAAAGGCAGAAAACATAAGGTGTAAGAAGTATTCAACCCTTCATTATCTGCTTTGAAGATGAAGGGGGGCATGAGCCAAGTCATGTGGGAGACACTTGGAAGATTTGAATGCTCCCTGCTGAGAGCCAGCAAGGAAACTGGAGCTTCAGTCCTACAATCCCATGGATCTGAATTCTGCCAACAACCTGACTGTGCTTGGACAGGGGTCCCCCCAGCTCTCCAGGGCCCTACTAAAACCATGGCTTTAGGCCTTTAGTCTTTTGTCAGACTTCTGACCTACAGAACTGTGAGATAATAAATGGGTTTTGTTTTAAGCTGCTAAGTTTGTGGTATTTCATTACCACAGCAACAGAAAATGAATACACTAGGTATTTCAGTGTCCTTGGTTCCTGCCCCCTTAATGCTAGCGTGTTTCCCCCACCGCATATTATCATGACAACCCCAGAATACTCTCCCACATTTCCAAATGCCTGCTGCTGCTGCCTGCAGTTCACCCCTGGCTGAGAACCACTGCTATGAGAATTACAGTTAGGAGAAGGCTGGGTGGAAGGCAGAGGAACCAGTTAGAAAGTTGTTGTGATATCTAAGCTGAGGAGTGAAATGGCCTGAAGAGACATAGTGGAAAAATTCATGGGAATGAAGAAGGGGATGAATTTGAGAGATAATTAGGAGGCAGAACCAACAGGACTCAGCGGTGGCCTGATTGGTACTGGGGGGGAGCCATCTCCTCTGTCCCTATTGTCTCCTACCACCACCACCTTCTACTCCCCTCATCACGATGCATCTAAAAGTGAAGCATTTCTGCAGGAACCTGACTTCCCTTCCAGTGAGCGAGAGGACACACTCTCAGAGCCATCAGTAATTTGTACCGGGATCAGCCAATGAAGGGAAATGACAGTGGAGCTGTTGCAAACCCCAAAAGCCCCTTATGCCCTTATGGCCAAAGGCACCCGGTTGGTGAAACACAGTAATTGCTTGAACAATTTTCAGCTACTCCATGTTGCAATTGACAATAGGAAATGAAGAGAGATTTTTATGCCTCCCAACAGAAGTGAGTCAGGCAATTCAAATGGCCGAAATGCATGCTGGACCAGAGTTTTTGGCTTTTTTGGCTAAGCTGATCAAACTCCCGTGTTGTAGTTTGAAAGTATTTCACCCTAGAGATTTTTATTTATACTTTGTCCAAAAGGGCCTGTGCCCACACTACACCCATGTAACCAACTCCCTCCCTTCTGTGAAATACTTGGTCTTGTTTCTGTTTTCCTGCCTGGACTGTGGTGAGGTAGGGCACACAACACACAACAGGCCTATTTCAAACAACATGTTTGTTTTCTCACTGGAGGTGTCTCTAGTCCTAATCTAGTTTATGCTGATTCTTCATCTAGTGACCAGGAAGGTCAACACTGCATCATTAACCCTAATCTTGGGAAGATGAACACTACGGAATGTATAACCAGTTACCCAAGACATACGCAAGTGTCATGGGAACTTTATAAAGTTGGTTCTAGGTGAGAAATGAAAATTCCCCTGGCTTTTTCATTTTTTCCAGTGTTCTTTGAAAGTAGCCATGTGACCTAAATGAAACATCAGGTCAAAAATAATGATTTAACATAATTCATAGGTCGTGATAGAGAATCTAAGTTTTTTTGTGCTCTTTCATGCATAGGCATTGATGAAATCTGCAGGTTTTCTTGGCGTCAGCACTTTAGGTGGGGTGTTCAGTGTGTAATTTGAAAGCTAATGGGCAAATACGTAATTCACATGAAGGTTTTGCCTGTCAAAATCCAATTAATGTTGACCACACTCTCCCATCCCCAATAGAATGGAATGGCTTATGGTGTGGGGTAGTTTGGCTCTGGGTCTGATGAAATAAAGCATTTTCTCCCTTTGGCTTTTTTTTTTTTTTGGTCTTTTTGTCTTTTTAGGGCTGTACTCCAGGTATATGGAGGTTCTCAGGCTAGGGGGTCTAATTGGAGCTGCAGCCGCTGGCCTGTGCCAGAGCCACAGCAATGCGGGATCCCAGCAGCATCTGTGACCACCACACCTCAGCAACACTGGATCCTTAACCTACTGAATGAGGCCAGGGATCGAACCCGTGTCCTCATGGATGCTAGTCAGGTTTGCTAACCACTGAACCACAAGGGGACCTCCCCCTTTAGCCTCTTGATTAAAGTCCATTTACATAGATTCAATTCTGTTTCTTAAAGATAAAGCTATTTTATGTTTAAATCATTATAATAATGTCAATTTTCAGATTTAGCCTTCAAGCAGGAGAACCCAGAGCTGATTCTTCTGGTTGTTTTCTATACTTATCCTGCTTTGGAGTCATTTTTAGTTGAAGAGACCATCTTTGTGCTCTGCCCAGGCACTGAGGAAAAGCCAAGGACAGAAAGTAGGCATCCCTGTCACATGTCCTCAGGGTCATTTTCCTAATTCTGACTAGGTATCAGTATGTGCGATTTTATAATTATAGCTATTTATTTGATTCTGGATGGGCAAATCGGCTTGCGAGCAGAAGGAATGTTTTATGTCAAGATGCTCTAACTTTGGTTGGCAATTACCTTCAGAATATTTAGGAATGGTGACAGCCATCTTTCCATTCTTGAATATATTTCTGGCCTTGTCAGAGCTTCAATCCCAAAAAGGGAGGGAGAAATCTCCTACATAAAATGAAGTAGCTTATAAAACTATAGAATTGGGATTTTTTTTTTCCCCTATAAAAGAAAATCCATAATTGACAAAATATCTCACAAATCATTCCCCCTCCCAGTGTCTTGCATTTTGCATGTGCTTGGCACATGCATAAATTAAGTTTACAGATTCTGTAAAGCAATTCATCCTGCTCTGAATCTAATGCTAGTAATTTTTCAAGGAAGTCAGCAAAATGTAGCCCAAGAAAGAAAATCCTGCCATTATTTTTTAACTCTATTGTTTTTTATTCAATCTGCTACTGAACTATGACTAAATCATTTACTATTCATATTTAATTTTTAATTTTGTGGTATTCTCCCCTCCAAATGAGGTCGAGTCCTAAATCCTCATACCCTAACATCCCAGCTGTACAGTCACAGAAGAGGTTTGTTTCAGTAAAAATGATTACTGGTGTCTATAATGGAATTGTAATAACTCAATACTATTTTATAAATTTTTGATTCACTCTGCATTTTTTATTTGACAGCTTGCCAAGTTCCAGTTTTTATCTGATCATCTTTGCATCAATAATACATGAGACTGAGATCTTTTGAAAATAGGATACTTTGTCCTCCCTCTCATTGAATGCTTTGCTTTTGCCAGCAAAAATATTGATTTGGATTTAATAATCTATAGTCCTTTTGGTTTGATCACACTTAGTAGGAAACCCCAGAAAGAGCCATGGCCACAACATGGAATCAATTGCTCTTCTTTAATAAATGCAATCATTGAGCACCTGATCCATACTATTGCTTGTTATGTGTTATTAATTAAAGGTTTTAACTCGGTGGAGATTTGAATGTCTCTGAGTTTCCCTTTTCAGATCCTTTCAACCAAAAAAATGACGATCAACAAAATCTATGCTATAGAAAGATGATGTTTCTGATTATAACTTTTTGTCACCTCCATCAGCTCCCGTTGTGTTACACTGCCTTCCAACCACTGCAGTGGTGTTGCTGATCTCAGTCTGTTCTTGCCTGCAGCTGTTCACATTAAAGGCCTTGGTAGTAACAGGTCCACCCCATCACCTGTCTCCAGGATCGTTATAAAAAATTGGCATCAAGAAAAGAAAATGACTAGGAATTGGGAGGGATCTCCAGTCACACATCTTTATCCATTGTCTTATTTAGCATTTGCAAAGAATGCCATTAGTACTACTAATAAAGCTGGACTCTTCAGAGACCTCAACAATTGCTCAGATGTCTAAATGCAGATAATAATTCTTTCTTTTAAAATTTATCTATTTACCCTTAAAGGCAACTGAATCTCTCATGGAAGTTGGCCCTAATGTTACCCTTACATTTTTAGCTTACATTTGATCTCATTCATCATTTACAGGAGGAACAATAGGAAGGTCAATGGTTGTTTAGAAAAACAGTGCAGTGGGGAGATCAACCAGAAGGCCGTTTGTAGCACCCGCGTTTGGGTGACTTCAGCTTAATTTTTTCTGGAAGCCACTGCCATTGTGTGTGAAAGGACTCACAAAGCTGGCTTCCATGTGGGGCTTAACTCTGTTCACCTAAATTTGGCCTGATTTGGAAAGCTTTCTTGGCTCTCTACCACCAAATCCAAAAGGGACAGGAGATTTTATTAAAATGACTTGGGCTCAGCCCGCTCTGTGCTCTGAACCATTCAAGAGAGCCAAAAATGTTCCCCAGTGTCCATAGAAACATTGTTCTTATTTTTCAAAATTAATCCAGCTGAATTTGCAAGGCTGCCTCACCTCCATCAGAGCTGCAGACGGCTAGGACAAAGAGCTGTTTTGATGTTCCCAGCTGGGAACCCTGCCCTCAGCAAATACAGTTGATATAAATAAATGGTCTCTTGCCTGCCTACATTCATGCCCATCTGTTTGGAGGGCATGGTGCCCAATCAAAAGTTGCCTAGATGCTCACCATGGGCACCAGTGCCAAGGAAGGACGATTTCATGGCAGCCTGCCTAATGCTGTGAGTGCCATCTTTTTGGTAGCAAGTTTTCATCCTGGACCAGAATGGGAGCACTGGCACTGTGTATTTCCTTACTGTTGATCACACCTGTTGACAAGGCAAGTGCCAAACCAGAAGAAGAAAGAAAAGTGCTGTGTAGGAGCATCTTTGGGCTCCCATGGCCTAGCGGGCCCACTAAGATAGATTCTAATTAAGTAGAGAAAGTCTCTGCCCATAGATATTCTGATGGGGCACAAAATTGGCAAGTCAAACTTTGCTTGGCTTTATTGCAGGGGCAGAGGGCAAGCTGTTCCCAGCTGGCAGCTCTGCCCCTATCTAATATAGGAAATAGAATACTGGTCTTCGACATCAGGAGCCAAATAAACTAGGAGGAATGAGTCAGGCTCAGCCCAGCCCACTATCCTCTCGCTCCCAATTTTCACCCACCCACTGGCAGCAATAGGCCTGATAAGTACAAGTCACAGGATGTAAAAACCCAGGAGCTGATTTTGTTTTGTGTTGGCTGAGCTGGAGAAAGAAAATGAAGCCAGTTAGGAGAAAGCATGATGTGAGGACATTTTTATGCTAATAAAGGTGAGTAAATTCCCTCTGAGTTTGTTAAGCACAATTGGAAATAAATTTGTGTACTCGGTCACCAGGGGACACAGAGGAGTCCAGGAAAGAATTCTTACAAAGTTAGGAAGTTCCTCATTCCAGCTTACCCTGTGGACTTCTCAAGGGCTAAAATCAGTGGTTCTCAGCTATGGGATTCTGAGCTGGTAGGAAGTGAGCAATCTTTATTGATGAGAAGTTCATATGGGCAGCCTTGTCCCATGGAAGGAAAATAGGTTGAGGAACTGCTGGCTTAAAGACTCAAAGCAACATGCCTTGTTTACACTTAAAAGGGCATTTGTTAGTCCAAGGTTTGGTTTTGATCCTAAATTTGGATTGTCTTATTGAACTCTCAGTATTCTATCAATTAGATTTGTGGCTACATCTTTGAGGTAGGTTGGACAATGATCCTTCGAGAGGTCCATGTGCTAATCCCTAGAACCTGGGAATATGCCACCTGATAGGACAAAAGTGATCTCGAAGGTGTGATTAAGTCAAGCATCTTGAGGTGTAAGAGGTTATCCTGAATTAACTGGGTGGGCCTGGTACAAACATAAGGGTCCTATCAGAGCAGGAGGCCGTGTGATACAAGCAAAAGAGATTGGATGCTGTGTTGAAGCTGGAAGAACGATCCAGAAGCCACAGATTACAGGTAGCCATCAGAAGCTAAAAGAAGCCAGGAAACCAGTTTTCTCCTCAGAGTTTCTGGAAGGAACCAGCCCTGTAAACAACTTGACTTTGGCCCATTTTGAAGTACTTAGGATAAATGTACTTTGCTTAAAGCTGCTAAGTTTGTGATAATTTGTTAAGCAGGAATGGGAAATTTAGATAATCCTTATTCTTATGGAGCAAACACAAGGTGGCCCAAGATGAAAGGTTTCCAGGCTATACAAAGCTTAGAGCAACACAGTTCACTGGCTGTTGATTGAACCAACTAATTGAGTGTGTTGTTTTCCCCACCAAATCACTGGCTTTTTTTTTTTTTTTTTCCTCTTAAACACAAAAGATCACAATCAAACCCAATGTTTTTATTCTTTTTTTTTTTTTTTTTTTTGGCATTGTACAAGTCTAAGTTTAAAAGAACCAGTTCCCTATGAGGTCTCTGGTGGCACCCTTAAATTTTCAACTTTTGGCCTACCCGGCCAGAGTACCATCCAAATTAACACAAGTACCGGTAACTCCAATTCTAATCACAGGCATTCAGTTCCCAGAGATGAGGAACAATTTCAGAGTGGCAATTCAGACTTATATTCAACTAATATTACTATACCCCTACTCAGTGCCAGGCATGGGGCATTACATGTCTGATGTATGGACTGTCTCCTCAAGCAACATTATGGGTAAACTGCAAAGTTACTGGACACACAGGCAACTTGAAATAGCCGTTATTGTCAGAAGTTAATACTTATTCCTCTCAGCAAGTAACATAACACTGTAGGGCAGCTGCTGCACTGAATGTTAGCAGCAGGTGACCGGCTGTATACCCATCTATCATTGCATCCCACCAGCTGGATTGCTCATCATTTGCCTGCCCACAGTGGCCCTGATCTGCAGAAAGCAGACACCAGGAAAAATTCAGAATTTACCTGTGGTTAAATTATGCTTCAGCCAGATTTTATATACACATACATATGTATTTACTTATAGTGGGCCTCTTCTACTTTTGTTTTTTCTTGTATATAACATAACACATATAGTAAACAATAAGGCAACATAATAAGGATGAGGAACCATGCATCCAGCGTGACAAGATTCCTACAAAAGGAAGATTTAATTGTCTTACTTTTCTTTCAAGGAAATTAAATAACAAATATTTTTTCATAGAAAGTTTGAGGAATTGAGAATCTGCTTATTCTATTGTTTGTCTCTATTGAAAATGTTGAGATCTTTCCCAAGCTGGTTGAGTTTTATCTATGTTTGTTATCAATTGGTCTGTTTCAACATGCATTTCCAGTATTTGGCATACTGGAAAAAATTATCCCCATCACATCTTCATCTACTATTTGGATTTTATTCTGCCAAGGTTTTCTTTTAACAAAACAAGTAAATACAAATATCTTTCTTGGTGAGGCATCCTTTTCTCAAAGTTATTTTCATTTTTGTGCTTGCAATTCCAGTCAGTGATAATTCCATCATCTATTATGATGATAGCCTCAATATTTGAGATGCCTATCAGAGAAATAAAAGCATCTCAGTAGAATTCAATAGACCAGAGAAGAAAATAATCAAAGTACTGTTTATTCATCCACTTATCAACAAACATTTGTTGAGCATTTAGTTGCCTTGGTATCCTTCCCCTTTCCCCCCCTCTTCTACATTCTCTTCCTTCCTCTTTCCTTCAAAATTGACATCATATTTCAGAAACTGAAAATTCAAAGATGAATAAAATATAGCTCCCATCCTAAGGACTTAGAGCTTAGTAAACAGTAACAATGTAATGTAGTGCAACTATTTTGTTATGAAAGGGAGAAGAAGGTGCCATTGGGGTGTCAGAAGGAAGATGCTATCTGTACACGGGAACATCAGGGAAGACTTCATAGAGGAGGTAGCACTTCAACAGAGGCTTGAGTAGGAATTCACCAAGAGAACAGGATTGAGGGTGTATTAGTTTTCTATCACTGTGTAACAAGTTACCACAAACTTAATGGTGTGAACACTTATTATCTCACAGTTGCTGTGGATCAGGAGTCTGGGCATAGGTTAGCCAGGTTCTCTGTTCAAGGTCACACAAGGCTATACCCAAGACATTAGGAGGGCTGAATTTTCATTTGGAGGCTTGATTGGGGAAGAATGCATTTCTAAGCTCACTCATGTTGTTGGCAACTTTCATTTCCTCGTGGTTGTGTGACAGAGGGCCCCAGGTTTTGTTGGCTATGAGATAGAGGCCATCCTTGGGTCCTATAGGTAGCCCACAGTTTTTTGTCATGCGGTCTTCTCCAGAATGGCCTCTTACTTTGCTAAGCCAGCAAGGAGAGCTTCTAGTCTAATCTAAGGCCGAGTTTTAATCAGCATAATAAAATCCCATAGCCTTAACATATTGTCTTGGTTAAAAGCCAGTCACAGGTCTCACCTGCACCTAAGGAGAGAGAATTACACAAAGGCATGAACACCAGCAGGTGGGAGTCACTGGGGTTCACCCTAGGGTCTGTCTACCACATGGGCTGATGAAAGGAATGAGATAAGCAGACAAGACGGCATGCAGCGAATCAACAGTGATTCTGTGTCGTTGTAATAGGATGGAGGAGTTAAGAAAGAGAGACTCAAGACTAGGCAGCTAACGATTACTGCTAACATTTACATAATGCTTACTCTATGCCAGCGTACTTTATATATGTTAAATTTGACCATGATTATAGAACTTGTAAATGGTGGAGCTGAATTCTAATTGCCTGGCTCCTGAGTCTGTGTCCATAAATCACTATGTAACACCACCTCTGGGCAAGTAGTGAGATGTGCAAGGAGCAGACTATGAAGGGTCTTGTTAAGAAATTTGAATTTGTTCCAGGAAATAGTAAAGAAGGTTATAAGTGTTTGAGTCGGGGTAAAGGGGCTCAGATTGACACAGAGTCAACATCGTGAAGGAGGCATTGGGGCCAAAGACACTGGTGCAGGTGAGGAAAGCTGAGTTATTGCATGAATATAGGAGTTATGGGGTTTGGAAGAAGGAGATAGATATGAGATCTTTGGAAAATGTGCATGATCCGACTCAGTGAGGCATTGTGAGGGCTGGGCATGCAGTGGTGGAATTGAGGAAGAAGACTGTCTCAGGTGACTTCCAGATTCCTGGACTAGATGATTTGGTGTGTAATGGAGTATGAGACTCATCCATTGAGCCCCAAGTCACTGGAAGGCATGAACTACATTCTTCTTGTTCAGTGTTGCCTCTTTGGGGCCCAGCATAGGGCTGTGCTCGTGTTTATGAACACAAGACTTCCTGAGAGCTTTGCTTATACCAGCTTGTTTAACTGTCACAATACCTCTATGTGATAGGTACTATCCACATCTTACAGAAGAGGAAAAAGATACAGCGTGGTTAAGAAACTTGCCCAAGTGCACACAGTTTGTAAGAATCACAGCTAAGGCCTGAACCTAGGTAGGTTTTCTCCAGAGTGCATGTGGTTAAACACCACAGTATAGTCCCCCAAAAAAGCAAAAAGCAAAAAACCACACGCGCGCGCGCACACACTCACACACACACACACACCCAGATGCTCAATAACATTTGCTAAATGTTATGTGACTTCATTAATGTAGGATGAATGTTTAAAATATGATGCAATTTGTCAATAGCCTTCATGCCTTTGTGTAAGTCTCTATTATCACATTTAGGAAACTGTACTCTAAGGATGTGTTGAAATGTCTTTCTCTCCCACTACTGTTGAGCCACTCAGACATAAGGGCTAGGTCCTATCCTAGACACTTCCACTGTGTCTTGTGCCACGCACTCAATAACCATTTGTGGAATGAATTACTTTTTAATGTATTATATGTACTATTTATAATTTCTAAACCGTGTTGATCATATTATCATACTCAGTACTGACATTGACTAGAAAAAATAGTGGCAGTATGTCCTGTTATTCCCATTTTATAGCTGTGGACAGCAAAGCAGAGGAGAGTGACCAAGCTGAAACCCCAAGTTCAATTGAGAGTACCCATCATTCCTCCTTATTATAAGAACTTAAGTCTTGGCCAGGATAATGAAGACCAATGAGAATATCATATTCTAGGCTGAAATACACAACATAATGGCTGTGATTCTTTGCAATCATTTTTTTTCCTTTTTTACAAGCACATCAGGTAAACAACAAGGCTATAAGAATATGGGTACACTAAAAACTGCAAAGACACAGGGAAGTGTTATGACTGGCGTTATGCGATTAATTAGTTCAATGACCATCACAGAGTGTAGTCTAAAGAAGAGGTGTATTTATTGAAGAAATAAATTAAAAGTAAAAAGCCCGAGGAACAGATTGTGACTGCCATCCTTGCTTCAGCACATGCCCACCTCTGTCATTCTGACCTCTTTTCCATTCACCACGCAAACTAAATCTAAGAAAATCACCCTCATCAGCAGTGTGGCTTTCAAATCAATCCGCAAGCGACACTAGCAGTCTTTGTTTTTCCCTTGAAAATTCACCCCTATTCTTCCCATATCTATATCAGTTGTCTAATTTCCTTCCATTATTTGAAGCACATCCTTTTTCTGTTCTTTTCTTCCAAGATAACATCTTAAGAAATAACATATATCCTTTTTTATCCTTTTCTTTTTTTTCTTATTTGCTTGTTCTGTCTCCTGCACAACCTCCTACCTTTCTCCCATGTAGACTGAGACCACCTTTTCCTGCTTCGAGAATCGGCTCAGGAGTCCTTTTGGGGAAGATTGATTTCTAAGAAAGCCCCCTCTGTCCCCTGCCTCCTTGTATTCATGCCCTTGTCCAATCCCTCCCCTTGAGCGTGGGCTGAACCTAGTGATTGGCCAAACATTGGCAAATGTAATGTGATTATTAGTATGGAAAAGTAATGAGATGTCACTACCACGGTAGGGTTACAAACAATTGTCATGCGCATCTTGAAAGTACACTCTCTCTCTTGCCTTCTTGGCAGGTGTGCTTTGATGAAGCAAGATGCCATGTTGGGAAGATCCACATGGCCAGGACCTGAGCCAAAAAGGCAAGGAGCTGGTGCTCTCGGTCCCATAGTGCACACAGAAGTGGATTCCGCCAACAACTGCAAAGCTCGGCAATGGGTCTTTCCCCTGGTAGAGCTTTCAGATGAGACTGCATACTTGGACTAACACCTTGACTGCAGCCTTGCAAGAAACTATGAAACAGAGGACCCAGCTAAGCCATGCCCAGATTCCTGACCCAAACTGAAATGATGTGATAATATAGTGTGCTGTTTTAAGCCACTAAGTTTTGGAATAATTTGTTACACAGCAATAGATTGCTAATACACCTCCCTTCCAAGTGGCTTCCCCATACCCTAGACACCTCTCCTTTGTGCAGCCATCTGTATAGCTCTATTCTTGTACTTAGAACACAGTATTCTAATTATGTTTGTCTTTGTTTCCTGCTCTGCACTGAGCTCACTGAGGGCAGTGACCTGATTTATCTTCCAGCACAGCACCTGGCTCAACAATAATTGTGTGTTAAGTAATGAACATGTATTCAATGGCCTTCTCTGCTCCCACTGCTCTGCCACCAATCACTTGCAATTGGTACCATTAGGGCAAAAGAAGATGGTTCAGCTCCAGCCATTTCAGGTAACTGCTTTAATTCTTCCTGTGACCCTGCTCTCTTTGTCCCTTTGAGGAATATATCCTAGCAAAAATGAGATGAGCAGATTTCAGACACATTCTCTTCTTTGATCTTCCCAGTCAATGCTGCACACTAGATATCAGGATCCAGTGTATAATGAGGAAATTAATGTCTTGCACAGAGTTGCACAGCTAAGTAGCAGAGTCAAAGTTAGTATTTGAATATATCCAATTTTTAATTCAATATGAATCTCTCTTCACAGTTTTGCCATGCCGCAGGCCCATGAGCAAAGACTCCTACTCTCTAGGATAAACTATCAAAATGAGAATAATAACAATAATGCCATTTGAAAAACATTTATTGAGTTCTTATTCTGTGGCAGATACTGTTCTAAGCCCTCAAGAAATTCTTACAAACACTATGAGGCAGGTATTGGTATTATTTCTATTTTACAGAGATGAAAAATGAGAGAAAAAGAAAGGTTAAATAACCTGCCCAAGGTCATAGGCCTGGAAAGTAGGAGAGCAAGGATTCATCTCAGGTGGTCTGGGTCTAGAAATCAGCCTGATTTAGGGGACATGATTCATCTCAGGTAATTTTGATTTGCTGCTATAAGAGAGCAAAATGACGGACCACTGCTTGCTGGTTTTGAATCCTAGGTTCCCAAGACAAAATTAATTTGGCGATTCATTTCTTTTTTGTTAATGAGCATCATTTTTTCTCTGGAGAGAGGACCCCTCCTGTTATGGATCCCCACTGCAATGTAGGAGCTCTAATTAAGTCTATGCAAAGTACATAAAAAAGGGAAATAATGAGAATCTGGAATTCAGAAAGACATGACTCTGATAGCAACCTTGAATGCAATTTAGCCAGATTTTGTCCCTTCCTCTTAGTGTCTTATAGCTGTGAGCAATAAGAAGGAGATGGAAAACATACCTTAATTTTTGAGAGAAGAAAGCTTAATTGGAAGATTTTTCTCAAGCAGGGATCAGAGCATTATGTGAGCCTCCAATTCATTTGTTGAGAAAGAATTTATAAATTTAATCTTTTTTTTTCTTAGTTTTAATTGCAGCATAATAAGAAAAGTAGTTATGCAAGACTTATGAAAAAGAGCAGCTTCCAGCCCTGGCCCCTTCTCTGCTCTCCCCACCCCACAGAGGCTACCTCTTTGAAGCCTTTTCAGTTGTTTCTCTTGATAGTTACCTACGTATTTCCAAATAAATTCCTCATACTCCTACCTCTCATTTCAGATTTAGACATAGTTCTGGAGAAGGATTTTGTCAGTGGCATTTTGTATGTCAGGTCAGCATTTCCTTTTCAGACATTTCTGCAAGAAAAAAGAAAATTAGGCAAAGAGGTAAAAGTAGCCTCACTTAAAGAGTTCATACATATTTATACAAAGCACCTTGAGACTGGTGGGCTAGGGAGAGAGAACAGCTATAGGAAACTTGAGAGCAGGAAACAAGTAGATTGGAAGAAGTAGCCACCATGACTTTGGAATAAAGAAGGCAAACCAAAGCAAGCTTGAGATGCCATTTTAAATGTAATAAACTAGCAAGAAAAAAGTTTAATAAAACATCCAGTGGTGGTGTGGTTTGTTGTAAGTTGAAACACGCTTGCTTCTAACGGAATATTTTTGGAAGTCAACATGACAATATGTACCAAGTGCCATAAAAGTGGTCATACTATTTGACCCAGTAATCTACTCCTGGAAATTGATCCTAAGAAAATAATAAAACAGATGCACAAACCTAGATATACCAGTAAGTTCATTTTAGTATTAACTACAAACCAGTATAAATAATTAGATGGGTTATTGCCTAGCTGTTAAAAGTAATAAACATGAAAGTTCTATAAAAACATGAAAAACATGAAGATACATGAAAATACTGATGTTCAAACAAAGCTAAATACAAAATAGTATATACTTTCTGATGTTTAGCCATATATAAACAAGTGTGCATACCCACAGGAGTGGCTTTAGTATGAAGGATATAGATGAAATGATTTGAAGTCTGGGTCTTTCATTTACAAGCTGGTTGTCCTAGGGCTTAAAAAATGCATCTCTGAGCTTTGTTTGTTGCATTATAAACTTGGAAGAAAATATTGACCTTTTATTTTATGTTTTGTCTGTTTAGGGCCACACACATGCCTATGGAGGTTCCCAGGCTAGGGGTCAAATCCGAGCTGTGGCCACCGGCCTACGCCACAGCTACAGCAAGGCGAGATCCGAGCCACGTCCAGGACCTACACCACAGCTCATGGCAATGCCAGATCTATAACCCACTGAGCAAGGCCAGAGATTGAACCTGTGTCCTCATGGATGCTAGTCAGATTCATTTCTGCTGAGCCACAATGGGAACTCCTTTTATTTTATTTTTTTTAAAATTGACCTTTTAGTGTTGATGTGAACATTAGAAAAATTTATAATTGGAAGCTAATATAGCACCCACCATATTATAGTAAAGGCTCCATAGCTGGTTACAAGTATTGCTAACCAAACTAGGAGGACCCTAACCAAGAGGCAATATTTAGGAAGGTGGGGGAGCTATCTTAGGGAGATGGAACTATGGATGCTATTTTTCCCCTTAGAGATTTTATATATATATATGTATATATGATATATATAGTATATACACACTTATTAAAATTTATATACACATAAAATTATACATAAAATTGTATATTTATATATGTGAAATGCATGTTTATATATACATGTTATGTATATAGTTGCTACATGGAAGTTTTAATTCAATGGAATCATGCAGAGTATCTCTTCAGCAAGGAAGACCCACGTGTTCCTGAAAGTGCCATAATAAAATAACCCTGGAGTGAAGAGAAAGCAAGGTTGGGAGCCTTGGTCTGTTACACCTCTGTTTTCTTTTTATTACCCTTGGCTCTCCTGGCTCTTTGTTCTCCTGTGGGCAATTGTTGCTGGAACTGCTGCGTTCCTGCTAAATGGCATTTTAACCCTGGTATTCCCATAGCTCTATGCTATTTCCTTAACTGACATTTGCATGGCAGATGGCGCAAATGGCCTAGCAAATATATACTGGGTCAGTGTTAAAGAACTGCCAGATTGATGGCTTTGTTGGCTGTGTGCCTCCAAGCAGACACACGACTGGAAATTGTATAGAGGCCCAATTTCCAGACCACCCTGTGGGTTTTCTGTCCCTGCCTTGCTATGGGTGATCAGTAGGACAGGTAAAGATGGGACTAGTCTGATTGGTTCTGCTTTTAAATAGACGTTGATGTGGGCAGATGGGTTGGCACACAATGTGCTGAACTGGGAGCTGAATCTTTCTCCTTCTAATCCTGCCTGCTTCAGATTCACTCAGGATGGAAGCCAAAGCTTAACCCATTCATTTCCAGAGTTCCATGGCATAATACTAAGCTTTTTTCAAGGAGTGTCCTGAGGGCTGATTTAGGAGGGTAGAACATTTTAACTGAGTGGTTAAAGAAGACTTGTTTACCTAATACTTGGTCCCTAGCTGCTTCTGGGGAGGCATAAGCCATTGACTTGACTTATATCTCTTCTTTGAGCTTTCATCTCAAATTCAAATTCAAAGCACAGTTATTTCTGTGCCTCTAATCTTCCCAACTAGACTATAAGTTTCTTTTTTTAAAATATTTTATTTTATTTGTTTATTTATTTATTTTTTGTCCTTTTGCCTTTTCTTGGGCTGCTCCCGCGGCATATGGAGGTTCCCAGGCTAGGGGTCTAATTGGAGCTGTAGCCGCTGGCCTATGCCAGAGCCACAGCAACATGGGATCCGAGCCTTGTCTGCAACCTACACCACAGCCCACGGCAACGTCGGATTCTTAACCCACTGAGCAAGGCCAGGGATGGAACCCGCAACCTCATGGTTCCTAGTCGGATTCGTTAATCACTGCGCCACGATGGGAACTCCGCAACTAGACTGTAAGTTTCTTGAAGACAGAGAATAAATCTCCTGGATGCTTGTCGTCCTTATGGCACATAGTAGGACCTTTTGCCAGCGCTACTTCTCAGTGCCTAGTGAGCACTTTGTGAAATAAGCACTGCTGGCTTGTTCATCATGCTGTGACAATAGGCAGTCCTGTTCCTGGAGGGGCCCCTGTGCTGGACCTACTGTGGCTATAGCCCTACTGTTGGGGCTATAGGCCTACTGTTATCTCAATAGATGATTGTGCACATCATGAGAGATAAACAAGATTCTGCTGGACCCCTCCCTTCTCTGCACCTACTAGACTATATTCTTCATACCCATTACCCTGAAATTTCCTACCCTAGTGGTCCTGAGCCCACTTCCAGAATCTGCATGGACCTGGCCTGTTCTCCCAAGGGAAGATTCTGAGGCTAGTGTTCAGCATCCTTAGGCCTGAAGGATGGGCAAGGAGCAGTTATTTGCAGAGAGGGGAGAGGAAGAGGTAGAGCTGGAGCTTGGAAATATGAGCCAGGAGGTGCAAACATTATGAGTGCATGATGGCCCTCACAGTGCAGGATGGAGTTGGGGCTGGGAAGAGAAGCTGAGTGAACAGCAGGCTGGGTGCTGATGCCCTCTACGCTGCCATGTTCAGGTATAGTACTTGATCACCCAAGAGTTCTAAATTTGAACTGGGCCTTCAATTTTCCAGACTAAAGTAGAACTATATGACAAGATATATTTTTCAAAGTAGACAGATAGAAAGTACTTTATTTTCACATGTGCTGGCTTCATTTATAACTTTTAAATATGTGGACATAGAGTAGATGGACATCCATTTGTACTCTCACCACTCAGCCCTGAAACTTTTAAGGGCAGGGTGATGCCAATGAATTCAACTTGCAGGGTCCTGCTGTATAGCACAAGAAAGTCTACCTGATATCCTGAAATGACCTATATGAGAAAAGTATCTAAAAAAGAATAGACATGTGTATGTGTGAAACTGAATCACTTTTTCGTACAACAGAAATGATCATAACATTGTAAATCAACTATACTTCAACAAAACTTTAAAAAATACATTTTAAAACAAAAAGTGTTAGGATTAAAAGGCGATGTCAATCCCTGTATTTTATCAACTTACTTAACCTTCCTATGAATAGATAACCTTTGAATGTAGTAAATGACAAAAAAGAATCTGAATTATGGAGTAATTTGTAAAACAACACAGTTTTGTTACGTATAGCTATCAAAACTGATGATCAACTAAGTATTGCTAAGTTGAAGTCCTATGGGCCTTCTTTATTAACAAGGTAATCAGCTCCTTAATGTCTCTGGACGAAAAGAAATAAAATAGTTCTAACGGCACTCAAAACCAGTATTTTCTAAATGAGCCTTAATATTTTGCTTCTGTTCTTTATACAGCTAATTTACGTAGGTCATTTTGTTTTCTAAAGTAAGGTGAACTTCTGCCTCATTCAAGTAAGAATGATGACAAATTCCGAAAAGAGCAGGGTCCAACTGGCAGGTTTTCATGGGAAGTTATTAATGTTTGTGAATGTGACAGGGCAGGTAAGATTCCAGATCCAAAGTCAAGGTCCAGTCTTTCCTGGGGGATACCTTTGGGAGTGAACAATCATTAGGATAATGATTATTATATTTTATAGAAACAGTTTATTGTTCCTTTTCAAATGATTAAAAAAATCCCGCTATAAGCAGGAAGAAATTAAATTCAGAGGGAAAACAAGAACTTTATAGGCCATCTGCTCAGACTTTCAAATTTAAATTTTATACATAAGAGCACATTAGCTGTGGGGAAAAATGTGATCACATTTTGTAGCTGTCTGAGCAATGGAGAAATTTCCCTCATTGGGCTTTCTGCATGGAAATAAAAGGAGCCGTTTTGCTGAAGAAAATGAAATGGCTTCCGTATGGGGGAAATTTGCTATTCACCATTTCATATTTATGGAGTGCTGAACTTATACCATCCTTTATAAAATGTGAAGTAATGGTCCAGGCCTCCAGGGTTCATGGGGGACATTAGACAAACAGTATTTGAGAGCACCCCCCAAAGAGAAAACTCAGACCCTGACAGCCTGTTAGTGGTGGTTAGAAATGGGATGGATGGGTGGATTGGAAGGGCAACAGAAGGCCCACCCTTGGGAAGTGGAACACAGATGCTCTTTTGCACCCCTTCTCCGGAACCCAGGCTCCTAACTTAAAGCCTGGTCCTGGTGGCCTGTGCCTTTAGGAATCTGCTTTCTCACATGGAAAAAGAGAACAGTAGGATGTGGTTGACAGCATGAGAGTAAAGGGTCACCCTGAGCCGAGGAGAATGGGTGACAGCAACACTGCTCACATTGGCTCCTGATTCCTGGGAGCCGCAGCTGGCGGCTTTCCTAGGAATGGTCAGGACAGCATTTGATTAGGTCAGGCTGCTCCTCCTGCTGCCTCAAACCTACCTGTCTGACGCTTCCTGACAGGGGCGAGAGAGGTCATAGCAAACACCAGGACAATTAGTGTGCAGCGTTGCTTTTTCCACTGCCTGCCTCCCGTTCCAGGCTGTGATCAGAGAAATCTCCATCTTCATTTGGTCAAATGAAGCCAGGCAAACAAACCTAGCCTCTTTCCCTCGCTTTGTTTTGCTGTGAAATGATAAAGGAGGCACAACGAACACTTAAAGTGATGGAATGAGTGCTAACACAGGCAGGTAACAGGCTTTTACAGTCAACCCTAAGAACTGATGCCTTAAAGCAACTAGTTTAGAGAGGTACGTGAGTCATTTTTTAAAAATACTAATTAAGAAAACCAGCTAAAAGGAAAACTGTGAACTGAGAGTCATGAAAAACAAATTAAATTCATTCGAGTTGGGGCTATTTTAGAAAAGCTTAAATTAATCTGATGGTAATGAATGAAAGGAGTACAGAACTCAATAGGAATGATAACACTGAAAATCAAACTCCATTCAATCATAAATCTTAAAAGGACAGTAATATACTGGTTCAGAGTGCAACCTTAGCAATCAGAGCACCTGTATTTGAAATTTAGGTCTCCTATCTTCTTGCTGTGTGACCTTGAGTCAGTCAGTTACCCTCTCTGTGTTTCCATTCTCTCATCTGTAAAATGGGGCTAATAATAGCACTTCATGCAGTTTAGGGGAGGACGAAATGAGAAAATACATAGCAAGTACCTAGTGGAGTGCCTAAGACATTGAAAGTGCTCAATAAATATTAGTTATTTTTAGTTCACTGATTTTTAAGCTATGCTTTAATGAGTATTAGGCACCAAAATTCCATTCTGGAATGTCTGTAAGTTTAGGGGAAGGGTAAGCAGGGGTAATAGGTTCCCTGTCTGGAACCACCAAGTTTCTCAGCTTTTGGATATTTTGCTTTAAGATTTTAATTTGAACAAAGTCCTCTAAGTTAAAACAAAACATGCCATTATAAGGCAGTGATCCCATCTTTTTTCCCAGTTAGGAGAGGAATCTTGTCCCCATTTGTTGGGTTATCTTGCTCATTTTTATTTATTTTTTTATTTTTTTGTCTTTTTGCTATTTCTTTGGGTCGCTTCCGCGGCATACGGAGGTTCCCAGGCTAGGGGTCCAATTGGAGCCGTAGCCGCTGGCCTATGCCAGAGCCACAGCAACGTGGGATCCGAGCCGTGTCTGCAGCCTACACCACAGCTCACGGCAACGCCAGATCCTTAACCCACTGAGCAAGGGCAGGGACCGAACCCGCAACCTCATGGTTCCTAGTCGGATTCGTTAACCACTGCGCCACAACGGGAACTCCCTTGCTCATTTTTAAATAATGGGCTCTCACTAATGCACAGGCCTTTTTAATTCTGGGTTGTTCAGATAATTAGAGAATACTTTTCCATGTTGATTCATATGAGTTCATTCTCAGGTTCTAGCTTTGCTCTCCAAATATGATTCAATTCTCATCCATAGAAGATCCTTTCAGATATTGGCAAAAACCCATTATACCATTTGAAATATTTGGTTGCAAGCAATAGAAATTGACTTTGGCAAACCTAAGGAGAAAGGAAATTCCTTCGTGAGACATTGGGCTGCTCATTGTGGAAGAGAAGCCTAGAGAAAAAGGTTTGGTAGACAGGAATCAGGTCTTTCTGGTGGTCTTGGTAGCTTGATACAATTAGGTCTTCCTTTTTCAGATTCTTTCAGCTATTCTTCCTAAAATGTGGTTTCCATTATCCTTGCCCACTGTGGACAGTGGTCCAGGTCACCAGCATCTCTCCAAGAATGGGTCTTGGAAAGGCACGCAACAATCAATAGAAGCTCTGCTGAATTCCGTAAATCCTGGGATTTTTTTTTCTCTCATCTAATCATCATGATTCCATTCATATACTGAAAAATTGATTTGTTTTCCAAGGCACCCATGTCTGAAGACCTTTATTGAGCTTTCAGTCAATTAGAAACTTAAGAATAAGGCTTCCATAGTTACTAATAAAACACAGAACACAGAGTTAATTTTTTTACTTATTAAAAATTTGAAGGAAAGATTCTTTAAATCCAAAATGCTTTACAGTTTTCAAAAGTTTCACGCAGATGATTTCATGTAATTCCATAATAGCCTTTTTTCTCTCCCTGCCCCTATATTGCCCCCCCTTCCCTCTCCATGCTGGTAACCACTAGTTTGTTCTCTGTATATCTGTGAATCTACTTTTTTGTTTTATTCACTAGTATTTTTTAGATTCCGCATATAAATGCGACTTATTTCACTTAACATGGTGTCCTCAAGTCCATCCATGTTGCTGCAAATGGCAAAATTTCGTTTTTTTTCATATATATCTCACATGTTCTTAACCCATTCATCTGTTGATGGACACTTAGGTTGTTTCCATATTTTAGTAGTTTAAAATAATACTGCTATGAATATTGGGGTGCAAAAACACAATTACCTAGTTAAATTTAAATTTCAGATAAATGGTGAATAATTATTTAGTATAAGTATGTAAGTATGTCACACATATTTTGTTTGGCAATCTTAAGGTTTTTTTAAAAATGTAATTTGCTGTTAAACCATTGCTTTCATCTTCTATACTTCATTTTAGAAGCTAAACTCAGAAATGTACATTTATCTCAAATTCCAGCCCATACATTTCAGCTTCTCCTTCCAACTTGTCAGAAGTTTTAAATTCTTGATTTTATGAAGTCATTGTATTCACTCTGTTTCTCAACCCTGAATCCTTGGTTTGATATTATGACTAGATAGGAAGGGGAGCAGAGGTCCATGGAGGGAAAGGTAAAGAGAAAGATGGAATTTAGAAAGGATGGTGGAGGTAAGGAGGTAGCCAGTTGAAAATAAGGGCTTGGGATAGAAAAGGTTTTAGGGAAATTGTAGAAAGAGAAAAAAATATAAATCTAAAGGAATGGTATCAGCACTCAGAGTTCTTAATTTCAAGAAACTGCTCAATTTTGGGAGTTCCCATTGTGGCTCATACAAACCCAACTAGTATCTATGAGGTTGCTTATCTGATCCCTGGCCTCACTCAGTGGGTTAAAGATTCATTGCTGCCATGAGCTGTAGAGTAGGTTGCAGACATGGCTCAGATCCTGAGTTGCTGTGGATGGGGTGTCGGCCAATTTGACCCTTAGCCTGGGAAGTTCCATATGCTGCAGGTGCGGCCCTTAAAAAGAGCAAATAAAAAAAAGAAACTGCTCAGTTTAAACAAAAAATAAACAATAAATAAAAATAGCAACTTCGTGAAGATATGGGAAGCTCATAGACTCCGCCATAAGTTTGGATAATGGGCAGGAATCAAGAGCTGGGACACTGGAACCATAGCAAAGGCAGCAAAGTAGAAACAGACTGGATTGAAGGCCACTTGGGCTGCTGCTGGGCCAATGAGGAATCCCCACCTGGTGCCACAATCCTGGGTCACTGGTGAGCCCTGGCTAGGGTCACTGGCTGAGCCTAAGTCACAGCCCATCCTCTGACAGTGTTGAGGTGAGGGGAACTGTGGTCAAATCCTGTGTCAAAAAGGTGCGATTAAGAAGGGGCTTCTATTTTAGATGGCCAAAACTCATTCAAGCAAACCACATTCAATCAACCTGCCATTCCACAAGCAAGCAATAAATAAATAAATAGTCCCTATAGAAAGATTAAAAGAACAGAGTCATATGCAGATAACTTACTCTGTGCTGCCTCCAGTCCAGGCCTCTCTTCCATGCCACTAACCGTATAGTCAATGCCTATATATACTGTTAGTATACCTCTAACAGTATATATAAATCAAAGCAATAACAATAAAGTCTCTTCAAAATCAAACTCATGCTCTGTGTTCACTCTACTTCCAGCCTGTGTCTTCTTTGAGTGTTGTCCATCTCTGCCAACATCACACATTCCTAACCTATTGTCATTCTTGACACTTTCCACTCTTTAATCCTGTACTAAATATACCTCCACATTCTGCTGAGTTTACTTGTTAATATCACTTGAATCTCTTCTCTCCATCTCCATCGCCTCCATCATCTACTACTCTAGTCCATCCTAAGCCTACCCCTCACTTTTACCACTATATTACCATAATTTATATTTCCGAATCTACTCTGCCATCCCTATAGACTATTCTTCACCTGCGACCAGAGGAAGCTTTCCAAGATGCGAATTTGAACATGACCCTACCCCCATCCCCAACATATCTCAGCGCAAAATATTTCAATAGCTTTCCACTGTACTTAGAGAAAACCCAAGATCTTTAAACTAGTCTACAAGGTTTAAAATGATCTGAACCCATTATTCCTCTCTAAATTCTATACCCTGGGGTAGGGCAGAGGTGGTCAGGTGGTGGTGGTGGTGTTGGTGTGTCTGTAGTAGAGTGGTCTGCAGTAGTGGTGTCTAGAGCAAGAGTGTTTCTTGGATTAGACTCAACCTCTAGGCTTAGAATTAATTCCAGCATTTATTGAGGACCTATGGTGTGTATAGTCCTGACCTTTGTTCCCACATTTACTTAATTAGAGGCAATTGTCTTGACCAGATGATGGCTCATATTTTTTTCCAGTTCACTCTGTGATGTTTTAATTGGTTACTTGGAAACATTCTGGCAACTAGAAGAACTCATTGTTTTTTTCCCCCTTGAAAGCCACTCAAATAATAGTCAGGGGGAGTTCCCGTCGTGGCGCAGTGGTTAACGAATCTGACTAGGAACCATGAGGTTGCGGGTTCGGTCCCTGCCCTTGCTCAGTGGGTTAACGATCTGGCATTGCCGTGAGCTGTGGTGTAGGTTGCAGATGTGGCTCGGATCCTGAGTTGCTGTGGCTCTGGTGTAGGCCGGAGGCTACAGCTCCGATTCGACCCCTAGCATGGGAACCTCCATATGCCGCGGGAGCGGCCCAAGAAATAGCAAAAAAAAAAAAAAAAAAAAAGACAAAAAAAATAATAATAGTCAGGAAGCACAGACATTCCCTGGGCTTCAGAGGCTTCTGAGGTGTGTGACCCATAGAAGCATTTTGAATATTTTGCTGAAAATATTTTGAAAATATTTTTATTATAGCCATGCAGTTTTACACTGAAAACAGTAAAACAAAACAAATCAAAAGCAAGCAAACAAACAAACAAATCCCACAAAGAGTCTCTTTCATTGGCTTTCTTAATTTGTAAGGGAAACTGGCATCTTGGAACTTCAGGTCTCTCAGCAATGCATAGCCCCTCTTCCGATTTCTTCCTGCCCTTGCAGAAGTGCTTTTAGGGTTGCAGAGAACTTTATGTTCCCGGAATGACTACATCGCAATTTTCAATGCTTATGTCCTTACCATCACAAGCTGCCTGAGATTGTCCTAATCAATCCTATTATTTACCCCAAATAATCCTATTAGTTACCCCAAAGGGAATGATATATCCTGGTTTGCCTAATATGACACCCTCTTTATCTCCTCAAAATGTCCCAGTTTGGATGATAATTTGCATGGACACTTTATTCTTCCGTATTTACAGCAGGCATTGTAAGAAACTTAAAGTTCCCAGGCTACCACTTTCCCCATGGATTCTCTTCCTCACACATCTCTGTATCTGACCCCATTTCCCAAGCTTTCTCAGTTTCCCAAATCTTTTCTAAGTGCTATCTGAGGCTCCCTTAAATCAAAAGTGTTTTCCCTGAATGTTCTCTTTAACCTCCTTTCTAACTGAACTCTGACTCTCTTCTGAGGATTCTGCTTCTCATTTGTACTTGGACATGGAGGTGGTGGTGCCCTTCTTTTTCCATTTTGTTGCCTTCAGACCACTGTCCTTCCTTTCTCCCTAGAAACACCCAGCTTTGACCCTACTCATGCCATCCCACTATATCGCCTACTCCTCCCCTGTACTGTTGTGATCAGTAGACCCCCAGAACCCTTCATTTTTTCCTTGAAGATGTTAACTCATCATTTCTTTTCATTCTCTTTAATATTTTTGGTGACAAAATTCTTGGAGATTCCAATATTCACATAGATGAGAGTTCTGAAATGTTGGCTTTTTAGCTCTTTGACCTTTTCTCTAGTGGTCATGTCTTTCAACATACCTCAATCACCACGGTCATGCCCTGATCTTTCATTATCAATAATTGCGTCTCCTCTAGAATATTCATTTCTATCATCATCTTTGACTGCTGCCCACCATCTTTCTAGCTCTCTCCTTTTAGTGCCTCAACTCCAACAATTCTTTGTTATCACCAGGATCTATATTAAATCGGTCTCATCATCTTCTCATTATACCTCATCCTCTCATGTTCTAAATTTCCTCTTTACTATGGTCTATCACTATAATCCTTCCTAGGTATGTAGATGTAGTTGGGTGGGAAGCTTTGACAGTGAAAGCATATGCTGGATATCTTCTGAACACATCTGTTTTTTCAGTGCAATAGCAAACAGGGCACAAGTGAGAGTGAAGGAAGTGAGGAGGTGTTGTAAGTATGAGAGGAAATGAGATGATGAGAAAGGGGCTACTCAGACTTTAATATGAATGCAAATCACTCGTGGACTTGTTAAAACAAATGTTCTGATTCAGTAAGTCTAGAGTAGGGCTTGAAATTCTGTGTTTATGGTAAGATATCAGATAATGAAGATACCGTTTGTCCATGGACCACACTTTGAGGCTCTAGAAAAAGATTTATTTATCTCGGTACTCTTGACATCTTGGACCAGGTAGTTATTTATTGGGGGCTATCATGAACATTCTAGGATATTTAGCAGCATTCCTGGCCTTTACCTATTAGAGCTCAATTCCTTATCCCATATATTCCTCTATCACATTCAACTGGAAAAGCCCACTCTTGGTCAAATCCTACTCTCTACCTGCTCCATGTCTGCACCTTTACAGTTGAATATGACTGTAGAAAGCACACAATCATGATATAAATCCATAAGCATCAGACATGCCCTTAATGCTGATCATTTCCCCTACTACATTTTCCCAATCTATTTATATACCTACCTTCCTTGAATAGCAGTTCTTAACCAAGGTTGGTTTTGCTCTCCTCAGAGATATTTGGCAATGTCTGGAGATCTTTTGGGTTGCCATAACTGGAGAGGGTGTGCTGTATGCAAGTAATGGGTAGACACCAGGGATGTTACTAAACTCCTGGTTACCATATTGGGTACCGGTAATGATTACATAAAGTACTGGTAGACAAGTTGCCTGAAAATGCTAGGGACATTGTCAGGGGATGCTTGTTTCTTTGTACTAAGTATTACCTATACCATTGAATTTAATCTCTACCATATCACTGGGAACTCACTTCTTTATTTTATTGGGCTTAGAAAGATTGAAGTCCTTTACCAAACTTGACAATGCAGACTCACAATGCAAACCCACTCTGGCTGGCTATCTCCATAACTCTGTATTTTCCAAAAGAAACATCACCTTCTTCCTGATAGAGAGCTTGGTGTACACATTAGGAGTTACTAAGAGCCACCTGATGCTTATGCCTTCAGCCTGGCCCAAGAGCAGCATTTGAAGAGTCATGACCCACACACAATACATACACACATCAATACATATATTCATGATAAATGCATGTGTGATTAAAGTCTCTTAGTAGCTTTCTCTACAGGAGTTTTTTTTTTTTTTTTGTTCTTCAGATACTGTAGCTTTCCTCCATTTGTGTGAAATTTTATCCTCTACTCTGTAGTTGCCCTGTCCTAATAGGTTTGGGGTTTAGGAAAAACAGTCCATGTTCATCCATTAGAACTTTTGCCTCTAGCTGTTCCCAAATTCTGGATTTTTTTCCTTCAACACAGAAGTTTTATATCCTTGAGGCCTTTCTACCAACATACAACCATGCCAGTTTATCCTCCTAGATCTATTTTAAAATTTTACATTTACTTAAGATGTTAAAATACTTAACCCAGGGGCATTAGCGCCTTCCCATAAAATGTTGTAGCTCTGCATACATATTTCAACCTAAAAATATAGAGGAGGATTTGTAAAATATTTAGGTTAAGAAACCATAGCACAAACCTAATTTATAACATGTTATAAATAATAATGAAGCAGTTTTCTAATTAGAAGCTGTTTCCCAAAATAAAGTCATTCCACAGTAGTTTATTTCTGTAGTCCTTCAAAAAAATCCACTCATCAGCATATCTGAAATCCATATACCAAACTGGCAGAAAATCAAGATATTAATTTTATATGGAAGAGTAAAACCCCTAAAGATTTTCTTTTAAATATCTACATCTTGGATTCATTTCAGGTTCTGATTTAAAATCAGAGGTACAATATTTTATGGCAGATTGTAAGACAGAATCCAGAGAATTAGATGAGACATCTTCTGACTCGTATTATCTCCTTGACGAACCAAAGGCTTACTTTCAGATTCATTTTCTGTATGATTTCCCTGTTGAATACGTCCTGGATGCTGTGGTGAGAAGCCAGCAGGAAAACCCCAGGGAAGAGGTCAGAAACGATGCTATCAGAGACAGAAATGTCATGGGACAAGGACTGAAAATTGGAAACAATGAGAGAGGGAGAGAGGAAGGAAGAGCGGGAGAGATGTAGAGGAAAAAAAAATAAATGGGACGAGATTGAGAGAATTTGTATGCAAGGGAGCACAAACTAAGAAATAATAACGTGGAGTACTGCCACCAACATGGTCATTTTGGTTTGTCTTATTTAAACCCTCTTTAAGCCTTTACTTGTAATTAATAAGAACTGCTATTTAAAAAATTTCAGAAGGCCTTCTGTTTAGTGTTGACACATAAAAGAAAAATATTGGCCTTTCATCATCTGGAAAGGAAAAAAACCCCACACGATTTATGTATATACTTCGGAATCAAAGCTCCTTTTAAGTTTCTTGGAGCCGATCATAAATAGAAGCCAAGCCTGATTTCCTCAAATAATAAAACAGTGGAAAAAAAGATAATGCCCCCTACAATTTAAGCACTTGGACCACATCATTAAAAGTGGTTCAAGTAAGTACTATTAAATTAGTCCTAAGAATGCAATACAATGAAATTTGTGTAGTAGGGACTGTTTTTCAGTATGGAAGCAACTACTACTGATCCATCAGTAATACATACACACTTTTTGTACGCTTCACCAAGAGTGGTGCTGGCTTGTACAACTACCATGCTGGCCACTAACCCTCCCGAGCTTACTCTCCCTTGGGACTGATGATGTTAGTTACAGGTTTTTCCTCTAAAGGGGAATCCACAGTCTCCTCCTTTTACTTCCCAAGTGGAGGAAACATGAATTATATACATCAGTGCTAGTACGCAATTGAGAAGGTCACTTACGGGATAGTAGAGTTTTGATGGAGGTGAAAACTTATCCCGGGAGGAAGGAATTAGCTATAAATTTGGTGAAGAAGGCAGCTGAATTTTTCTCCAGAAAGGCCAGTTGAGATATACAACCTGAAGCATGTAGCAAACACGTGAGGGAGAGCCCGCTGAAACTTAGTAAGTTTTCCCACTGAAATACATTTGGGAGGTGGGGGGAGTTCAAATAGAGATAAACTGCCATCTAAGACTGGGGAAGTATCCTTAGAGACAATCATTTTTTTTTAGACAGAAAACAGAAAGGCTTATGTATACATCTGGTATTTACATGAATTCCTCCCACTAATGCCTGGGACTTTGGAAGACACAGCAAGAGATGGGAGGTGAGCAGCTGTCTGTGCAGATGTTGTCAACAAATAGGATTTGGGATTCTGATCTATTATGTAAAAGCCTGTAACCAGTGACTTTTACCTGGGGATCTGGGGAAGGGCATTGAACTGAACTCTAAATGCTGGTGTGTTCAGGACTTATTCCTGAGCTTTCTTCTTTAGCTACCTTTTCTCCCCAGGTGAACTCACCCCATATGTAAATGCAATCTATGCTGATTTAATGTTTGCAAAGTGCTGAGAACCATGCCTGGTTCATAGTAAACGCCATCGAAGTGTCAGCTATTGTTATTTATTATAGCTAATTGCCTCGTAACTATTTCCACTTGAATGTTTGATAGGTATTTCCAAATTAAATCCAAAATGGAATTGCAGGTTTTACTGTTCCCCCAAGCCAATCTCCTGTGTTGTTTTTCCATCTCTGTAATAATAGCTTGACCCAGTGACTCAGGCCAAAAGCTGAGGCATCATTGCTGATTCCTCTTGTTCTCTTACTCTTCACATCCAATTCATCAGCAAATCATTCCAGACAAACCTCTGAAATAGAAAACAAATCTCTCCACCTCTCTTCATCTTCGCTGCCACTGTTCTTATCAAGCCTCCCGTGTCTTGCCTGGAGAACTGCAGGGGCTTGCTCCTGTTCCCTTTGCTCCCATATTCCCTTACAATACATTCTTCATATGGTATCCAGAAGGCTTTCTTTAAAATGGGAATAGGGGTCAGGCTTACAACTCACCAATGGCTTACCCCAGTGCCTTTGGCACAAAGTTGAATCTCCTTTTGTTTTCATCTGTTTGCGCTGCTATGACAAAAAATGCCATAGTCTGGGTGACTTAATGAATACTTATTTCTCACAGTGCTGGAGGCTGGTGGTCCAGGATCAAGGTGCTGGCAGATTTGGTGTCAGGTGAGACCTCCCTTCCTGGTTCATAACTATCTTCTTGATGTGCCCTCACTTGGGAGAAGGGGTGAGGGAGCACTTTGGGGTCTTTTTTATAAGGGCACTAATCCCATTCATGAGGGCTCCACCCTCATGATCTAATCACCTTCCCAGAGCCTCAATTCCTAATACTATTACATTGGGGGTTAAGATCTCAACATAGGAACTTGGGGAAACACAGACATTCAGTCTATAGTACCTTCCCCTGAAGTATGAAGCCCAAGTCTTCACCACCTGACCTCCTCTAGCACCTCCTGTTTCATGCTCACTACACTCCAGTCAAACTGGGCTTCTCTTTGTTTTCTTTTTTATTCCTCTTGCATCACCTCTCCCTCCATTTCTAGCATCTGTCCCTCAAACACAGTAGGTTCCTTCTCAAAATACTGGTTGTAGCTCAAGTGTTGAAAGTATTCCCGGAGCCCTTGACTCATTCTAAAGAAGCTCCCACCCTCTTTACTCCAGGTTGGTTCTGTCTCTGCCTTCAGCATCATCCCAACTCATCTTCTTATTTGCATATCTACTGGCACGTGGACCATCTCCTTTGTTAGTGCAAGCTCTAGGAGTGCAGGGGCCTTTTCTGTCTTGTTCACTGCTACATCTCAGATGCTCAGGACAGTGTTGGGACAGTGAAGTGGCTTGATGAATGTGAATGAATATAAAATTATCTGGAAGCCAGTTCACATGATCAATAGGCAGGGGATAAAACCTTAAATATTATTTCTAGAGAGCAGGAGCATGTGTGCTATGTAAAAATAATAGAACTACCAAAGGCGCAGCCTGGTGATTTACTGAGGAAAAAGCGGATAGTGGAAGCAGTCACCGTAATCTCTCTGTGCTCCTGTCTGAAGTCAAGCTCTTCACCTGCCCACTAGATCCCATTTCCTTACCTACTCGAAGATGACATTCCAGAAGTTTCTTTTTTTCCTTCTTAAAGTATACTTTTTTGGTGCTCTACTGGATCATTCCCATCATGCAAAGATGTTGTAATCGTTCCCTTCTTAAAAAAAACAAAGAAATAACCTCCAATTCAACCTGTTTCCTTGTCTTCCTAAGTCTACAGAAAAGGATATCTGTTCTTGCTGCTCCGGTACCTCTCTTCCAATTCTTTTTGGACCAGCACATCACCAAAATTACTTTTGTAAAGGTCACAGATGACCTCCACATAGGTAGTCTTTAGTCCTTGTCTGACTTCTCCTTAAAGCGACTCTTGATCCCTCTGTCCTCCTAGATTTGATTTTCTACTTGGCTTCTAATACACCTCACTCTCCTGTTTTTTTTTTTTTTTTAATTGTAAGTAAATTTAATCAAAATTTAAACACCTACTCTTATTAAAAGACACTACTGAGAAAATAGATATGCTGGCTATAGACTTGGGGACCGAATTCCAAATTCATATATCTTAAAAACAACTTTTTTTTTTTTTTGCACAAAAATCTTTGGTCAGTTTTATCGACTTATTAGGAGACAGTGCCCATGCTAGATATTTTCTCTTGTACCTCTCTAGACCTATTATCTATCTTTTCAAAAAATTTTATTTAAGCTTTGCGGTTTTTTATTTTTTAAATTATAGTTGATTTACAGTGGTGTGTCAATTTATGCTGTACAGCATAGTGACCTATCCACCATATATATATATATATTCTTTTTCTCATACTGTCTTCCATCATATTCTATCCCAAGAGATTGGATATAGTTTCCCTGTGCTGTATGTATAGTAGGACCTCTTTGTTTATCCTTAGACTCTCCTGGCTACTTTTTTTTCCTACCTTTATGACTATTTCTTCTCAGTTCTTTTTTGTTGGTTTCTCCTTACCTCATTTAATTCTAAGTGTCCAAATGCCCCAGAACTTAGCATTTGGGTGTCCCCTTTTTCTGTCTTCCCTCACTTCCTTGATGACCTCACTGAGCTTCACAGTTTTAACGTCCATCTATATGCTTATGACTCCCTGATTTCTATCTTATACCTGGACATTTCCCAAGTCTTGACTATTCATCATCTCTACTTTGATATATAATAAAACCTCTCAAAATTAAAATGTCTGAAACAAAACTCCTGATTTTTTTTGCACTCAATTCTCTTCCCCAACAGTTTTCTCCAGCTAAAGCAATGGTGACTCTTTCTTTTTGATTCCTCTGAGGGGGAAACAAAAACTTGGAACCTTGGATCCATCTTGGATTCTTCTTTTCCTTTCCATGCTCACATCCGTCCTGTAGACTCTATTTTAAATTGTACCCAGATTCGGACATTGTCTCTTCACTATTATCCTGGTTGAAGCATCATTTTTTTGTATGGATTATTTCAACATCCTTCTAATTGTTCTTCCTGTTTACTTCCTGAACTATTAGATAATCTATTTTTAGCATGGCAGCCAGATTGGTCCAAGTACAAACATGGGTGTTGGTACTTGCTGCTTCCTTTGCCTGGAATCCTCTATCCCAGATATCTGCATGGCTTTCTCCTTCCCCATCATTGCTCAAGTGAATCTTTTTTTTAGTAGCTCCTTTCCTGACCATCGTTTTAAGAATTTTAATCCCACACTCATACCAGCCTCTTCTTCCTTAAAATATCCATCTTTATCCAACTGGTTGCCATCTGACA
This sequence comes from Phacochoerus africanus, assembly GCF_016906955.1. Classification (NCBI taxonomy): domain Eukaryota; kingdom Metazoa; phylum Chordata; class Mammalia; order Artiodactyla; family Suidae; genus Phacochoerus; species Phacochoerus africanus. Next base: position 89,599,997 of record NC_062550.1, read on the forward strand.
CTCTATAATTTAAACTTCATTTGATTAGTTATAAACTGCTTGAGTGGTTTTTGTCTGTTTGTTCTCTGCTGAAACTTCAACACTTCTGTCAGAGCCTTGCTCTCATAGGAGACTCTCAGTAGATATGTGTTGAATGGGTGAATGAGACAATGAAGAAGTGAACTCTGAGATGAAGGATTGAAACCTCAGTTGGATAAAGAGTTTGAAAGACAGATAACTCAGGTACAAGTGACTTTTTTTTTTTTTGGCTTGTGAACCCAGATTATTCCTCGTGGTTGTAAAGAACTTATAAGTCAGGTCATTGAGCTACTTTAATTATTATTGGAGAATTAAGGCAAAAAAAAAAAAAGTGCCAGAAAACTCTGGACATAAAAAAAGTTTTTCAGCACAGATGCAACTAGAGATTCCAATGCTAAGTGAAGCAAGTCAGAAAGACAAATGCCATGTGATATCACTTATATGTAGAATCTAAAATATGGTATAAACAGACTTACCTACAAAACAGAAACAGACTCACAGACAAACAGAACGGACTTGTGCCAAAGGTGGGGATGGAGGTGGGGGAGAGAGATGGATGGACTAGGAGTTTGGGGTTAGTAAATGCAAACTATTACATTTAGAATGGATAGGCAGTGAGATCCTACTGTATAGCACAAGGGATTATATTTAGTTTCTTGGGATAGGCCATGACAGAAGATAATATAAGAAAAATAATATCCATATATATGTGAATATATATATGTATATTACTAGGTTACTTTGCTGTGCAGCAGAAATTGGCACAACATTGTAAATCAACTATACTTTAATCGAAAATATATTTTAAAAATTTTTAAGTTTTTCTGATTTTCGAAAAAAAGAGTAAAGCAAAGATTCAGCAAACCTCAGGTTAATATGGTCACTCCTGAATAAGATTTTATAATTGATTATTACACTCTTTGCTTTCCTTCTGGAGGAAACTTACCACTAAGACAGATTTTAGCACACTAAGAACAAGGTTTGTTGGCCAAATTAAGTTTTTATTTGCTTTGTTTAAAACTAGAATGACAGAGAAATGTGAGAGACAGAGTATATTTGCATTTTAGCAAGTCACTAGTGAAAAATCTCCCATTATTTTCTTACGGATAAAATGGGGAAAAATAAGTTAGACCTGACGTAATTAGATGGATTAATAATTTGTTTGACAATTAAACTCATTGCTATCAGCCAGATAGAAATTCCACTCAAAAAGTTTTTTTTTTTCTTCAGTTCTTCATGTTTCAGTAAGCATTCTCCATTCTCTCCTTTTCTCCTTGAAGTAAAGGTCAGTAGTGCCCTGTGGCTCTCTCTGTGGTCCTAATGAACATATTTATCCATGCCTTTTCTGGTATTAAATTTTCAGATGTGACTCACTTGTGAGAAATGGCAAATATATTGTATGACAGAATCTAAATTCAGTACAGTCCAGATGGGCTTGGATGACACATTGCCTGAGTTTAAACAGCTGTCTGCACCCATGAGAGAAGGGGCAGACACGCCTTACTTGTTCCCCGTGTGAAACGCGTTAGCGGTTTGATGGGGTAAGGTAGAGGTAAAGTTGCTACAGAAAACACAGCTTCCAGATGTTACTGCCGGGTGTTCTCCACTGCCATTCCTCTGCCATCCACTAGGGGGTAACCTTGCCTGCGTGGGCAGAATGGCTCGGTTTTATGCCAATTTCCTAAAGTGTTGGAAGAAGACTGTGATTTCTTTTTTAAAATTTATTTTTAATTTTCATGTAGTAAAATTCATTTTGGGGGGTTGTACAGTCCTGTGAGTTCTGACACATGCCTAGATCTTTGTAACTACCTCTCTAGGTTCTCTGACTAGAGAACATGAGCTTCTCTTGGAGCTCCCTCTTTGTGATTCCATTTTTGGCCGATCCAGAGCCCAAGCCAACATACATCAGAGGCACAAACAAACAACACTATGTTGCTATGGAGTCCTGAACTTCCTATCTGTCCTCATGTTCTTATGTGTACTTTTCAGAGTCTTCTGGTAGTTGCTTTATATAATTTGCCCAAAATTTTTAGTTATAATAAGTGGGAGAGGAGTTCCCCTCATGGTGCAGCAGAAACGAATCCAATTAGGAACCACGAAATTGCGGGTTCTATTCCTGGCCTTGCTCAGTGGGTTAAGGATCTGGCATTGTTGTGAACTGTGGTGTAGGTCGCAGATGCGGCTCAGATCTGGCGTTGCTGTGGCTCTGGCATAGGCTGGCAGCAACAGCTCTGATTAGACCCCTAGCCTGGGAACCTCCATATGCTGTGGCCCTAAAAAGAAAAAGACAAAATAATAATAATAGTAAGTGGGAGAGATAGTGTGAGGTGTGCTCACTCCATGTTAAAGAGAATTGAACCTCATGATTTCCTAAACACATGGGATGACAGGGTCACTCTTCATTTCCACTTACATTCTGTTGGTGAGAACTTAACGCCAGGGCCACACCTAGCTGCCAAGCAGACAGGAAAAATGCATCTTCTACCATAAGGTAATGAAACAAGCTGAAACTGTTTTTATTAAGAAGAAAGGAAGAACAGATTTCATAGAACCCTGGCAGTCTGCCATACGGAAAATGGCAAAGAATACATTCAGTGTGTCTTGAAAGAGTAAGATGGCTAATAAGACTTCAGGCTACATGTTTATGAGTATGAAACAGCAGGTTAGAGTGAGACTCTTCTTGCCTTGGTTCATCTTGGGCTCCAGTTTAATAGATAATAGAGACCGAAGTGAGGGTTAGATAAATCACTGCATGGAGAATTACAAAGGAATAGCTACAAATCGGATCAGAACCTGGAGCAGGGGGTCAGTCTGGGCAGGAAATTACTGTGGCAAAAGTTATAACTTTCTCCACAGGCTGCTCCCCTTACCGAGCTTCCATGAAGCCATTTGGAGACTTACAGTATTTGCTCACTACAGAGCTTAGTCAGGGGTGGGCTTGGTGCCTGACTCATACCTAAGGATACAGGTGACTACATACGACCTGCTGCTATAGCCAGTATTTGTTGAGATGAGGAGTGGACTGCAGGTGGGTCATACAGAAGAGAGAGAGCTGATGTGGGGCTTTCCTGAGTCCTGTTTAATCTGTCTACCTGTGTGAGAGGAATGACCCCAACAGCAAGAACATGATGGAGAGGGCTGGATTCTAGGTCCCAAATAATAATCGTTGAGACAACAAACTGAAGCAGAGATACATATGGTAGGGCCAAGAGATTTTTCAGGAAAATAGGCTTCAGAGATGGAATTCTCAGCCAAAGAGTACAAAAACATCCACCGAAGGGAAAAAAAAAAAGCCTTAAACACCTGCCAAGCCCAGAGGGAGCAAAGCCAGGTTATGATTTAAGACTGTTTCTTTCATCTTATCCACTCTAACTCTGGAAAGTTAGAAATTAGCAAGTAGAGAAACAGAGAGAAGCCAGCCACCCCACCACGGTTCACAAGGACATGAATCCACCACCCCTTTTCTGTTGCAGGTTTCCAGCATGAAGCCGACCCAACCAAGTTGATGATTTTGGTTAACATCTTGAAGTAGACGTTTTCATTACTGAATTGAGTCTATGTTTGCAATTAAAACGACCTTAAGAAAATCTATTACTTAAGAGTGAGAAAAAAAATTTTTTTTTACCATCTCTGATTACATTTTAAAGGAAGGTAGGAGAAAAAACAAAGTTATATTTTGATAATGCCACAAACTGTAGCTTGTCAATGTAGTCACTGAAAGTATGGAGTATTTCAGATGCAAGAGGATAAAAATCTGCTCTTATTTTCTCACATAAGAATTGTGAGCATCTGTAGGCACTGTACATGAAGAAGAAAACAAAAAGAAACCATTGACATAAAAGTGACATGATAGTACAGAGATTCAGAAGGATCCTGCTACTATTTTCCCAAACTGAAGGACTCTCACAAGAAAGAGTCCTTGTTCAGTCGTTTTTAACAGGTCATCTAGGTGGACACTCCATAGAGTCATATATTTAATAGAAAGAAGACTTCTTTAATAATCTGGGCTGTCTAGGAAGATGGTGAGCTTCACATCATTGGAGATGCTCAGGCTTCACTGGATGTTGATGTGGCAAGGTTGGACTTAGAGGGAATCCAAACACTGGAAGGGTGGTTGGAGTTAATGGTTTTTAAGGTCCTTTCCAACCTTGAGATTATGGGATTCTGTAATTCTCTGTCCAACTGTTCTCATACTCTTTGAAAACTGTAATATCAAGTCTCAAACACTCCGAGTTAAATTTAGAAGTACATGTATTCTCTCATGTAACAAATATCCACTCTATCTGATCATTTCTGTCTCTTTGAATCTCATAAGAAACCATCCAACTGGAAAGAAACTCCAGCGAGTTTTAAAAATTATGAATCCATACCTAAAATATTCATTGACTAGTGACAGTTTAGCTAAGTCTAAATGATAATCAAATTTGTGATTTGTTTTATAGCAAAAAGAAATGTCCAGCTTCCCTACCTACCCTCCTCTTCCATTGCTGTTTTGACAATCATTTTCCCTCAGTTGTCCGCTAGCTTTTTATAACTCAGTCTACAAGGAGAAAAATAAATTTCTGTTCCAGTGTTTCCAGGCCATTGTCTGGGCACATCTCTCTGGAATACAGTGGAGGAAGCACAGCTGCTCTGTCTAAAGATGCAGCACGGGGTTCCAGGTGCTTGCCTGTTGTTTTTAAGAGTTGTTATGCCAGTCTCTCTTACATTTTTCTCAGATTTTACAAGAGCAGGAATCACATGGTGGATGCTCAATATATAGGGAAACAAGGAACACATCTTTTCATCTCTAACATTGGGGAGGTACTGAGGGAAAACCAGATTGGCCTCATAAAGAAAGCTAGGCAGCTTTGAAGAGTGCTGTGCCTTGCTTTCATCCTCAAATGTAAAATGATCATGTGGAACAGAAAGACAAAGCAAACAAGGTCCCTGAGACCAAGGTGCCAGTAATCTAGTTGGCAAGATAAAATACGAGGAAATATCCATAATAAAAGAAAAGTTACGAGTGTGGTAACTGTTGTGGACAGGAGATTAGGCTCTCAGTTTTGGAGGGAACTTGGAGATTAGTGAGTACATGTGCTTCTTTTTGTAGCTGGGTAAACTGAGGCCTTCCCTACTCCTGCTGTCCTGACATTCCCATTTCCACAGTACTCGAAGCTCCATCCTTCAGCCTGACAGATACTATCGCTTGCCTTCCCAGCAGCTAGTGCCTTTTCCTTGCTGACATGATTTGTTGTTTGGGTAGCAACGTGCTCAGCCTCAGGGTGAATCGTGATTGGTTCAAGGCATGATTATCCTTCCTCCATGCCAGTGATTGATACAGGGATGAAAATGTGACAATGGGATTTAAGGGAAGTCAGCTGAAGGCTTATGGGTAAGCTTTCCTCCTTCATTAAAAAAATAGGCAAGTGAGGAGAAAAGTCTTTTTCGCTTCTTCTTACTTTGCTTCAAGGGTAGATGCTAATTTCTGAGGATGTGGCATGTAGCTGGATCAGACATATTTGTATGATGAAGGGAGACGTTGCTACACATACTAGACGATAGATTGGTAGAATCAAAGGAACTCAGGCCCAATCTCTGTCAAGATTTCTCCTTAGGTACAGTAAATGTCCTTTTGATTTAATTCTCTGTGTATTTTCCTTTTACTTGCAACCATAACATTTCTACATTTTACCTTCTATAACTCTTCTTTCTGCTGTCTTCCTCCCTAACTCACTTTACCAGAAACTCTGGAATCTGGGTTCCATTGTAAATAATTCAGATGTCATCACAACACTCTTGTCCCTGACCTCTGGTTCTCCTCAGAGAGCCCTGAATCTGTTGCAGCCCTTTCAGAAAATCGTGTCATTCTTCATTCTCCTAATGTCACAGGGATCAGAGGTAAAGATGACATTGTTTTAGATACGCACTGCCTTGGTGGATCATTAATTTTCCGCTTTTATGAGGGGGAAAAATCCCCTTCCTTTGAGGAGGCAGGAGGAAACAGATTGTGATGATTCCTTATTATGTTTAATGATAACCACCATCTGGTTAAGACATCCTCTACCTCTGCATCTTGTTGCTACTCCCTGCTGCCCCCATCTAAGAAACTCCTTCAAATTTCTGTTCTGAAGACTCTGGCAACTGGTTCATAGATTTCCTTTTTGCTCCCTAAACTATCATCATGGTGATTTCAGGATTCGTGTCAATGCCATTTCTAGTACTTGAATTCTAGCAATAGGTGTTCAGCCTCTCACTGAAATTATTCTTTCATGATGGATGATACTGATGTCATGGTTTTAATGCATGTAAGCAAATTCTTTGACACCTCTTCAGTCAAGAAGAGATGGGTCTGCATTCCCTCTCTCTGAATTGAGCCAGCCTGAATGAATCTGTACTAACAGATCACATGCACAGGAAGTGACATTATATGACCACTGAAGCTAAGTTAGAAAAGATCATGCAACTTCTTCCCAATTCACTTGGGATATTCATTCTAGAGGGACTAGTCTCCAAGTAAGAGGTCCAGTTACTCTGGGCCATGTTGAAGAAGTTATGAATAGGTGCTCCAGACAGTGCTCCCTGTGAAACCTCCAGCTGACAGAGAGCATCAGTGGATAGCCTTGTTCGTAAACAACCTTGGACATCTGGTTGCACTTTCGGATCATTCCATCCCCAGCCATTGAATGGCCCATTGCTTTTGAGTATTTCCAGATAAAGTCTAAAATGTCATGGGGCAAAGATAAGCCATGACCACTGGGCCTTGTTGGAATTTCAGACACAGAATATGTGAACATATTAAAATGTGTTATTTTATTATGTTAAAATAAAATGTCACTATGTTATGTTATAAAAACATTTTATTCTGTTACGTTACGCTGTTAAGTTTTGAGATATTGTGTTTTGCAACAATAGCAACCAGAATGCTTACCATTGGCTTTCAGGGGAGTATAGTTTATCTAATGCTCTTTTTTTCAAATTAAGAGTTTATTTTTTAAGAGCAATTTTAGGTTTATAGCAAAACTGGGTGTAAGATAACAGAGATCTCCCATATTTTTCTTGCCCCTACACGTGCATACCTCCCCTATGATCAACATTCTCTACCAAAGTGGTGCTTTTATTACAATTGATGAGCCTATATTGACATATCATAAACCCAAAGTTTATGTTATGGTTCACTTTTCTTTTGGTCTTCTTAGGGCCATACACACGGCACATGGAAGTTCCCAGGCTAGGGGTCAAATTGTAGTGTAGCTGCTGGCCTACTCCACAGCCACAGCAACACCAGATCCGAGTTGCATCTGGGACCTATACCACAGTTCAAGGCAATGCTATATCCCCCACTCACTGAGCGAGACAAGGGATTGAACCCTCATCCTCATAGATAGTGGTTAGGCTCACTACCACTGAACCACAATGGGAACTTCCATTATGGTTCACTCTTGTTTTGTACATTCTGTGTGTTCATCCAGTGATGCTCCCTGAAGTCCTCAAGAGAGGACTTTCCAAATCAGGGAAGCAGGATGGAACAGACTGTGATTGTACCTGATTATACCCCATAATGACTACTGGATTTTGAATGCCACCATTGTTCCTGACACTGTGCTTAGGTTAAGAATGTGAATTTTGATATCAAACAAATCTGGATTCAAACTTATCAGTTGTGTGATTTGGAGCAAAAAGCCTCTCTATATTTCTAAGACTCATTTCCTCATCTGTAAAATGGGAAAAAAAACTAACAACCACCTCATGGAATAGTTTTTAAAATTAAATAAGAAGGCCATTCTTATTTAACCTTAAAAAAATATATATATATACATATAGTATAAAGCCATTGAAATTCAATAATGGTAAATATTTGATAACAACACAAGAATTTGATTTGTGAAGGGCAGAGGTGAGAGATGAAGTCAATGGAAGGAGAGGGTAGAGTTTTAGAATGTTGAGTGTTGGGCAAAGGAGTTTGGAACACAACTGAACTACAAGTTTAAAAAATTTTTAATGTTAAATAATTAAAAATAAATATAATCTTTTAATTATGTGTGAGCAAGTGGCTTTAGTCTTCTAAAAATTTTATTTAAGACAATAGTGTTTATAAATTTATTTTAAAAATACTTAGTTAAATAGTTCAAGTATAGAGCAAAATCCAGAAAAAGTAGTATATTCTTCACTGAGGGCCTCCCTCCTCCCTCCCACCCAGTTGCTAATATATAAACGCCTTCATGTTTTATTAGATGAAGTTGGTAGGGGGTGCACAGTGAATGGGAAGGGGAAACCTTGGAGCAGGGAGGCTAGTCGGGGTCTTTCAATACAGACATTTCTTGTAGGCACATGGTTATGGTTCCAGAATGGGTGGGAGGCTGGATGGGAAGGTGTGGAATGAGAGACCCCAGCACGGAAGACTTGACAGGCTTTGGTTTTCTGGGAGATCTGTGGTCACCTCCCCAGCCTCCAGTGTCATTGCATAAATCATTTTTTTCCTTTTGCTTTGGGGAAAAAAATAACATTAACAAACTGCAACTACTAAACAGGTTACCCTAAGACGTGTGAGCAATTTTGTTAGAAATATCAATTCTACATATTGCAGCAAAGGAAACATGGAATGTTTGCCAAGTTCTTGTGAGAAATCTCTGTCTAAAAATTGTGCCAGCTTGCTAAATATAGAGTTGTTATGAAGAACTGAGCCAAGTGGCCACTCATCCCACCTCAGAGAAAATGATGGGGTTATGCTGGATCTTACCCCACCAATTGATCCACTCCAAGGGACTTAGGAATGGGTCAGGGCACCTTTCTTCCCTGGAGTCACAGTCTTCTGGTGTCTGAAGCTGTTTCTTCCCACAAAAAGTGGCAGGAAATGTTCATATATCCTCCTACACCTGAGAAAGAAAAAAAAGTCACATGCAGATGGCTGAAACAATGCTGGGTGCTATCTGGATATCACTTAATATTTTTCCACGTAGAGAATCCAAAAAGGGTAGGAAAGGAACTCTTTGAATCCTCTCATAATGTCCTGAGACCTCTGTTCTATTGCTTTATTTTTATTTTATTTTTTGCAGCACCCACAGCATGTGGAAGTTCCCGGGCCAGGGCTCCCACCCATGCCACAGCAGGAACTGCAGTGACAATGCCAGATCCTCAACCCCTTCTGCCACAAGAAACTTCCTGTTCCATTGCTTTTTAAAAACAAAATTAAAGTCAGTTTCCAAGGAAGGAATCACCTTTAATATTAGAAAACAATTAAAAATGTAATTGACTGAATATAAAAGTATCAAAATGGCTCATGATATGAAGGCTGTAGGAGGGAGATCAGCTAGGGGAAAAGAAGTGTGTTTGTGGTTTTGGATAGCATGAGGATAAGCATGCAAATTGTTGTTTGGAAAGGTAATATGTATCCCTATGCAAGCATACAAAAGCCTGCTTGTGGAAGAAAATGGCAGAATACTTCAGTAGTGAGTTGCATTTTGTCCCCACAAAAGACGTCCAAGTCCTAATCCTTGGTAAGTGTAAATATGATCTTATTTGGAAACAGGGTCTTTGCAGATGTAATTAAGGTAAGGATCTTGACATCATTGTGGATCTAGGACCAACCCTAAATCTAACACCAGTGTCTCTTTGTAAGAGAGAAAGGGAGATGGGACAAAAACAGACACAGAGACGGAGGCCATGTGTGGACAGAAGCAGAGATTGGAGTGATGCTTTACAAGCCAAGGAATATTAAGGATTCCTGCAGCCACTGGGAGCTAGGGAACAGGCTGTAACAGAGTCTCCCTCAAAGCCTGCAGAAGGAACCAACCCTGACAGCTTGATTTTGGACTTCTGGCTCCATAGCAGTAAAGGAATACATTTCTGTTGTTATACGCTACTCAGTTCATAGTCATTTGTTACAGCAGCCTCAGAAAGAAATCCAACCACCCATAAACAAAATGCGCACACACAAAGAGGGGACTCAGAACTAGAAAAAAGGACCTTGGTAGGTGTAGAACTGTGGTGTTCAACATGGTAGCGTTAGCCACACATGGCGACTCTAATTAAAGCTGGACAAAGTGAAAAACAAATTCAGTTCCTCAGTTGCACTAACCACAGTGTGAGTGCTCAATTGCTATATATGGCTCATAGTTAAGTCCTGGGACAGCACAGAGAGAGCATTTCCATCATTGCAGGAGGTGCTACTGGACAGCGTTGCTGTAAGAGCCCACAAATCAAGGTTCCATCTTTAGGGGCAAGTGGTGTATGTGGAGGCTTCATATCTGCCTTTTTATGCACACCTGCACTGAAAGATAGAAGTTATCACCAGTAGCATCACTTTCAATTATGAAGGAAAAACAGCAGCCAGGTGTAAATATAGTACAACCACCTGTCTCAGGCTTTCTCCCACATACCGTCTTCCAAAAAAACAAACATATTAAATGATTGTATTGATAGACAATTCTCTTTCAGGGCAGCATACCAGACTGCTAGGACAGAAACCATCAAACATGTTCTTAGCTACAAATGCTGTGTGAGTCATATCCAGGTGAACATATTTATTTGATTCCCTTCCTTCCTTGTATATTTCTAGTTCATCTTAAAATTTTAAAAGGAATGTTTCCCACTTACAGCGATTTACCCTCTGGTGGGCTCTGTAGCTTTTGAGAACAGCAGGAGCTTCCTGATGGGCTTAGAAAACTGGGGAAAGATTCTTAACAGGGGAATAATGTGATGTACACTTGATTTCCCCCAGAAGATGAATCTGGCAATGATGTTAGAATGATTTGAAGGGGTAGAGACTGTTGGCTGGGTGGTCTTGATGAAAATGGGAAAGAAATTATGTTCTAAATTGCAAAAGCTGCTGTCACCAAGATCCACCTGTTCAGAGCTATCTTTAGCTGCATTTGGGAACAATTTATCCACATAACCTTTCTTTCCTTTACTTTTTTCATCTCCAGGTATAGATGAGGAGGAATTTGCAACATTAAGATGGGGAACAGTATCACAGGATTGTATGTGTGTGTGTGCGAGAGAGAGAAAGAAAGAGGAAGAGAAAGAGGAGAAAGAAAGAGAGAGTGAAGGGGGTCAGGTTGTGAGAAACTTAAGTGCCATACCATCCATTCTATCTATAATCAGCAAAATGCACCACCATATGTTGTTCTCATCATCCTCCTTACATGGACGTGCCTCACTCATCTCATCTGCCTCATCCCTATGGCATTCTCCCCCTCTTTGTAAATGGTACCCCCTCCACTCAATTGCTCAAGCCAGAAAGCTGGGAGCCATCCTTATTTTGTTCCCTTCTCTTTCTCTTCTTTCTCCTCTTCTATCTAATCCATCAAGACAAACTGTCAATTCTCTCTCTCTCTCCTTCTCTCTCTCATTCTGTCCATCTCTTCAGCCACCACCCTGGTCACCTGCCAGTATATTTTGTTTGGGTTGTAACTATAGCCTTTTTGTTGGTCTCTCGTATTGAGTTTCTTTCTTAACCTCAGAGCTTTGCAGACTCCTCTTATTGGAGCCATCTTCTCTCTGTTCTTGAAGTTTTGATGCCTTCTCAGATATAGGGTCCAGTTTTTATATCACTTCCTCAGAGAAGGCTTCTCTGATTCTCACTAAGTAATATTCCCCTTGTTCTTTTTCTTCAGTGTATTTTGTGTCCTACATAGATCTCAAATAATTTGTCATGAGTTCAGTTACTGACATGTTTCTTTGACTATTGTCTGTTCTCCCAGGAGCCGCAAGCAAGACAAGGGCAGAGATCATGGCTGTCGTGTTCACCCAGTCACCAGTGCAGAGCCTTAGAACAGAGTACGTGCTCCATAAAACAAATTGAAAGAATGGATAAGTGAGTGAGTATTCAGACTTCTCTTACTGTTCCTTAGCTGTTCATCATAATCTTTCTCATGCTTTAAGACATCTCTAGTGTCAGCTCTGCAAGAAGTCTTTCTCCAATCCCTTCACTCAAAATGAACCTCACTTTGAGCTCCTATGCTTTTTGTTTAAGGAATTGACATTGAAAAGTAATATATGAAGTAGTTGAGAGAACAGGCTTTGGAGTAAGTAGGACTTGGGTTGAATCCTTGCCTAGCATTTGTCACCTTTGTGATCTAAAACTCTCTGACTTTTAATTTCATTACACCAGGGAGAATATTTCCAACCTCAATGGTATAAGATGCTTGGTCCATAGAAGCAGACTCAATAGGAGTTGATAGCTACTATTAAATTTGTTCATAATTTTGTATGTATTTTTAGGTAAATATTTTGAAAGCAAGAAATAATGAAACCTAAATGACATGGCTGAAAGCATTTGATGTCTGTGGACCAGGTCAAGAGACTAGCCCAGGTTCTGGAGTCATAAACATCTGGTTTCAATCCCCAGAGTATTAGCTGTGACCTTGTGTAGATTTCTTATTCTATTGAAATGTCATTTTCCTGGTATGATTAAACTGATACTATTTCAAAAGGGGAGTTGTGAGGATTAAATACATTGTACACAAAGGTCAAGGGGCAATGTATAGTCATAGCTGCATAAAATACCTTTAATACTAGAACCATGTCATTCAACCAGGACAGAAACTTGGTCAAAACAAAGATGATCAAAACTGACATGACTAAAACAATGCTAGTAGAACTCCTGTAAATTTCTTCAAGTATCCCAACTTACCAGAACCTGATAAAAAAGATTTTTTTTAGATTGATTCAGTGCAAAGATCTGGACATTTCTCCAATGCCTGCCCATTTTTTCTAGGGAGTGGCTACAATAGCTATGAGTTCAAGGTGAACTCTGGCTGGGACTGGATTAACACAAAATGTGGTGTGTTTCAAAGGCTCCTGATCAGCTGGTAGATTTGTCTTCTGGAAGACATCTGAGAAATCTGGAGGCAGATAGAACACAAAGCCTTCTTCAGAAGAAAAAAATAAATATCTGACTCTAGGGGGTGTTATTCAGACATTCCTAGTGTTCAATTGTTGAAAGAGATATGTATGAAATTTTAAAAATTAAAAACATTAAAAAAGAATATTTCCAAATAAAGGAGAAGAACTGGGGTCATGTGTTGGGTGGAATGAGTTCCTTCAAAAGTTACATTTACCTAGAATCTGTCATAGACCTCAATTAGAAAGACAATCTTTGCAGATATAATCAAGTTAAAATGAGGTCATGCTGGGTTAGGTGGTTTCCAAATGCAGTGTGACTGGTGTCTTTGTAAGAAGAGGGGGATTTGGACACAGGCATGAAGGGAAGGTAGTCATGGGACAATGAAGGCAAATTGTAGTGGTATTTCCAAAGCCAGAGTATTCCAAGGATTGTTAACAACCACCAGAAGGTACATGAGCATTCTCCCCTGAAGCCTATGGAGGGAGTCAGGTCCTGCTGGCACCTTGATTTCAGCCTTCTATCCTTCAGGCCTTTGAGAGATTAAACTTCTATTGTTTTGACTATAGAGCTATTCTCATGTGTGGTGATTTGTTATAGCAGCCCTAGGAAATTAAAACAGGCCAGAATCTGTACTATAAGATCATGAACTCTGCCAGATTCTAGCTCTGTATCCTTGGGTAAATTCTCCAAGCCTCAGTTTTCTTTTTAAAAATTTTATTGGGGTATTTTTTTTTCTTGTTTTCCCCCATGATAGTTAAAATTTTTTATTAAGGTGTAGTTGATTTACAGTGTTCTGTCGATTTCTGCTGTATAGCCAGGTGACCCAGTCATACACATTTTTTCCTCATATTATCTTTAATTATGTCCTATCACAAGTGATTGGATACAGTTCCCTGTGCTATACTATACAGAAGGAGCTCATTGCTTATCCACTGTAAATGTAAAAGTTTGCATCTACTAACTCTAAACTCCCCTGTCCATTCCACTCCCTTCCCCTGCCCCTTGACAACCACAAGTCTGTTCTCTGTATTGTGAGTCTGTTTCTGATTGGGGCACAGTTGATTTACAATGTTGTATTAGCATCATGTTTATAGCAAAGTGGATCAGTTATACATATACATGTATCCAACACACAAACCCCATAGGTTATTACAGAAAGTTGAGTAAACCTCCCTGCACTATGCAGTAGGTCTTTGTTTTGTATATAGTAGTTTGTGTATGTTAATCCCATCCTCCCTATTTATCCCCCCTCCACCGATTTCCCCTTTGGTAATCCTAAATTTAATTTTGAAATCTTTGAGTTTGTTTCTGTTTTATAAACAAGTTGTTTTGTATCAGTTTTATTCGTTTCCACTTATAAGTGATATCATGTATCTTTCTTTCTCTGTCTGCTCAGTATAATATCTGGGTCCATCCATGTTGCTACAAATGGCATTATTTCCTTCTTTTCTATGGCTGAGTAATATTCCATTGTATATACGTGCCACATCTTCTTTATCCAGTTCTCTGTTGATGGACATTTAGGTTGTTTCTATGTCGTGGCTGTGGTAAAAATAGTGCTGCAGTGGACACTGGGGTGCATGTATCTTTTAGAATCATGGTTTTCTCCAGATATATGCACAGGCTGGGGTTGCTAGATCATGTGGTAGTTCTTTATTTAGTTTTTTAAGAGTGTGAACTCAAAGCCAGGAAAAGATAGAACAAGAAAATAAAATTACAGGCCAATTTCCATGATGAACATAGATGCAAAATCCTCAATGAAATGCACACAGATTGAATTCCATAGCACTTTAAGAGTCATACCCCATGATGAAGTGGGATTTATCTCTAGGATATAAGAATGGTTCATTTGAGACAACATGGATGGAACTTGAAGACATTATGCTAAATGAAATAAGCCAGTCACTGAAGGACAAACACTGCATGATTCCACTTTTATGAAGTATATAAAACAGTCAGAATGATAGAAGCAGAACATAGAATGGTGGTTGCCAGGGGATAGTGGGAGGAGGAAATGGGGAGTCCTTATTCAATGGGCACAAAGTTACAGTTCTTCAAGATGAATACATTCTGGAGATCTGCTGTGCAAACATTGTGTCTGCAGTTAACAATATGATATGCATTTAAATGTTTGTTAGGAAAGTAGATCTCATGTTAGATGTTCCTATCACAAAAAACAAAACCAAAAAAAGCAAAGGGAGGAGTACTCTTGTAGCACAGTGGGATAAGGATCCAGTGTCCTCACTGTAGGGGCTTGGGTTGCTGCTGTGGTATGAGTTCCATCCCTAGTCTGGAAACTTCCACATGCCATGGGCGTAGCCAAAAAAAAAAAAAAAAAAAAAGAAAGAAAGAAAATGGACGTGAGCATGAGGAAAGTTTTGGAGGTGATGGATATGTTTATTATCTTGATTGTGTTGAAGGATCATGGGTGGATGTGTATGTCCAAACCCATCAAATTATACAGATTAAATATGAGCAGTTTTTTTTACTATATTTATATATTAATTATAATCAATTAAAGCTGCAAAAAAGTGTTAGTGAATTATAGGAATATTAATGAAAGTTCTTTGAGGTATGTTGCAAAAAAGAAAAGGAAGAAAAACAGTGTGTAGTGGATGCCTGTAGAACCCCGTTTCTTGTTGCCTCCGTCTTACACTAGGTATAATTGACATGAATCGCCCCTGGCCTGCCCCCTGCATGTCTTACATTTGGCCCCAGGGTATCTCTACTGCAGCCACAATGGGGCACCTTTGGGACTCACTGCTCTTAGACATTACAGCCCTTGAAGTGTTGTGATGTCAACACTCTACAGCTCTTGACCAAAAGGAACAAAGTCCAGGGGGAAAATATCCTTCTTCTTAGAGCTCAGATAATTGCGGGGTGCTTTCTACATAGCTGCCTTCATTAGTTAGAACGTCAGTTGCCCACAGAGTAGATCAACCAGATCACACACCCTTTGATTGGTTTTCCACACGTTCCTGTTTCAGTCTTCCTAGTTTCTTCTCCCTTTCCTTGATCACATCCCCAAATAAGCTACCTGCACACAAGCCCTTGTCACAGGCTCTGCTTTGGGGGGAACCTAGGCTATTACGTGGTGATAATTGTGGTACTGATCTCACAGTGTTGTTCTGAAGATGGACATTGAAGTGTGCGCCAAGTCCTTTGTCTAGTAGTAGCTGGCACATGGAAAGTACCCAGTAAATGTTAGCCATTTCCCCATGTGAGATGAAATGTTCTGGAAGAGGAATTTGAGATGTGCTGTCATCAATCTCTCTAAGTGTTGTGTGGATGCCTAATGGTAAAAGTCAGTTTGTGGTTTTTCAGCTCCAGCTCTCATCTTCATTAACACAAGTGGGACTGTAACGGTAGAAAACAAGATATCAAATTTCACTCCCCTTATGACACCCACTTGAAGCCCTGAACCCGAGAACTAAAAGCGAAATAAAACTATTTACCAGCCAGAGGGAAAGGAAAATAACAGCATGTGGCTTGTAAACTTAACAAATGTAATCACAGTAATTGAGCAGCCCAGGAAATAATTTGGCCAGCATAATTATATTACAGATTACATATTGCACAATTAAACAATTGCGTTTTGGCCACAAATGGAACTCCAAATATACAATTTGTGGTGAAGTGGAGAGGTAATTTAAAATGAGAAAAGAAAAGCAAAGGCCCAGAAATGCATTTACATTTATATCCATATTAAAGGGAATATACCAAGGAGAGTAACAAGGAAAAAAAGCAGTATTTTCAACAGAAAAAATTACAACTGAGTTGAATGAATTTTGCCAAATACTATGTACATGCCTTGCCACTATTTGAATTTCCAACATGTGTAAACCTCCTAAACTCAGTATTTCTTAAGGAGACATTCTGTAGTAGGGGTTCTTGATTCAGCTTCTTAAAATGGATTAATAAAGTCCTTAATTCAGTGGAAAATTCCAATATCCAATCACCAAAAGATGTTGGAGGAGTCAAATCTTATTTTCCTTGTCAACTATATACATTCCTAAAGTATGCTGATTGGTATACCTATGCACAAGAGAAATAAATTGCTTTTCTCATTCTGCTTTTCCAGATTCTTGGGAATTTGATCAGTTTGTCTGATCCTCATCAAGTATTTATTGTGGACTTTCTATGTTCCAGATTCTATTCTGGGGGTATGGCGGGGAACTTAGTGGACACGATTCTCTCATGAAAAGGCATGTTAGATGAGAGAAAATAAACAGTAAACAAATTACTACAAACAATTCAGGAGATGATTACAAATGTATAAAACATGAAAATGTAAGGGTGGGGGATACTCTGTGTGCTCACAGCAAGGTGTTCTAACCAAGTCTGGGAGGAAAGCGAGGACTAGATCAGGGAGGGGGACCCCAAGGACCTATATTTACATTGTGATCTGGGGATCCTCAAGGAAAATAGGACTCCCTACTTATTTTACAATTAGTAATGGGTAAGGAAGCCCTTCTGGAATTTATTTTATTTTATTTTATTTTATTTTATTTATTTATTTATTTATTTTGCATGGGGTCCCCAAAGTCCAATTTCTGCTGCAGATGGGAACCATATAAAGGGAAAAGCTATTGGAGAAAATATTTCCCTGTCAGAAAATGAATCGTTAAGAGCTCCTATTGTGGCTCAGCAGTTTAAGAACCTGACTAGTATCCATGAGGATGCAGGTTCAAAACCTGGCCTCCCTCAGTAGGTTAAGGATCCAGCCTTAAGCTGCAGCATAGGTCACAGATGCAGCTCGGATGTGGCTTTACTATGGCTGCGGCATAGACCTGCAGCTACAGCTTCAATTTGACATCTAGCCTGGGAAATTCCATATAATGCAGGTGTGGTGCCAAAATGGAAAAAAAAGAAAGAAAGAAAAAGAATCTTCAAAAACAACCTCTAGCACAACATTATAAATTAGCTATACTTTCATTTAAAAAAATTAAACCAAAAAAAGGGAACCTCTCAAAACTCTACAAAAAATAAAAATAAATTTAAAAAACCCTCAATAATTTGCAGATGAGTTCTATGATAATTCTTGGTTTATGTCCTGGAAATCTGGAGATTTAATCTATCTTGCCTACCAAATTTTTGAAAAGTGCTATTTAAAACACCTAGATTCTCCATGTTCAGTCCTTGGAGTTTAGGGACTGCATACCACCAGCGGTTTTGAAAAATTCACAGAGCAATACTCATCGTGGTCCCCATTTATCGAGTGCTTTGCTGTGAGCCAGAATCCCTGCTGAGAGCTTTGTCCTGCTCGGTCTTCATGATAGTCCCTGTTCTTTGCCCTGTTCTGCACATGGGACAATTGAGGTTTCCATAGGTTAAGTAAATTGTTTTAGGACCTCAGCTAGTGAGTGGCATATCTGGGATTGAACCCAGGGTCTCTCTGATCCAAATATCTGCTCCTTAGCATTTTGCTATTAGGCTGTTCGTTGTTTTAAAATAAAAAGAAGAAAGAAAAAGAGCAAGTGCCTCATTAGCAATAGGTTGGCTCCAGGCTGTAGTCAGCTATCCTCTAGGTCTGGTTCTCAAAGTGTGGTCCCCAGAGTAACATTGTCAGCATCATCCGGAAACTTAATAGAAGCAGGTGCTCTGCTGAATCTGAACCTCAGGAGGTGGGACCCAGTACTCTGAGTTTTGACAAGCTAACAGGGATTGGAAGCCAATTAAAATCCGAGAACCACTGGTCTAGGCAAATGTGGAAGGTTCTGCAGTGCCCTTCTGTTTGTTTGGGGTCCAACCGTGTCAGATGACAAGGTGAATCTGATTCATTGTCTTCTTCGGTTGAGACAGACAAAATCTAAAATCAGGAACTAGATTTTTCACTCAAGCTTCGAATTCAGAGCATTTTCATGATGTGGGATTTCTCCCTTCGTTGCCTACCCCAAACTGATTTATAATTGATCTTTGATCCCTGAGCTTTTTTATTTTTGATTCTATCAACTACTGTTTAATACAGATGACCTCATTAAGAAACTTCCTCTGTTCCCCTCAAGGTCCCGGCTTTGTTTATATTTGAGTGTGTGTATCTTAAGTGGAAAATGTGTCAGACCCAGGTTAGAATGTGAAAAATCTTATTGGAGCCTGGGAGTGTAAATTTTCCAGGTGAATTTAATGAAGGAACTTTCTCCCCAGGACAGAGGGAGTCCAACGCCACAGGGAAGACGTTAGTAATAAAAGCAAAGGAAGTAAAAGAAAAAAGACAACAGTGAGAAAGGAAACTATTAGATATGTGGAATTAGTTTCTTTCTCACCAAAAGGAAAACTATATCAGAGTGAGATGGAAAGTCACTGGACAAGGGACATGACCTGGGTTATGGTTTTATTTTATTTTATTTTATTTTTTTGGTGTGTTTTTTTCTCTTTCTGGTAAATACTAACCTGAGACTCCGCTTTACATGACTTGCAGGTCCCATTAAAGAGAGATAATGACCTGAGATGAGTTTTGTGGGTCACCTCTCCAGATACAGAATAATCACAGAATAATCAAATCAATTTGGAACATGCTGCATATCTTCTCTGTTTTGGAGGTTTCGGTGTATGGTAAGCATTCTCTCGGCACATAAGCTGTTTCAATAAGTGTGTCCCAACATTATTTGATCTTAGCACCATTTTTATAGGTCTTTAGTACTAAATGGTCCTTGGTGCATTGAGGTGACATGGCCGACTTTGTGACTATCTTTCTACTTACTTCACAGCTTGGCACTTGCTGGTTGATGCTGTTTTGACTCACTGTCTGGAATGGACGGCGGGTCTCCAGGTGTGGTAAATGGACTATGCACTGGATTCTCCAGGGCAAAAGCACTGAGATGGAGGCGTTGGGCGGGAAGTCCTATTCACTGACACCACTGTTGCATGAAACTCTCCTAGGTAGTTTTCCGGTCCATGTTGGAAAATATTTCATGATAGATAGCTTGCTCTGAGTGTTCTCTTTTGCAGTGTCTAATTTGAAGATAAAAGTAATCAGACTCAGCCTTGGCTAAAGGGTTTTGAGGAAAACATCCTTCCTGGAGGCAGCAAAGAGGCCTAGGAGAATAATGAAGTTGGCCTGAGCCTGTCTCAACCTCTTTCTTCTTGGCAATAAGATCTTCCATCATAATCGCAATACTGCCCGTTTTCTAAAGGGCTTCTTAACCTTGTGTTGTCCTACATGGCCAGAGCCCTGCTTCCCTAGTCAGTATCATTTCTCACCACTCACCAGCTCCCATGCCATCTAACTCTTTCAGTCTCCTAAATACACAAGTACTGTCTCTCTTTACTGGACCATGTTGTTCCTTCTGCTCCAAACACTTCCTCTTTCCCTAACTAACCCCCACTCCTCATTTGCGTCTCAGTTTAGATTTTACTTACCCTGGGAAGCCTTTTATATTTGTTGGGGCTTTTGAGTTGCAAGAGGTAGAAACCAAATCTGGCTTGTTAAGCAAAAAAGATTATTACATGGATTATGAGGTTTTAGAGCATCCTGACTTGACTGGAACTGCTTACTGTTGCCAGTGTTGATACCAAACCTGATTTAGAAACTTGATTTTCCAACCAGTGTAGCTGCTAAGGTTTGGATGCCTTGAAGGCCAAATGGTTCCACGAGGGGACTTTGTATTCCTCTTTCACAATTTTAAATCTAAGTCTCTCAGATATGAGCCCAATTAGTGTGGTCTAGGGAACACACCTGTGCCCCAGTTAAAAAAGAGGCTAGGTTTCAAGTTTCCTGGGTCCTATTTTAGGGAAGAGGGATGCATAAGGAGAAAAAAAAAAAAGATCAAACATGCTGACAAATGTTCACCATCCATTTCCTGGTTTTTTTACTCTGGGTTGGCTGCCCCTCAGCACACTGCATTTCCTCATCTTGGCATTTCCTTCCCACCTCCACATGGTAATAAGCTCTTTACTGTTTTGTAACTTTCCCCAGACTGCCTATGAGAGAAAGGGCTATGTTCTGTGAATTTCTGTGTATTCACAATTGCATTCCCAGTCCCCAGCTTAGTATTGCTTGCACACAGTAAGTGCTCAATAAAGATCTATTGAAAAAATACATTTGGCTCAATTAGTTTGGCTTTCATCAAGCTGGCATTTAAGGAACCTACATCTCATACCTGATGATTTTTCCTATTATGACACCCCCCAGCTTTTCTTTTCTCCCACCCCTGCCCAGCTTTATGAGATATAATCGACAAATTACATTGTGGAAGTTTAAGGTGTAAAGTGAAATGATTTGATATATGTATATCTTGTGAAATGATTGCTGTAGAAGATTAGTTAACATATCCATCATCTTACATAGTTACCTAATTATTATTATTATTATTATTTTAGTGGTAAGAACTTAGAAAATTTCAATATGCAATTCAGTATTGTTAACTATAGTGACCACGCTGGACATTGCATCCCCAGAACTTACTCCCTTTATAACTGGAAGTTTGTACTCTTCAGCATTTCATCATTTCTCCCACCCCTCCCTCAGCCTCAGTAACCACTAATCTACTCTGTATGAATTAGACTTTTTAAGAGTCCATGTATGTGAAAGATGATGCAGTGTTTTCCATTCTCTGTCTGACTTATTTTACATAGAATAATGCCCTTGAGATTCATTCACATTGTTGCAAATGGCAAGATTTCCTACCTTTTTAATGGCTGAGTATTGTCCCATGGGCATTTTTCCAACATCAGACACTCAGGTTGTTTCCATGTTGTCTTGGCTATTGTGAATAATGATGCCATAAGGGTGGCGGATGCAGATAAAGATTGTGATATCATTTCCTTTGGATATACACCCAGAAATGGGGTTGCTGGTTCAGCCTTACTTTTTTAAACTTTACCTAATTCTATCACTGAAGCAAGGAAAACTGCCTTGGGTTCTAATCTTTTTAGTGAAATGGGCTCTGGGAAGTTACAAGCTTTTGTTGCTCTTGTATCCTCAACCATTGAATGGAACCATATTCTCAACCAGGAGGATAACTCAGGAGTAAAACATTTCCTCCTGCCTAACTTCCACGTTGCTCTTTCTGGCCCCTGCCTCACTACATTAGCTTCCCTGATTATGCCATTCCAGTAATGATTTTGCCTTTTATATCTGGAGAGTTGACTTTGCTTCTTTAGCTTTAGGCCTGCTAGTTCCAGTTCCTTCCTTTTCCTACTAGCCCAGCACAGAGGGCTTATTATTGCTCAGGGTCAAGACCAAATGAGGGTGGGTGAGTGGAAGAATATAACACTCCATTTTAGCCTCACCGAATTTGAATTAGGGATGGAGTAGCCCAGTGGAAAATGTCATGCAGGCAGTAGTAGGAAATATTGATCTTAAGCACATGCATGAAGTCAGAGCCAGAGCTTAGAATTTGAGAGTCACCAGAAAAGGAGAGCAGATACAGTATAAGAATCCCCAAAAACTAATGTAGGATGAGAAAAGAAGCAAGGACTGGAGTTCCCACTGTGGCACAGCAGGTTAAGGATCCGCTGTTTTCACTGCAGCAGATTGGGTTGATGCTGTGGTGTGGGTTCAACCCCTGACCTGGGAACTTCCACATGCTGGAGGTGTGGCAAAAAACAAAAACAAAAAACAAAAAAAGCAAGGACCAAACTTTCAGTCTGTGTGCAAGCCAAGGGGAAGAGACTGTTCAGATGAAGAAATCAAGAGTATGAAATATGGAAGAAATAAAGGAAGGATTGAGTAAATTTATGGAGAGAGAAAAATATGAGGTAAAGGATATAATGGAAAGGATTTCCTTGGAAAGAATAGGGAAAATATCCTTAAAATGAGAAGGAAAATAAGCAAGAAGTGAGCAAGAAGAAGTGAAGAGCCAGAGACGTAAGAAAGTGGGGGAGGGGTCCTAAGGGAATTTCATGGCTGATGGCTTTTATTTTTTCATATCTGCTGAGTGTTATGGGACTAAGATGTCCTTGAGGCATTGAAAAGAATGGAAGATTTGAAAGAGCTGCTCTCAGGAAGGAGAAAGAGATATTTAGGGATGCAGTAAGGTATCAGGATCTAACAGAGTAGAATGATGTGAATTTGTAATAGCTGCCATTACTGCCTTTATGTATGGTGATAGCAAATTATCCAAGTTTTAAATTCTTCTGGAATAAAGTAATAATTTGAGGTATAGATACAATTAAAAATAGAAAAAAAAATGAGGTATACCTAATAAAATCTCAAATTAATTTTCAGCAAGTCACATTCCAGGTTTTCTTGGGAAATGTTTAAGTGTGACATATCTCAATACAGTAGGGCTAGAAGGAGAACTAGTACTTATTGAATGTCAATGGCACCTCAGACCCTTGGCTATGTGCTTTATATGCACCATCTAACTGAACCCTTACAGCATTTTTGAAGGAGGCAGCTAATATCTCTTTCATAGTGAGGCAGAAAATGAGATTTACAAAGGTAATTTATTCAAGGCCACTCATCCAGCAAGTGGAAGAGAGAAGATTTGAACCTTAAGTCTTGGAATGTCAAAGTCTGGACTCTTTTCACTTCTGTATGTTGTTCTTCAATAAGACCAGAAAAATCATCTTATAACGTTGGTCTTTTATTATAAGGTGCACCTTGCCATCTAGGTAATTCCTGATTTTGTTAAACATATAAAAGTTTGAAGCTATGGTTTAATGTGCTACTCTTCAGCGTTTAGGCATAAAAGATATTTGAGGGAAGAGATGGATAAAGGAGAACTTTGGAATAATTTCTAGAGATGCCTTAAGAAATTCATACTTTCTTCTAGAATATGGAAGAAGTTTTCAGGCGTTGAAGTGAATTCTCAATGAGAAATGAGAAAGATCAGACTAGAAAAAGAGACCTTAACTGGAATAACCTTTTGTATATTTTATATCTTTGGGTCCTGTGTAGCTCTTTATCTAGATTATATTCTCACATTATTCTAATTTCTCGCCAGCAAAACAAAAGTAAAGAGTAAAGTGGAAGTGAACTTTTTATAGAAATAATGTTAAATCAGTAGGATGGCTAAACGTAAAAGCTAATGTGATGAGATAATCCAAAGGAAGTTTTCTCTGGTGACTTAGTGGGTTAAGGATCTGGCAGTGTCTCTGCAGTGGCTCAGGTTGCTGCTTTGGCATGGTTTTGATCCCTGACCCATGAACTTGAACATGCTGTGGACTGGGCCAAAAAAAAAAAAAAAAAAAGAAAAAGCAATCCAAAGGGATGTTCAACAAAATTAGAAGTATTGAGTTTAGCAAAATTTCTGGATAAAAGATTAGTATACAGAAATCAATTATGTTTTTATGCTAGAGCAATAAACACATTAAAAATAAATCTAAAAATTATTTACATTAGCTTTTTAAAACATCAGATACAAAAGAATACATTTACCAAAATAGCTATAAAACTTCTATAGTGAAAATGTGAAAATTACTGTATAGCTGAGAAAAGATAAGAATTCTTAAATAAATGACGGATATACCATGTTTATAGATAGCAATATTGTTAAGATGTCGGCTGTCCTCAAATTAATCTTTAGATACAGTAAAATCCCAATTAAAATCCAGGAAATTCTTTGCATGTTTGTGCGTGTGTCTGTAATGTGTATGTGTAGTAGGAACTGACAGAGGGATCCTAAAATTTATGTGAGAATGGAAAGAACCTAAGATAGCCAAGAACAAAGTTGCCGCATATATACCATCAGATGTCATCCCATATACCACTATATATGGTGACATATCACCATAAACTGATATATCATCCATAAACTGATAATATAGCACTTTAGGTTTCCAATTTTATGGGGAGAAGGTTGCCTATTAAATTTTCCATCTTGGGCAGGCTTAGGGTTTTTTCCAATTTTCATGCACCATATAAATCATGAATATTGAACATTGTAGTTATTCTACTGGACAAAGTGCCTGAGCATGAAAGTAAACTTCATTGCCTCACTAATTTTTCAGATTTTTTGCTTCCTCACAGATTATTGATGTTGTTTTTATGAAACATTTCAACTCAGGAGTTTTAATTATTTTTAAGTAAGATAATTGACTCATGTACCAAGATACTTTTACTATCAGAAATAAAAGTTCCCTGGCCATGTTAAAGTTGAGACACCTTTCAAGAGAGATAATTGGATAAATGTTTCAGGAGTCAAGGAAGGGGTTTAGATTAGTGATATAAATTTGGATGTTGCTGACATAAAGACAGTATTTTAAGCCAAGAGTCTGGATGAGATCCCCAAAACAGTGAGTATGGATATAGAAAAGGTCTAAGGACTTTGGGCATTTAAGGGCTCAGAGGCTGAGGAGATGAGGAACCAACGAAGACTAAGACACACATGTCAGTGAAGGCGGAGAGTGTGGTCTCTGAGAGAAGTGCCCTAAGAGAGGAAAGAATTGCAAGGACAGAATGATCAACTGCCGAAAGATCATTAAGATGAGGAAATAAGATGAGTCATAGTCATTTGGCTCTTTGGCTTTAAAATCTGGAAGCCAGAGTAGTTTTGGAGGAGTGCAGGGGGCAGCGCCCGATTTGAATGGGTTAATGGCAGACTAGAAAGAGTAAATTCATGCCAGAAAGTATCAATAAGTATTGATATGAATCAATAAGGGACAGAGAAATGGGGATGTAGCTTTAGGGCATGTGGAGTTGAGGTCACTTCAAGGCTGAGATAAATTAGAGCATTCTTACAGATGTGCAAGAATGACCTAGTGAAGAGAAAAAGCTGATGGGGCAGAGAGAGAGAAGCATTTATGGAAGAATGTTCTGGAGTAGGCAAGGTAGGTGGGATTTACTGCCCAAGTTTCCTGAGGGAGGAGCATGGGCAGGACATGCTCAGGAGAGAAGGCAGATTCTTAGGGCACAGATGCTAGTGGGTGGATCGATGTAGTACTATGAGCTCGTGGGAAATATATCTTCTGAATTTTTTAAAAATTTAAACAAGAAGCATGTTTATTAACTGAGTATGAGAAGGTAGAAGTTGGAGGGAAAAGTTGGAGACATGTAATAGTAATCTAGAAGAATGAATGGGTGTGGGGTTACTCCCGCAGCACTAAGTCTACCTGAGGGGAGAGGCATGAATGTGAGTGACACTACCTGGTATGGAAGCGTTTTTCTTCAGCTCCGTTCAGTTATGTGGCTGCAGTATGGAGCTGGCAGAAAAGTGTATTTATGTGGGGCTGGAGTTGTGCCAGATGATGACAAAGTCAGAGAATGGCCAGAGTGTTAGAACTGTCTAGAAGGGGCTGATGGCTGTGATTTTCTATGGCCAGGTAAAGAAAACCTGAGACACTGAGATACAGCGACAAGAGGGGAAGGATCAGTGGATTGTCAGAGTTGGTGGGTTGAAGAGTTGTTGGAGTTGAAGGACAAGTGTAAGAGAGAGGGTGCTTAGAAGAAAATTTACAGGGAGTGGTTGCAGCTTTTGGCAATGAGAAGGTATAACCATGGGCATGAATGTCAAAGGCAGGGTGAGGACAAGACCATCATAAGAAGAGTCCAGAGATTGAGAGACCAAAGTATTGGGATGATAATCTACATCAAGCGTTGGCAATCCACAGCCCAGTCTGGCCCAGGGCCTGGTTTTGTATGTGACACCTCCAGCATCCCTGGAGCTGGCTTCCATTGTGAGCCACAGCTGCTGCGATTCTTCACTGTGCACACCTCCACTCCCAGGGCCAGCTGGGACCACACTTCATGGCTGCTCTAGACTCCTACTGGTCATCACCCACCCCCGGAGGCTTCCCTGTTGGCAACTTCCAGGCACCAAGCTGGGAAATCTCAGTCCTAGGGGCAGTGATTCAGTGACTTCCCTCCCCTCCTGCCAGCTGCCTGAGTTGAAAAGCCTGGGCTTTCTAGGAAGAAAGAGCATTCTGAGATCTGGAGCACTGGGGCAGAGGGTGAAACAGACTACAATGGAGCCTCAGGCAAAGGAAGTGGATGGGACAGGCAGCAGTTTTCTCCTTTGTTATACACATATCTACATAATATTTTTGTTTTTGTCTCTTGGTTCCCAAAGCCTACAATGTTTACTATTTGGCTGGGCTGTAATCTATAGAATTAATGAAGAATTGCTATAAAATAGTGCTGGAGAGTGTGACAATGAAATAGGAGTGAACATCTTCAAAAAATTAGGGGAAATAGGGTTTAGTAGGTGACCATACCAAGGAGGGTAGTAGATGGAAGAGTCTGATGACATGAGATTAAACCCTGTGTCCTGGGTCAGAAAACCCCAAGGCAGAATGCCAAGGAGTGGCGAAGGCTATTACCCGAAATAAAAATACAGTTTCAAATGAGCAAGAAGTCACTGTCTTGCCATTATCACTATGAACTATAAATGGTTACTGTGTTGAAGTAAAATTCAATAGACACTTGAAAACCATAAAAAAGATTAAGTGTGTAATCAATAGTGAACCATAAGTGCAGAATTTTTAGCACGTTTTCATGCAGTTCTGAAACCAAGCCTGCCTATGAAACTATTCTAAGTGTCCTTGGAGTCAACTCTAGTGCCTTGCGCAGAAGTAAACTTGCCATGCAAATTATTCATTGCCTGAAGAAACAGGGTCCACAGGAAGCTAAAATTAGAACTACCGTCCAAGGAATTGTTATCGAATATTTCAAACAACTGATGCTCTCCTCCATCACAGTCGTGACAAGGTACGTAGAGGGACAGGGGCATAATTTTTAATGGATGGATACTTTTCTAGGCTACTTTTTTTTTAAATTTTGGCAAATTGTTTCCAAGGGCTGAATCATACTCGTGGGAGGCAGCGTGAAATGGCGAAGAGCACTGAATTTAAGTAGGAATCTCCAATCCACCATTTCCCAGTCGTGTGATAATTGGGCAGATGACTAATCTTCTTTGAACCAAAGTTTCCAGAACTGTAAAATGAGGATAATATTATTAAAGCACATTAGATTTTTGTGGAGAAGAAGTGAAATGCTTGTGAAACTTCTTAGCATTGTCTGGAATATGCTGTGTAAACTCTATGAAGTAAGCCTGAATCTGAACCAACAAGATGTTTCACTAATCCTCAGACATTCTTCCAGGATCATAACTTTTTAAAATGAGTTTAAATACTCACAGAGAAAAGGTATTTTGTTAAAATATTTCAAATAACTATTCTGTGTTGCTTAAGTAATAGGGTAACAAAATTAATGTGCATCTACAGGAGGAATACGAAATATTGTGTATAGATACACTTCTTTCTTTCTTTTCTTTTCTTTTGTTTGTCTTTTTAGGGCCACACCTGTGGCATATGGAAGTTCCTAGGCTAGGGGTTGAATCAGAGCTGAAGCTGCCGGCCTATGCCTCAGCCACAGTGATGCCAGATCTGAACCACATCTGCAACCTATACCATAGCTCAGGGCAATGCTGGATCCTTAACCTACTGAGCAAGGCCAGGGATCAAACCCTCATGCTCATGGATACTAGTCGGGTTCATTACTGCTGAGCCATGACAGGAACTCCTAGAAAGAGTTTTTCACACTCATTTATGCTGTATAATAGGTTGATGAGCCAAAATTCCAAAAAAGAGTGCCAGTAGCTGAGGCATACTGGAGAGTCCACGTTCTATTTAACAGATTTCAAGTTTTTTCCTCCACCAAGTCATTAGACCTAGCTAGTGGGCCATCATTTTGTGACTCTGTGTGTAGACCCTTGCTTTTGCTAAGAGAAACATGCAGATTTTTAGGAATCTCTTCTTAATTCTGATATTCACCAATTTCCTAGTTAGTTCCGCATTTTTAACTGTCACTAAAATTTGATCTTTCACTATATTGAGCACTTGTCATGAAAAAACAAAGCTTTGGTCACCTCATGGGAATTCTGCATACCTCCACAATGAGCTGAGAAGAGCAAAGACCCATTGAGATATGACTCCTGGGGTTAGGCTGTCTTCTCCCTTAGTGGTTTGTTCTTATCAGCTATCTCCAAAATCATTTGATTCTCAAATGTCTGCTTTAGCAAAAGAGATCTACTACAGTATGGCTGAAAATTTGGGATCCCTGACTAGAGTTACGGGATCTGTTTCAGATCCTGGATCCTTGTCTTATAGGTTGTGTGACTTTGGATGAAGTGACTAACTTCTCCAATCCTTGTTTCTTCTGTGAGTTTCAGCTTGGGCAGGCCAGTAGTCAGTAATAATGGTCAAAAAGGGTGAGAGGCAACGGTATGTGATGGGCCTTATCTAGGGGAAAATCAGTTCAGAGCAGAAAATTAACATTGTCAGTACAAAAAACAAGAATGGAGTTCAAATTTTGAGCTTTAACCACAGAGACCAAGAGCCAAGTAGAAGCAGGAATGGAGTAGAGAGCAAAGACTGAGGGTAGGGCAAAGCCAAGCCAAAGGTGGCAGGTGTTTCCTAGGAAGCTAGGGCTAGTCTCTAATGCTTGCTTTGGTGGGCTCCTAAGTGCTTTCTGATTTGGCTTCCAGTTGCCATGGTTTAAAGCAAAAATTTCAAACTGAGGGCCCAACTGGTCAAATGCACTCCACAAGCCATAAGTAATAAAAAGTAATGGCTAACTTATATTGAATGTTTTCTACACATGAGGCATGGTCTAAATATTTAACACATATTAAGTCATTGATCCCAGTCAGCCATCCTTTGAGATGGATACCACTGGTTTCCTCAGTTTACAAATGGTGGAGCTGGGTAAGAGCCAGCTAAGTTGTAATGTTGGTCTGTAAACCAAGGGAGCCTGATTCCAGCATTTATGCACTTAACCACCATCCCGTAATGCGGGCCATATCTTCATATCGGGAAGACCATACTCAGGGAATGGGGTGGCAGAATGAGATCCATACTCTGGGCTGGCGAGACATATAAATTAAGCTTCCACCCTTTGACTACCTTCTTTATGCACCTCATAGTCTTGACTTTGCACCTTTTTCTCAAGCTTGTTTTTATCCTGTCTTAAATAACATAAGAAAATCACCTTAACAGGTTTCTTTATGATAATATGTTTGTACATTTATTGGCAAATGTATATTTTAACCACCCTGTGTTTTTGAAACGCTGGAAATAGTTGCCAACATTTTAACTTTGGAAGATTTCACCTAAAAACCCCCACTTTTGGTTTTTATTAGAAAATTGCAGATCTGGGCAAATTTGGGATGGTGTTCCTGCTGACCCCTGTCTTGGTGCCTGGTGGAGCATGTGCTACTCCCCAAAGCTCTATAGTCCCCACCCACCTCTGCTGCATTGTTCCTTTATGTCACCTGCCTTTCCTCAGTAGGTCGCAGGTGGGCTGGAAGCATCAAGAGTAGCAGAGTGGTGCTGGAATTTTACAGAGGGCTATGCAGCAAATAATTGAATTTCAAATTTAATAAATTGAACCTAAGCAATTGAAACTAAGCTACCCAGTTATGAACATCTACTTATATGTTTTTAGAACTTTGAGTTTTATAAGTAATTACTAGCATCTACTTAAGTCTTTCCAATGGCAGAGAAAATGCTTTGCACTGGTTCACGTCATGCCGAAGCAGGTTATGATGGCTCTCTTGGCCAGAATCAGTCCCCTGGTATCTAGGAAGACTCCTAATACTGGTTCACATGTCAGTACCAGACCTAGCCCCTAACAAAAGCTTCAGGATATACTTATCCTCTTTCTTCCCCTTCCACAGAGTCTTGAATACCAGATGTTAAAGATGATGGCATTGCAAGATAGGAAGAGTTTGATCCTGGAATCATTACCTGGAGACCTGCCATTTAGCAAGGACTATCTGCACTGGAGAAATAATCCTTTACTTTATTAAGCACTTTACATATAAAAAACACATTGAACCCTCACAAATATCTTATAAGTTCTCTGTTATTGCATTTTATGATCAGAGAACTAAGGCATGGAGCAGTTAGTAACTTGCCCAAGGTTATAGGTCTAGTCAATAGCAGAGTCAGGATTTGAACACGCTGACTGGCTCCTAAGTCTTACTGTTTGCCTGTACTGCCTCTCAAAAAACATCCACGTGTGAAGGTCCAGGCAGACCATACGTTACGGCTCTGGGCATACAAACCCTGTAAACATACAACATTCTTATACCTTTAGGAGCTCATGGTAAAATAATGGAAACAGCCTAATGAACACATTCAGTAATTTGACATACTTATTGAGTGCAAGCTCTATGTCTGAGTGCAGACTCTGTTGTAGGGGAGGCAGGTCATCCACTGTGAAAGGCGGTAGAAGAAGTAAGTCAGGACAGAGAGACAGAGAAGGGAGGGAACACTTCGAGGAGGGCACACTTTCCATGGGAGACAAGTATCTGATTGGTTCCTGCAGATTATTTAAGATTGTGCCAGTATTATAACAATTCCGGGGGCTGCTTAGGCATGTCCTATTTCTCAAGTACGTATACCTGAACCCTTCCCCTCCCTCACTTCATCCTTGTTTACTTTTTTAGGAACAGGAGCAGAGAACAATTAGAAAATTATCAATTACTGTAAATAAACTTGACAGTCAGTAACCCCTCATGATACCATAAACCCATGCAGCTATTGACTCACTAACAGGTGAATAATTCTCTAGGATCAATGGTGACAATAATGCTTTGCTAAATTTAGAAATATCAAAATAAATATACAAGTACATAGGGTCAAAACAATCCCTCAAATCCACAAGGGAAATTTTCATCAAGTTAATGTGCCATGATAAAACAAAAACAAGTGGAAAAAAATCCACTTCTCCTTGAAATGTATTTTTTTTTCCTGTAGAGGATTCTAGAATTATTTTCTTTATTCCTAAACTTTATTATGTGCTGTGCAGCAATGATATTAGCTGAGAAAAATGATGACGAGTCAGCATCAATACAGAGGCACTCCTTTCAAGATATTTGTGAAAGAGTCTAATAACCTTTAGCATCCTATGATTGCAGCTGGGTGATTACAACGGTTATTTGTATTCCTCTGTTTTTGCTCTTTTCCTCATGTTATATAGGTCATCATGGCATTTTGGGTATTCTCTACCTGAAATGTATAGTATTTTGAAAAATTTTTTGACAGTGGGGTTAACAGTAAGTTGAAAGTTTATATGAGCTTATATATTCAAATACTTATTTCCTCATATATTTATGTAAGTAGATACATGGAGCTAGGCTCTGGGATTAAGAAGGAGTCCAGCAGAGAGACTTGAGGTCTAATCCTGTCTCTGCCTGCCCTTGCCCTCGGGCAGACTCCTTTTCTCTGTGCCTCCTTTGCCCAATTTATGAAGTAGAGTTAGTAAGAGGAGATTCCTCATAAGATGGAAGCATGTAACTGACTGAGAGGATAGGTTCATGGAAGGAATGTAGATAGGGATGAGCAAAATAAAGAAAAAGGAAAGGCCCCCAGACTTGGGTTGAGAGAACCGAGAAGACTCATGACATTTCCTCCCTTACAACCTTGAACAATTTTCTCTTTCTTACAAAATAAATACTGAGGTCTAAATTCCTCAGCTGGACTCAGTATCCTATAAATTCTTACTCCAATGTAGTTTTCCAGCTGTATCGCCCTCTAGTAGTCCAGGCTTAGATTCAAATACCTGGGTTCTAGCCCAGAATTTGCTGTTCATTAGCTATGTGGATTGAACAGGTTGCTGAACCTCTCTGAACTTTGGTTTTCTCAGTTGAATAATGTAGGTGATGATTATCTTTCAGGTGATGAAGAGGGTGGAATAAAAGATTTAGTTAGAACCCCACACATCGTGTGCACCCAACATAGTATTCTCTCTCTTTGCTTGTATGAAAATCTTCTATAAATGGTAAGGCATTTAGAAGAGCTACTTATCTTCATCATTGTGACAAAGCAACTGGCCATAAGAACACTGCATTTATGCTGCTTCATAGACATTGTATAAATACATAAATGCCCATGTTGGATGCAGATAGATTTCACTTCCTAGCGTCATGGAGTTTCTTAAAGTCAGCAGCCATGAGTGAAAGCCTATTTCAGTGAGATACACATGAGAACAGTATCATTACAAAACACAAAAGTGTGGAATTGAGATTAAAAACTCCATGCAGCTATGCAGTAGAACATTGCAAATTTGCCAGAAAGCATAATGAGAAAAGAGTTAAAAAAAAAAAAAAATCTGCGTAGCACAGGTTTTCCATGGGCTTTTCCATTTGAGAGAGGGCAGTGGCTTCTCCCTGGCGAGCTCTCCCTACAGACAGCGCTTTGGTCTTGGCCTGCAAACCCCTTCAGCTCTGCCAAAGTTTCTCTCTCGTGAACTCCTTAGATTAAATCAATTGTCACTTCTTCCTGGACCCAGTAAACACAGTTCTCTATGATCTTTTAGAAAAGCAACTTTGTCCACCATTCAAAGAAAATGCTGCCTAATCCTATTATATTTGTGGGTGTTGGTCAGACTTCACTTAGTAGCTACAGACATGAGTATTTCAAGTCCTTTTAACATCCCTTCGGTTCAGTTCAAATGACCTGTGAAAAGTACTGACCGATCCTTAATGGGACAGTCAATTCACTTTTTCATTCCAACACCAAAAAAGTTTTCCATTTTGGTATTTATAAAAATTACTGTGATAAATCATGTTGAGGCCCAGTTCCATTTCAGTTCCTATTAGACCCTATGCCAAATCTTGTCAGACCCACATTCAATCTGCTTTCACATAATAGAAACCATGTGCATCTGAGGAAGGAAAGTGGCCTCTATTTTTCTGGTGGTGAAAAAAGAGAATTGCTCCTTCTCATACATGCGTCAAGGAAAGCAGGTCCTCTTACAAATCCTCCAAATCCTCTCTAAGAAGGTGGTTTATGTCACTGCTGATAAGTGACACAGCAAAAGGAATACAATAATTGTGGCCTTAGGAAGCTGTAAGATAACTATTTTTGAATACTTATATTTTAAGGCGGCTTAAAATATGTGCTTTAAAAAAATTATAATAGACTGAAAAGATATACCACTTATTAAGTCCATACCAGGTATAAGTAATGTCTTCAGTACTTATGACGTTTATCTTAATAATTTTCCCAACTTTATGTAGATATTAAGTAACTTCTCCAAAGCCATGTACCTGTCAAGGGGTGGAGCTGATTCTGAATCCAGGTTTAGTTTCAAATCCCATGTTATTTGAACCCTAGTCTGCCAACTCCCTCTAATTAGAGAAATTTGTAAGTAGAACTCCTTTGCATTGGAAAATGTCCTGTCAATCATTTCTTTTCAGGGCTCTCTTATCTGATTCTAAAATGGCTTGGTTGGAGTTCTCGTTGTAGCTCAGTGGTAACGAACCTGACTAGTGTCCATGAGGATGCAGGTATGATCCCTGGCCTCGCTCAGTGGGTTAAGGATCCAGCATTGCTGTGAACTGTGCGTCGCAGACACGGCTCAGATCCTGAGTTGCTGTGGCTGTGGCATAGACCAGCAGCTCGAACTCTGATTTGACACCCAGGCTGGAAACTTCTATATGCCACAGGAATACAAAATAAATAAATTAAAATAAAATAAGATAAAAATAAATCTAAAAAGACAAAAATAAAATAAAATAAAATGGCTTGGTAAAATTTATGGTAAATTGGAAAGAAGACAAATCTTTTTTTTGACAGGATAAAATTTTTATTTTTTATTTTTATTTTTTTCCAATAATGATTTTTATTTTTTCCATTATAGCTGGTTTACAGTGTTCTGTCAATTTTCTACTGCACAGTGAGGTGACCCAGTCATGCATACACGTATATATTCTTTTTTCTCACATTATCATGCTCTATCACAAGTGACTAGATATGATTCCCAGTACTATGCAGCAGGATCCCCTTGCTTATCCATTCCAAAGGCAATAATTTGCATCTATTAACATCAAATTCCCAGTCCAGCCCACTCCCTCCCCCAGGCAACCACAAGTGTGTTCTCCATGTCCATGATTTTCTCTTCTGTGGAAAGGTTCATTTGTGCCATATATTAGAATCCAGATATAAGTGAAATCATATGGTATTTGTCTTTCTCTTTCTGACTTACTCCACTTAGTCTGAGAGTCTCTAGTTCCATCCATGTTGCCGCAAATGGCATTATTTTGTTCTTTTCATGGCTGAGTAGTAGTCCATTGTGTATATATACCTCATCTTCTTAATCCAATCATCTGCCAACGGACATTTAGGTTGTTTCCATGTCTTGGCTATTGTGAATAGTGCTGCAATGAACATATGGGTGCATGTGTCTTTTTCAAGGCAAGTTTTGTCCCGGTATATGCCCAAGAGTGGGATTGCTGGGTCATATGGTAGTTCTAGGTATGGTTTTCGAAGGTACCTCCATACTGTTCTCCATAGTGGTTGTACCAATTTACATTCCCACCAACAGTGCAGGAGGGTTCCCTTTTCTCCACACCCCCTCCAGCATTTGATATTTGTGGACTTATTAATGATGGCCATTCTGACTGGTGTGAGGTGATACCTCATGGTAGTTTTGATTTGCATTTCTCTAATAATCAGTGATGTTGAGCATTTTTTCATGTGCTTGTTGGCCATCTGTATATCTTCTCTGGAGAAATGTCCGAAGACAAATCTTAATTTTTTTACTTCAGGCTCTGTAACTTGCTAGCTATGTGATCTCAGTTAAGCATCTTAGATGCCCAAATCCTCAATTTTATTATCTGTTAATTGGGAGTGATAATATCTGCAATGCAGAGTTGTGAATTTATAAATAATACATGCAGTTCTCCTAGTAGAAGATCTGGTGAGTTGTTCAATAAAAGGCAGCCATTCTTCCTTTCATACTGAGTGAATATTTACTTGGTGATGTTGAAAACAGTATGCTAATGTTTTGAACCAGAAAATTAGAATGTCCCCTTTATAAAGGATCTGGACAAAGAAATGGCTGAGAAATGGTTTCTTCATACACATAACTACTAGCAATTTTAGTAGATGTTGAAGAATTACTAATGCAACCTGCAAGGCAAATGGGCCTGTAAAAGGTCAAAATAACCAATGCATTATATTTATTTCTCAAGCTTACAATGCTTAGGGAAAAAAATAAATTTGTAGTTTTCCACTGAGCCTTTTTATTCACTACTTTTAAAAAAAGTAATGCCATAAATTTAACAGGTCCTAAACTATAAGTTAGAGTAATTTTTAAAGTGGTAGGCCAGATTATATGAATGCCACCTAGTAGCATTCTCCTGAAAACACTAACGTTGCTCTAAATAGTGTCAAAATGGCCAATTTCTGAAAAAGCAGAATGGAAATGTTGCTAACATTTTATTATTACATTTGATAGTCCTCTGCCTGGACTTTCAAATTGGGATTATTCTAGGTAATAATAAGTGAAAGCAAACAAACGTCACTCAATAAATGGCTTCTCTTTCCTCTTATTCTTTTTTTTTCCTTCTTTTTTTTGCTTTTTAGTGCCACACTCACAGCATATGGAAGATCCCAGGCTAGCGGTTGAATCGGAGCTGCTGCTGGCCTACGCCACAACCACAGAACCCGGGATCTGAGCAGCGTCTTTGACCTACACCACAGCTCAAGGCAGTGCCGGATTCTTAACCCACTGAGCATAGCCAGGTATTAAATCTCTAACCCGCATCTTCAGGGGTACTAGTCTGATTCGTTTCTGCTGTGCCACGACAGGAACGCCGTCTTTCTTCGTATTCTTTGGGAGCAGCACATATGCAGAAGACAAGGAAAATTTCCATTGTAGGGTTTTATCACTGTGAAAATCACTGGGGACTCTGCCTAGTGAAAATCATTCCATCCAATTATAGGAAATCAAAGATTCAGAAACTCTAACCTTAAATTTTAGAATGTTTTCTGACCCTCAGAAGTGCATTTCCCTATGTTGACATTTTAACCATTGTTTTCCTTTAAGTTTTCTGAGACAACATGCACTCGCCGTCTTAATGGGTAACCATTTCCCTCTTTCTCCTTCTCTTTCTCTGCCCCCCCCGTGACAAAAATTCTCAGAGATTCTGAGTGGATTGAAATTTACATATGAATTTCAGAATCTAAGGACATATGAATTTCAGAATCTAAGGCATCCAGTAACTTGTCCAAAGTTACACAGCATTTAAGATAGAACCAGGACTCAAGCTAAGTCTTTGGACCATCAACTCATTGCATTATCTTACATGAGAACCTGAAAAGAGAGTTTAGTGTTGGTAAGTGGACAAGCAAGAGGAACATGTGAACTGGATCCTTAAGCAGGTGCTAAGAAGAGAAAAGGAGAAGAAGGTGGGACTGGTCCAGTTTTGTCCCAGTGCACTTGGAGCAGCTCAGCTTCTGGGCAGATGAGATCCAAAGTATACCATCTGCAGAGGCCAGCAAACGAGGGGATGCTTATAGGGATGAGCAGACACCACCTTGTGCCTGGGCGAGACTGAGGAGACCAGGAAGTCTCCCTTTGGGTGTTTCTCACCTCTGGTGACAGTAGTACCCATCTCACATGATTATTGTGAGGATTAGTTGATCCATATAAAGATCTTTGAATAGGGCCCGGCATGGGAAGAAAATGACTAAATTAGGGGCAATAACCATTGCTTTATAAAAGAACATTCCTTCCTTTTCATTATAGTAGTGCATGTGTCCATGATTGCAGACTTGGAAAGTATTTTCTTTAACAAACACTTAAATCATGCTTAATATGTGCTTCACACATATAAACTCATTTTTAATAAGGAAGTACAAGTACACATTCATTTACAGAGAGGTTATAAAACTTGTTTAAAGTCCCA
Source organism: Phacochoerus africanus (assembly GCF_016906955.1). Taxonomy (NCBI): domain Eukaryota; kingdom Metazoa; phylum Chordata; class Mammalia; order Artiodactyla; family Suidae; genus Phacochoerus; species Phacochoerus africanus. The sequence continues at coordinate 89,637,422 of NC_062550.1, forward strand.
CAGTTGGTGAGAGTTGACGTCAATGCCAAGAAAAGCCATGAGTCAAACCACTATCTTATGTCTCTCAAATAGAAAAGTGAACCCAAAATATTTCCAATCCCAGCACCCAGACATCTTAATTTTATTTATACCTTTGTTTACTTTCTTCTCCCTTTATGGTAGTTCATTATAAAGACAGCCCATTTTTACGTTTTTATTTGGTTATGTTGCATTGCCAGGATCCTCCTGACCTGATGGAACGTCACGTCTTGGTAAATCTACAACAGTCCAGTCGTGATGCGAAGTGCTCTCCATGTACTCTCCAAGCTTATTTTCACGGCAGTCCTATCAGGTAGGTCTTATCCCCCCCCCCCCCCCACTATTGATGAAGAAGAAATTCTCTTTAAAAAGTTCTATTCTTACAGGCTTCTCATTCAAAAATCATGGTGCATCAGAAGTTTACAGCAATTTAGAAGCAACAAGGAAACTTAAGATGGCCTGGCCTGGTTTTAGAGATGAGCATGGAGAGAATGATTGATTTTTTCAGTGTCATGCATCAGGTTGGGGACAGAAGGAAGGCTAGAACACCAGATCTCTTAATTCTATTTGAATGTTCTAGGACCACCCCATATCCTCCACACTCCCACTTACATAGGGTTTTATATAAGAGGGTTTTTTGGTTGTTATCCCTTTTTTCTGCCATCCATTTCCTCTAAGCAGTATAACTGACAGGGAGTCAACGTTTCTGAGCTGATTGGTCCCTTAGCATCCTGCCTTGTGATGCATTTGACTGTCTATTTGCCTGCAAGAGCTTCCACAGTGCTGCTGATTCTCACGATTGCTTCCATCTCCATGAATCACCCAAGGTATCAACATCCTTCTCTTGTGGGACCTACATTATCTGCATAGGGAAGTTAACTTTGGGCTGAACAAATTTGATTTGGGAGGATATATATGATCCATTTTAAGTTAACAAGAACTTAAAATACAGTGTGGTTGAGCAGAGATAATATGTGGGGACATGGTTAGGATTTTGTCAGATATAATACAATAGAGAATTAGATTGTGGACATCTGACTGATTAGGTTGAGTGTGTATTAAAATACATTTTTAAACAGTATGTCACGAAATAGGAGTGAAAATAGGAGTGAAGATAAATGTAGTAATAATAATAATAATAACAATAACAATAAATCTCATTTATATTAAGTGCTTATTACATGCTAGGCCTTGTTCTAAAACACTTTACCCATATCTCTTTTCACCTTTATAACCACCTTAGCTACAATCACTACCCTGATAAGAAAAATGAGAGTTTATGTAACTTTCAGCTTATGTAACTTACAAGCACTTACAGCTTGTAAATGACAAAGCTGGGAGCCATATTTTTTAAAGGACACATTTATAGGCATACCTCAGAGATACTGTGGGTTTGGTTCTAGGTCACGACAATAAAGCAAGTCACACAAAGTTATTGGTTTCCTAATG